>NW_024580667.1:4828344-4946792 GCF_017639235.1 Corvus kubaryi
ATTCCTTTAACAGGAAAAAAACTAAGACTAAACTAAAACCCCAACATACACGTTTCAGGTTGGCCACCAAAATGAGATCTATTATTTACCCAGGTCTTTAGGGAAATTAAACATCCATCACAGCACCATAACCAGATAATTTAAAACAAAATCCAAACCTGACAGTCCTCCTAAGCCTGGATTATGAAAGTATGCAAAAGCAACATCAATATCCCCAGAGAGATACAACTGTGTAGTCAAAAGAAGAATTTGGCCACATTCTGTGCTTTCACAGATCTGTCAATATTTATTTGTTGTGACCTGCACTCTTATGACTCTAAGCACAGCTGAAACTGTTCACTGAACATGCCCAAAATCAATTGACCTTGACTCCAGTCCTGGGTGACAATTAAGCAAACTACATATTTTTAACTTGTAGGTTCTGTTGGGATTAAATCCTATACATAAGAATCTGAATATAATGTGATAATAAAAAGTTCGTTTTCTGCTTTTTCTTAGACACTTGATCAATAGGTTTCTATTCAAAACAACAAACTTTACTACTGAGCAAAGGCCAGGCACTGAAAATTAAATCCAGAGGTGTAATTTTTTCAGGAAATTGTGAGCAATGGAAACAAACTAAGTCAAGTGCAAGTGCAGCCTTAAATAGAACTTTCACTGTCAACTAAGGCTTTAATAAGTGCTTTGTAAGACTAATGACTTTAATTCTTATTCCAGAGACTTTAAGGTGAATTGCCATTCTACTGTAAAATAATCCCATGTAAGCCAAATTAAAAGTAAACTTGGATGGAGAACAAAATGACCTGTCTGAAATTCTCCTTCATATTTCCCATTTGCTATTTACTCACTTACTTCTAATTTTGCAGTAGGCAGAGAGCAAGATCCCTTCACTGCACAAGGGAAAGACTCAATGGCTGTTAATCTGATTTGATGCTGCTCTGCTTGCATCCTTTGCTGTGCCAAGGAACCTGGCACTGAGGGCTTCAGAGAAGTCTATGGGCAGAAGTGTTGGATGCATACTGCAAAAGCATTTCCTGGCTAGCTTGTGAAAAGCCCCACAGGTTTTCTTTGGTCAAAGTGAACTGCTACATTTCTGCACTGTACCACGTTACTGGGCAATAATATTTTTCAAACACAGCCTAACAGGGAGCAAAGCCACATGCTCAGAGCTCAGGGAGAGCTGAGCCCTGCTCCTCTGTGGGCTCTGGGAGGAGCTGACGGCTGTGGCTGACCCAGCCTGCCTGGATGCTGAACTGCTGCGCCACAGAGAGAATCCTAATTTGTTCTAACAGGATGGGCGTACTCTGGGCTGCGTCCCCAGCCAGTGTAAATCACAGGAGCCCTCCTGAAATCAATGCAATTATGCCAATTTTCATAGATTCATAGATTTTCAAGTCAGGAGGGAGCATTGTGATTTACATGTTGGCTATAGCTGTGATCTATGTTGTAAATGAGGATTTATACCAGCCGGGGGGATCTACCCCTTCGATGCATTTCAGGAAGTCTCATCTTTTAGTCAGATAAATTCTACAGAGCAGCTGCTTTGCTGCAGAAGATTTTTAGCTCTGCAGGAGAACAGCAGAGCCCTGCAGATTCACATGTAGTGGGAAGGGCTATTTACACCTTGATGAGAGGCTGAGAGGGGCAAAAAAGAAACAGCACAAAGCACTGCCTGGAGCAGAGGACTTGGTCAGGGAACAGCGAAGGTGGCTGAGCAAGGAGGGAATGACAACTTGATGGAAAGCATCTGGATGTGCTGTTCCAGATACCCCTGGCAGTGAAATGAGGGCAGGCACAGAAAGCAAGGAAGCAGCTTTTGAGGGTCAATACCATGTTTTTCCTTCCTCCTGCACCAGCTCAGCAGGGAACCTGTAGGCTGGGTGGGATTTTGAGATCTCTCCCTGCTCCTTTCAACTCGTGGCTGTTTCTCATGGCACCTTGCTGCTTGCCTGGCCTCCCTCAGCCACTCAGCCAGCTGGAGGCAGCCTTACCTGCAGGAGGAGAAAGATACTCCTGTATCTTTGCTTGCAAGAGACTATGAATCAATGGACCTGTCCGTACACTGATTGTCTCACGTGAAGATTTGCACTGACCATTTAGGAGGGTTGCAGATAATGGTTAGTAGGTTCATACCATTTCCTCCATTTTCCCTATTTACCCTTTTCTATCAGACAGGGTAGGCATTTGAAGGTTAAGGTATCAGTCACCGAGGGAGAGCTGCACTGGGATTTGAACACATGTTTTGCAGTGCATTTCCTTTCACCATGACAGCTGTAAACCCCTTCCTTTCCTACTGCCAAAGCATCCCCACATGATGCTTTGTGAGACAACACAAATCTGGGGAAAAGGACCTGGCATGGCAGAGAGCTCTGCAGAGCAGCCTGACAACACCCAGGACTGGCAGTGATATCCTGAAGCACGGGATTCATATGGGAGAGAAAATGAGGTGGCCTTAAGGAACCTTTTAGAAGCTCCATCATTCTTCAAAGGAAGAAAATAATTAAAAGTGATGGGTCCAGTCCAATGCTCCGGACTGGCACTGGTTAGGTTTGGTTTTACTGGGAAAACATGTCAAAGCAATGAATCTAGAGCTAGTCAAATAAGCTGTGGCCACTTTGTTTCATCTCACAGAACAAAAGAGGACTGTCTTGAACAGAGCAGTCCATCTGCACTGCCCAGAAGATGTTTATGTCATAAAGCCTTCATAGGGAGAAAGGGTTCAGTCTCCTTGCAGTCAACTGATGGGAATCTGAGAGCTGTTCAGCGTTTTTACTATGGCCATCCCTTTGCTTAATCTTAACTCATCCAACTCAAACCAGTGTAAAGGAGACAAAACTTCAGTAGGCTTAGGTAGGGCTGGGGAATTTGTGAGGTCTTAGTGAGAGAAAGGGCATGTGCTTAATTCAGGGACCAGACTGTGGGCTGAGCCTGACTTTGAGGGCAGGCTGATGCTTGTTGAGAACTGGAAATTTCTGGGGACTTCTCAGATGCAGTAAGGCTGCATTTTTGGGGTGTTGTAACTGGATCTGGGATTTCCTGTGCTTTATTTCAATAGCTGTGGTTACGCAAGTAGGCACAGACTAACTTAACTTAAGCATTCCTACAAGCTGAGATAAAACAGCTCTTTCGATTTCTACACAGTAAATGTGGAAAGCCATCTAAAATTTCTCAAGTAATGCAAAATACATTGAACTGCCATTAAATCTTGTCCACAAATGCAGCAGTTGGAGAACAAGGCCTGGTCTCTCCCTTATTTCCTAACCCAGCCCTAACACCAGTCCAGAACATACAAAACATCTCTGGAACTGCACCAAGAACATGAACACGGAATGCTTCTCTTTCCGTGATTAATTCAATTCACAATGCTTGAGGAAGAGTCTATAAACACACACATGCACACACAGGAGCAGTCTAACGAATTATGCAATGAGTTTGTTTCATTTTTAGTTTTGCAATCAACCCTCCATTTGACTAGGGGCCCACTGACACTCACCTGGGAAATTTTTTAAAGCTGACTTTTGCTGCTGTGAATGCACATCTCAGTCACCCTCCACCAATGCAGCAGCAACCTCCCAAGGCCCCAGTGAGGAAGGGAAAGCATTAGGTGGGGAAAGGCACTGCTCATCTTGTCTTTCTGGTTTACATGCCCACTAAATCCCACTTGATTTCTCTGCCGGGTCAGCTTGAACACAAGGGGAAGAGAGGGGACAATTAGTGCTCACCCCCTGTGCACACACGTGCCCTTTTGGGAAAAAACACCTCAGTCTCTGGAATCTCTTTTGTTCTTTCTTTAATTGCAGACTGATGCTGCCAGATTTTGAAGCAGCACACAAGAACTGCTACTCACAACTAGCTGTTTCCTAAAAGTGTCGGTTTCTCACTGCTGTTTAATTCCTCCCGATGTCACTGTTCAGAGTTACGTTTAAAATGCCAACCCAAAACACAACACAGTGGTGCAGAGAATCCAAAGAGAAGCATTGCAAGCTTGAAAAGAAGCATGTGCACAACACACTGGCTTAATGTGGAAGAAGGAAACAGTGCTGAAACAGTGAGAAAAGTAATTGGGGACTTTCTGGACAGCTGCTCTTTATGTGGGATACGTTTCCACAGGGATTGTGACTTGACTGAATGGTGGAATTGAGAGTGGCACCATCAGCATATGAGATGAAGGACTCCTAAACACAGTATGGAAAGTAGCTGAAAGTAACTTGAATTACTTTAAAATGCATTAGGAAGACAGGTATTATTCAGGGACTGCTTACTACTACTTGATCACTAAGTCCTCTGAATCAAAACCTGAGCTCAGAACAGGGACTGAGCCAAAATAAAACCACATTAGCCTCAGAAGGTTTTGCTGTGCACTCAAAATTGAGGGAAAAATTAATTCTCATTAGAAGCAGAGATGACACAAAAATCTGCATGTCTGTTTTTGGGGGTAGGCTGGGTGGAGAATATCACTGTTTTTAAAGCAAACTCACTTCAAATCAGAGCAAAAAATAAAATAGAATTGTTTCTGCAGAACTGTACTTCTGCAACACTGAAGCAATATAAACATAGAATATATAGACAGAAATATGTAAATACACTAGCAAATGTTGCAATAGAAGAATCCAGATCTAAATGAGGAAATCAGAATGAAATGTTTTGACTTGCAATAAATGAAACAATTTGACATCATCACAGTGAAATGAGAAAGTCAAAAGACAATTGTTTCTCATTTTCCCATTTTAAATTTTGATAGGTTTCCAAAAAAATAATTGCTTTTTGACAAAAACACTTTTACAAAGAGAAGACCACTCCACTGATTCTTTTTGGTCAATCTGCTCTACTAAAAGCTTCCCACAACAATACCCTATGAGACAAATCTTTGCCTTTTTCTGCACCTGAGCACTTCCCTGGTAGCTGCTCCTTGCCTTGAATTCTTTGTCTGCTTCTGTAGCACCAACTCTTTTCTGCTCATCTCTTTCAAGTTAGAGAAGAACCCCATACAACTGAAGTCATCACCCTACCATGGATTATGATAGATCTCATATATTCTAATATAAAAATTCAGCTGGGGCAGTTAAAGCTAAAGGAGGTGCTTATTTTTTATTCCTGGATTCACATCAGGTGTCTCGGTGAAATACTGGTTCCACTCTCAGCTCCCCTGAATGGCTCCATGTCCTCTCTCCTGTCATAAAAAGAGATGTGCTGTTCTCCTCCTCCAGTAAGTAGCTATAAGGACTCCTCTGACATGGCTTTCACTTTTACTTGACTATCCACAGCAATAAAGATGAAAAATCGAAGGAGATCATTTGGAAATAAGGGAAGATGAGTTGGGCCACAAGCAGAGCTGCTACAGCTCAGTGTAAACCCAGGATCCCCCAAGGACCACCTGAGAAGTTCCGGGCTTTGTGAAGGCTTGATTGGAGACCAATCCTAAATGATCAGGAGTTGTAAGAAGTACTTGGTGGACAGTGTTTTCCCTTGGAAGAGGAAAGGAGAGCTGTTCTCCTTATTGTCTGAAGGAGACACTGCAGCTGCAGTGGGGCTGCAGCTGCTCCTGCTGATGGAAGACACCAACGCGTTTTTCACAGTGTGCACGTGCCCCAGCCAACTCCCCACTGAGAAAACCCTTCCAGTCTCCCTAATTCCTTCTTGCAGCTTCCACAGAACTCGTCATTTTTCACTGCCTCTCCACAACTGTTGTGTAGCATCATTCTGTGCTTCCAAACACCTGACACGTCATCTCTGTGATGGATGAAAGGATTCATACCAATTATTATGTGGCCTCTTGGAGGCTCCAAAACTAAAGGCTGTGTAACTCGGAAATTGTAAAGCACAGTCTAATTTCCTGGAAATTCATGTAAAAATTAATGCATTCTGAAGCTGAATTCTGAAAGCAAGTGGAGCTTGACTCCTCAGGGTGACTCAAACCCACATTTCTGCTTCTTCCACAGAACATTGCAAAGCTCCCCTGGTTTGAAGCATTCAGTCTCTGCTGCCTTTGACTCCCCTGGCACCTGTCAGGTCACAATACAAAGTGCCATGGGGCAGTTTTACATCACCTGGAAGGAAAATTCCAGCCTCAGTGAAGAAGAAACATTTTCCTGTCTTCTCCATCCAACTGCCTGGGTGTGCTATGAAGCACAAGACAGTAGGAGCACAAAGTGGGCACTACAGCTGTGCAGCTTCAGTGTTTGCTGACACTGATGAGGCTTCTGCTCTTAAAAGGCAGCCATTCCTTTTTGCAATTCTTCTTTTAGGAACAGGTTGGGTCTTACAAAACCTCAAAGGTCTCTGAAAAGGGGAAGGGCTAAAGGAAAAAGAAAAGAAGAGAAAGAACTGATTATGAGGGAAAGAAGTGAAATAAAGGGAAGGAATATGAGGATCACAGGATTAGACATGTCTGGAGAGAGAGCTGGATGGAAGGGACATCAAACAGAGCACCCTCAGTAGCAGCCATCATACCATGATGGCATTTGAGGTGCTAGTGGGTGTTCTTTCAGTGATGTAAGAGGATGATGACACAGGCAGACCTCCTGCAGCTTCTGGGATTTACCATCAAACTTCCCACACTGGAGTGGTGACAAGAAGTTTCCCTCAACATTTTGAGTTGATTACAATCTCTGAAGCTTCGTATTAAAGCTTTACCCTGAGAGCTGAAGGAAGCACATGAATTCAGAAGCTGGAGCTGTAAGAAGCACAGCACTTACTGCAAAGCTTGTAATAAAAAACGCCCCTGGAAATAGTAGCAACCTTCCAGGTGCTGGTTAATCTTTGGGCTGCTTGGCATATAGGGTGAGAAGGACCTAAAGGGCACAATAGGTTTTCAAGCTGAAAAAAGGGCCGGAAATCAGGGTTGGTTTAATAGTTGTTTCCCTGCTTTCTTATGATGGTTTTAGAAAGAAATGCATGTACCACACAATCTCAAAATCTAAATTGAAAGAGCTTTGTGACCTTCTTTTCATTTTCCTTTTCCTTTCTTTTCAGGTGTACAATATGTGCAGCACTGAATTTTGCATTAATGTATATAGTGAGAAATTGCTTACTTGAATATAGAGTGTAAACAAGAGCAGGATTTGACCAGCAGATAGATTTGCAAAATCTATCATTTTTATGTAAATGACTGTAAAGTTACCTTTATACGGAGCACTGCATTTTGACACGGTATCCTTTGTCTAGTGCAGAAAAACCCAACAAACAATGCCACACACAGCATATACTTTTTCAAGCTATTGCTGACAAGCTCTTTCATTTGGCATAGTATACAGCTTTAGGCTGCATTACATGTTATATAGTAATAATCAGTAACATTACTTTTTTTTGATTGAATCCATTTTTTACCACACAAACCCATTAACACAGCTGTTTTGTGTGTGTACATGTGTGTGCCTGTGAATTTTCCTCATAAACCCACTCCAAACTGATCAAATGAAGCATAACAACAGTAAGTTTCTGGATTAAGACTCAAGTTTTGTCCAGTTCAGGAGTACTTTTTTCCCACTAAAAACTGTGGGATTGACTTTCCTTTGCTCAGTCCATGTCTATATTATTGCAGATCTGTTACTTCATTGAAGACACTGTAATGGATACCAGAAAACATGAGACTGAAATCAAGTCCAAAGGTTGTGTCATTAAAATACTGACATAACTCACATGGCAGGAGTGAAAACACACATATGAAGGTGGCCAAAACTGGGGATTTGTAAAGTCAGACCAGCTGACTTTTAGATTTCCACCAAGCAACAGAGAAACCAACTGCTGTAGTACTAGCAGTGTCTGCAGAGTTAACTCTGAATAAATGGCAAGCAGAAGGAGGACACCAAGAGTGGTCCAACTTAACTGCCCAGCTGTGCCCAGGCATATACAAACAGCAGGCTACCTGCAGACTACCTTCCAGATGAATAAATTAAATGAATCACTAAGTGTTGTCCAAATTTTTCCGAGACCCCAAACACAAGATGATCCCCATATAGCTGAAGGAGATCCCCCATTTCTAGGGGGCTGCCACCATTGCCATGCAGACAACAACACAGCACCTGGTGGGTTTGGCAGATGTGGAACTGCAGTGGAGCAAGTGCACAGGTGCCTGCTGAAGTGACCTGCATAAAATTATCCCATAAGCCTGGCAAAAGCCAGTGCACCTCCATGACATTTTCACTAGACCTTAGCAAAAGGTCTAGAGGTCCAAGCACTGGGCTGGCCTCCAGTTTTATGAGGATTACACAGTGCATTTTTTCTGCTTATGCAGGATCCTTTTATAAACATCTTTCTTTTTCCTCTTTCAAATGAATCATGTCCTTCTTTAAACGTTACAAAAGAAATAAAAGAAAAAGCAGGAAAACACACAAGGTTCTGCATAATGTGTATAAGAAACGAGTGTTTATCACTGCATGAATACCTAATTAGACCAGACACGTAGCTCAACATCAAAATAGCAAAACCACGGGTTAAAGCATGCAGCTTTCTATGGTTAGCACTGCAAAGATACAGACAAGAATGTGGAAGGAAAACTCTGTGAAGTAAGAACCATTAGGCAGGCAAGTAAAAAATCCTGCAGAGATGAAGGCATGTCGTAGCTGGGCTGACACTCTAATCTCTTCACTGCAGTCCTTCTTGTTCTCCACCCATTCCCAGCCATGCACTTATTCTCTGTCCTCAAAGGGATGCAGGCCTCCAAGCTGAAAAGACATCTGCCTGCCTTTGAATTGAATTGAGTGTGTGGGCATAAGGTGTACTTGAGGCAGACCTCTTGGGATAAATGCTGACCTGGTTTGTTTGCTCAGACCTGGAATCACACTGACGTGGTTGCTCTGCCTCCAGCCCCAGCTGGCCTGTGCTGATTAGTGTGGAGCTTGGGAATAGGAACCCTGTGATTGCCAGCATTTGTCCATACACCTACAAGGACAGGCTGCTCTGCACAAAGACTCTCTGTGTACGTTTGGTTTTGGGTAGAAGTTAGAGCAGCACATGGAAAAACACTCGCAAAACCCCTTGTTCTTACTGACCATGGGTTTGGACTTTACGTGTCCTGTGATTTATTCTTCCAAGCAGTTAGAACAGGAGCCTCTGTCCAAGTCCAAACATCAGATTAACCTTAAAAGCATTACCTGAGAGAGCATGAGGGTAACAGAGATCTCATGGTGTAGTAAAGAGTGTCACTGTGTAAGAAGATGTGTACAACCTTAGTACAGCACATATTTTGTGCATCATACTGCTTATAAGAAAGCTTCACCTGGAATAAACATCCAAAATTTTCTGTCTCCTTCAAGTGCCATTCCCAATGGGCACTATTCAGGCTCCATTGCTTTTTTAGCACTCCACCAACAGATACAAGCTAATGAGAAAGATTTCAGAAGAGGTCCAACCATCCCTGCCATGTCCTTAATTTTTTCCTCTAAAAACCTTCCCTTCTTACCTGCCTCGAATTTCAGGTGTCCATTTCTTCTCTCCTGTTCAGGAAAAATAGCAAACCATTCACCAGTATCTTCCTGCAATATAGTTCCCTTCTTTTGTGCAAAAACTTTCTCTTTCTTCCTCATCCTACTTTCTACTATTCACTTCAAACTCAGTTGATCCCTTCGAAACTCAGATGATCCCTTCCTGTGCTTCTGGAGTATCTCTCACCCCAGATGCAACTGCAGTTTATTCCTCTCTCATGATGCGTGGGGATCTGACTCATCATTTTTGCAACTGCTTCTTTGCATCAAAGCCTCATCTAATGCTTGATCTCTCTGCATGAAAAAGCATGGTTAGAAGAGGTATGACTATCTAGAAAGTCCTGGAGATAACAAAAAAATGGAGACAGATTAAGGCCCTCCATCCACTGCTTTTACCTTTTTTTTTTGAGTGACCTGGGATGGCCTATCCTGAGCAAGAACAACAGCTTGGAACAGAACCTGCCTCGCATTACAAGGTGCTGCAATCTGCTGCAGGCTTTTCAGCTGGTGAGGTGCATGCCATGCATTCTGCAATGCCTCCTCCTTGACAGTGACAGGGACACACACCTTTTCTCTGCCTTCTGCCATCCTGCAGCTGGTCTGAAGCTGCTCCTGAGCAGTATCCACCTGAGCTGTCCCATCATCAAGATGGCTCAAAGAACAAAACCTGATGTGAGCAAGGCTGGCAGGAGCCGAGCGTGCCGGCCCAGCTCCTCAGCTCTCACGCCAATTCACTGGTGGCTGTGCTGCGTGCATGTCAGTAGGAGATTAGCTGCCTTAGTCCACAATCCATTTTTGTGCTTCGCAGGGAAGCGTATTCTAATGTTCCTCTCTTTTAAAGACCAATCTGGGCACATGCTGGATGTGGGTGCCCCCTCCCCATGTTTAATTCTGCTTTCTGAACTGTGCATTTCAAATGGTTCTGCAGAGTGCCGCATGCAATTAGAGACAGTCCCACCGGGCAGAGGTGCAGGCTGCATCCTGAGATATTCCTCTGCTGTGGGAAATAAACAACAGCATCAGAGACTATTCCTCTGGCAAATAATTTTAGCATTTCACTGTCACTCAGCATGTGGCCTGGGTGAGGAGGGAGCACCACCAGAGGTGCCGCTGCTCCAACCTCAGGAGGCTGTTATTTTAAAATGCACCAGACAATTAATTAATTTTCCTTTAAAAAATGTTGCAAAAATGTAGTTGGAGGCATTACACCCTCATAACAAAGTCTCTATTATAAATGAGCCTCTCCTTTTCAGACAGGCCTGTAATTAGATTGCCTGTGGTGATGATGAATGGCCAAGGTGAATGCATTTCAGGGGAAGTGCACGGCAGCAACCCACATCCAAAAGGCAGGGAAGGGCTACCTGCAGCCACCCCTCAAGCTCCCACAGCTGTCCCCCTTGCTTAGGGAGCCACACAGCCTCCACTGCGGAAAAGTCATGGCCATTCCCTTCCCCTCTTGACTCTCACCAGCTTAGCAGTAGCGTGGGGCTGGATGTGGCCTCTGGGGCACCATCCATCACCAGCTGGGCATGGAACAAGGGTCAGAACTGGGGGCCCTGACAGGATCCCCTGCCCATCCCCCAGCAACCCTCAGCTCCTTCAGCCCCAGATCCACTTTGCTAGGGCCAGGACCACCAGGAAACTCTGGCAATGGTCTGAGGGCCGCAGTGCAGTCACACAGCCCTCCCTGCCTTCACAACGAGTGCCAGCCCTGAGCATCTCCTGGCAGCTTTATTACTGTGATTAATGCTGGGATGAGGAATCTCCCCCTCCCCGTCCTCCCTTGCCTGCTCCACAATGAATGCCGTTCTAGAGGCAGAGCTGTGGGAGAGCACTGCGCCCCAGTGACCAGGGAATGCTCTCCTGAAGGTGTGGCTTTAAACACTTCTGCTGTGAAGAAGGAGAAGCTCGCTGGTGTGTAGAAGTGCTCGTGGCTGCGTTTCAAAGGCAGCATTTTGCAGGATGCAGCAGGTACCTGGAGAGACGTAGCTCACACTGGGCTCAGTCCCAGCCAGGAATCACCCCCTGCTAGGAGATGTTTGCTGTTCACAGAGGCCGTCATCATTTGGCTCACCAAGACAAACAGCTTGAGCTTTGCACTGTTTCAGAAGTCTCTGCTTTCTCAAAATGATGACTTATTTTTTCCTTTCCCTCAACTTTACTGTCAGTCATTATGCAGCAGCCCATGCCTGGAAATGAAGAGCTCCATCCAGAAGTAAAAGCTGCTATAAAAAGAAGAAACTGTCCCCAGGACAGATCCATTTCAGTAAATGGTGAGGGTGATGTGAAATGAAAGTTGTGCTGAAATCATTAGCTCCAAGAACATTGAAAGGACTGAAGAGGTATAAGCTGAAACGTAAGAATTATAAGCTCTGTTGTCATTTACAGTTACAAAAACTCTTGCCTGGACAAAATCATTGGCAGAATGAGGCAGGTGATAGCTGTAACAGCAGCACATTTCTGCTCTGTGGGCTTTTTCCTTGGCATTAATAAAAATAGTCTACTTGGAGGATGAAACAGCCGCTTGCCAGAAGGCCTCTGGCTCCCCACACAGCACTGTTTGGTGAGGTGTGGATGCTAAACCTTAGGAAGGAACACTTGATTGAGAAATTGCAGGCCTCACTAACGCACAGTCTGATCCACTTTAACCACGTTTTCATGGGCCTCCCCTTCCTTCTCTGGCCCTGAACACTTTCTGAACAACCCTAAAACTCGCAGCATCAATTAATGCAAATGTGACAGGCTTCTCTGATATGTAGGGTAAGGAATCTTTCAGCCTCATTAGAGAAGGGAAGGGCTTTCCATCCATCTCCTGATTTTGATGGAAATGGTATACAACATGTTTTATCTCTGTGAAACAATAAGAGCGAAGGGGCTGTGAGCCAGGGCCGCCAGCTAAGAGTTGAAGATGAAATTTAATTGGTTAGTAACAAAATTTTACTGCTGAGACAGCTTGTTTACATCTATTTAATGTCATTGCTTCCTGAATTTGTCTATCAGGGAGTGCTGCCTGACTGCTTCAGCCAGATAACAAACTGGTTCATGCCGCTTCCAGATTTATCTTCTCTTCTGGCCACCACAGCCGCTTTTCAGTGTTTCAGTCTCTGTCTGGTAGGGTCCTTTCCCACAGAGCTGCACCGGGGTGCCTTCTGTACCTGCTTATACTGTGGCTTTTCACCTGCTGGTACTGCTGTTTTAATCCCATCCCTTATCTCAGTCCTGGTTCTGTGCCTTTTGTTTGCCATCCCATAGCCCTTTGCCACTTTGCACTTCCATGTTTCCCAGACCTGATCATTACAACCCCTGAAAAGTGCATTTTATTTAAGTGAGACATTCAGCTCTAACGCTAAACTGTGCAAGGACTTGGGAACTGGATCTCGGGAACATGGAATTACTGAGTGAGCTCCTACTTTGCAGGACTGAGCCTATAATGCACTCCAATTTTCCTTTGCTTTAGTTTGAGCTGTGGCTGCCAGCTCCCCAGCTTGACTTTAAAAGGCAAGAGGATGGGGAAGTGCATTTGTGCACTGCTGCGTCTGTGGCACGGTGCTGCACGCTGCAGGCAGAGTCAGAGCCCCCACACAGCAGTCTCTGACCCAGCCCTCTTCAGCTGGTGACAGTGTTTGCAGACCTCACAGTTCAAGCACAAGAGGGAAAAGGAACTCAGGTTTAGGGTAGCTGAGAGCAGAATGCACCTCTCTGTGTGCAGATGCCCCAAAAGGACTGATGGATTCTAAAGCGCCGTAGTCGGGCCCATTGACATTCAGGTGATGTGCCAACAAAGAGCAGCCTGCACACCCAGGAGGGCACGCCGAGATTGGCTCCACAGTTCAAGGGGGAAAAATATGAGACAATGTCACTGAAGTGCTGTTGTAGGAAAGCTGAAGGCAATGGTCTGGTACTCCACCTATATGGCTTTAGGACCATGACAATATCCTTTGCAAATGGCTCTTGTTTCTGTTGCATTGCAAAAGCAGGGAGGCAGAAGTAAGGTGTTTCTTTTGAAGTGGGAGGCAATTGTTTATGAAAAGATGCTACAGGAACAGTCAGATGTACATAGAAAAACTGGCATAGCACGGTTTTCATTTTAAAGCTCAACAAAAAGCAATGGAGTGATTCTTTAGTTAGCTTTGTACCTGGGTGAATCCCAAATTTCACTGTTTGGGTCTTGTTGGGAGGATTATTTGGCCAATGGAAATAATCCTGAGCACTTCCAAATTCTTCAGCTAAATTCTGAGGAAGTTGAATCAGGATAAAATGTCTTGTTACAGAAATAGGGGCTGGCACGGAGGAGGGATTCCAGCCCTCTGAGTACTGCCATACACATGTTTGTCATATTCAGGGTATCTATTTCCCTTAGACTGAGTCAGAGTTATTACATAAGGTTTAACTATTACTTACACGAACTTCTGACGGTAATCTACTGCATGGTTGCAAAATAACCAGTGTTGCAGAGACCCTGAGGCTCAGCTTCTTCTCTGAGAAGTCCTCAAACCCAAGCCACAAGAGGTGTAGAGTTTTGGACTGCAATGCGTAAAATAAGTGATAATAAAGATGTTGTCAGGAGGTGTTAGTAGGCTAAAGGAAATTAAGAACATTGCTCCTGGAAACAGAGAAAGAGGAGCTCATTAAAATGGATCCTGTTGAAAGGAGGCTTTGGGAAAAAGAGCACACCTTTTCAGAAGTCATAAGAATATTTATGAGAGCCACTTACCTTCCGTATCTACTATTAACTGGTGTTTGGGATTTTGAAGCAGTATGGATGCAAACCCTCAGAGCCTCTCAGAGTGATAGTGTTTCAGAAGATGACACTGGAGAGGAACTCCGCAGCCTAACAGAAATGGTGACATCAGATCATCACTTCTGTGGGTGAAGAACAGCAGGTGCACAGCTCCACCACAGGAGATACTTGATACCATTCCTCTGGAACCACATTTTTTAGGTGTGACCTAAGACTTAGACCAAACCTGTGCTGCCATGGGACTCAGGAGAGACACTGCAATTACCTACCTGTGACAGAACTTTTAAAGATGGCCAGTTGGCTTTGGTTTTAAGTGAATTGCAGGGTGTTCTTCCCCATCCCCTGGGACTCTCACACCCATGTGCTACCTCTACAGAACAAGGCCTTTTTCCCCAGGGGAGTAGAAAAGAGAATACCCTTCACACAATTTTGCTTCGCCCATAAGGGCATCAGCCAGGCATGACGTATTCATGGCAACTAACAAGGTTTGTAAATATACCATGTCTAGGAAGTCACTGGTGGCAGATGTTTTTTCTCCTTCACTGAACACAAGCCTTGTAAGCACGAGCACCCTTTCAGCATAGTAGCAAAGGAAAAAGACGGCGATGTCTTGCCTTGGAGAGAGAAAAGGCATTGTCTAGAGATGAGCAACCCGCGCTGGTGGGGGAGCTCATTTGGAAAATTAAACATGACCTTTTAAGCAGAAAATGAATGGATGTAAAGCAGACAGCCCATCAGCTGTGTGAGACAAAAATGCTGCAATCTGGCTAAAAGCACCCTGCGCTTTTTTTGAACTCTAGATACTATGAAAAGCCATGGGCACGTGATCTTGCCCAGTTCCTCTGAGTATTGATATATGCAACAAGAGAAGCAGCGGTGTCTAATAATAAACACGATGCATTCTCAGCACTTGATGGAGAAAATTTGGCTCTGGTGCAATAAATACACTTGCCTGAGCCTGACTTTCTGCTGTCCCCACCCTGCAGGTACCTACATACCCTTGTTCCACTGGCTACAGCTCAGTCAGCTCTGGAATACCTCCTTGGAACCCTGGCAGGCTCCCCCCCAGACAAAGAGCCCAGGCTCCCACTGGAGACCAAGCTTCATCCCTGACTCCTGGCAAGCTTTGGCTCCTTCCTGAGCTCAACCTGGTATGTCACAAGAGCATAGTCAGGATGTGTGTGAGAACCTCCCTGGCTCCTGGGGCCCATGCAGCCTTGGAAGATGAGTGAGCCCTCAGTGTCCCTTAAGAAGAGATTCTTGTAGAACAAGACCCAGGGCTAATGGAGACCCCAATGTCTGCAGGGCATAAGAGGTGCACAGTCATCGTTGATTCCACTGAAGCACTTTAGGTGAAGAATGAACTGCAGAAGCCTCCTGCTGCATTGCAGAAGTCATGTCTGTCTTCTCCAAGGTTCCCATCCACATCACAGCCTCTACTGGCCTCTCCTTGGATGTGAGACAACCTTTCCCCCCGAGGGGAGGGGCTGCTAGTGAGCCAAAGCTGCCACACACTCTGTTTGGAGTTGTCTGCTGCCCTTTAAGTCTGCTGCTGCCTCTGTCTGTCAGGGCCATTCAGCTGCTGCATTTTGTCATCGTCTCAGCCTCTTGGCTCTCTGAGTAAGCAGTTGCCTGGAAATATCAAAAACCCCCAAACCGGAGGCATCCCATTCTGCCTCTGCTTCTCCTCCCAGACTACCTGTGAAAGAACACAACCTTGTGGCTATGCCTCCAGCACCTGAGAGCAGGGGACAGCACACTGCTGTGCCTTCTGTCACAGCAACCCACAGCAAGCCTTTGATTTCAGGCTGCCCTCCTTTTTTAAAAGTGTGTTTCATTCATCCAAAGCTGCATGGCTGGAGGAGCCCATGCCCACGTTGACACTGGTTTGGAGACTCCATTTGTACCTTGGGTTTTGGTTTACTGTCACTCACCACCACTTTAAAGTGAAGACAAACCATTCAAGGAATGCACAGGCTTGGTGCCCTCCTCTGTACAGCCTGTGTAACACTGGTTTCCAGGTTTCCAGGAAGAAGAGCACCTTGGGGAAGAAGAGCAGGAATGTGTCAAAGAGTCAGCCTTTCATTTCTGTGTTTACATAAATAGAAAAAATGTAAAATAATGTTTAAAACTCTCTTTAAAATACCAGGCATGCTCTTTCTGCTGACCTTGCATGAAAATGATAATCAAAGAGCCTTTGTAGTTTACAGCCTTTTTTAGTTACAGTTCTCTCGTATGGAGATAAAATACTTGTTGGTACAGTGAGTGACAGGGAGAGAAGTGATACTAACAGGCTTCCAATGATGTCATCCCCGGAGAAAAAAGGGAGAAAAAGAACCAGCTGAGAATTAAACACAATAACAGAAACATGTCTTTTCATATTAAAATGTTGAAAATATGGACACATAGAGCCATATCACTGCTGGATATAAGTCAGCATAACCCTGCTGACATCAGGGATGCTATATGCCAGTTCACACTATCCAAAGAGCTTTTCCTTTAACTATGTTCTTCTTTCAGCCAGTGAATTCCCAAGTATAAGTTCCATCCTGCAACTGGACCATGTGTGCAGGTTTACAGCAGTGATAAACCAAGGGACTGGGGGGATGGCTTCCTATTTGAGAAGACTCTGCTCAGCCGTGCCTGCCTACAACGTGTCTCAAGAAAACAGTAAAAATGTTTGTCATTTCAAGCAGTAATCCATTAGCTGTGAGGTGGGTGCACAGATATCACCCTTATCTGGCAGATAGGAAAACTGCATTCCTGCAGGATGTAGCAGGTCTGTGGCCTCTGGTCTTCCCTCTCCGTACCCCAGTCCTGTGACTTCAGCTCACAGTGCTGTCAGAAAGCGACTCAAAGAAGGAGCACTTTACCTTGAAACAGAGCAGATTGCATCAGGCACAAGATATTAAAAGAAACACAAACCAAAAGGCAGAATGCACTTGGTGCCCCTGCAGTGTCTCCACTTATTCACAGACCATTTCAAATCAGCCAAGTTAAACACTGCCCTGCACTGTCCCCACTCTCAGTACATTTCCCAAGGACACAGTTTAAAGGCTTTCATCAAGGCACAGCTTAATTTATTTGTTTGCTTCTCCCCTTGCTCGGGAGAAAGCATTTTTGTTTAAATGGGGAGAATAAATAGTCTCCTGACCCTTCTCTCTGCAGCACGTGCTCCTGCACTGCCCTGTGTTTATGAGGCTAATGGGGGAGAGTGCTGTGGGAGGCCCTTGTTAAAACACTGGCAGCGCCTTCCCTTTTGTAACAGGATGATTCGGGGATGCATTGTGTTTGCAGAAGCAGGAAGAGGAAGAGCAGGCTAATAAAAAATATCCATTATCAGAGCTTTCTGTGCATAAGGACAGACGGGCAAAATGCAGGGAAGACAACAAATACCTTGGAATAAAGAGCCCATGATGGAGATAAATAATCATGGGGCTCATTCAACAAGAGCCTGCTGTTTAGAAATCCACTGGAACAGCTGCAGCCTACACGTCATTATACTTCTGATCAGTGAGCATTAGGAGCCTTTTTGTGAGTCCCTTGTTTGTTATATCAATCACTGCAAAACAGACTCTACAGACATAAACTCGCACAGGAAATATGGGGACTTCTCCTCACCTCAACTTTGCCAGTCAGTCTCCATTTTAATCTTTTTAACTCCACCCCTTTGTTTTTCTTTTCTCCAGTGCTCTGCGGTAAAATGCACACACTCCTCATCATACCTGTATGGCTTTCTTTTTGCTTTTTGAGTAATCTTTTAGTAGAGTTTGATATCATATCACAGCTTCTGCCTTGGGACACACTCATGGAAAGCTGGAACTATAAAGACAGGGTCTCAGGTCTTACATATCAAGCTTATTTCTGCACTTATTTATGGCCCTAGCAGTATCTTGGCTGTGTGTCAACATGCTGTGCAGGAAAAGATGTTTTTCCCTCCTCTAAATCTTTTGGGAATGTGATAAAGGAAAATGGCGTATCGCTGAGAATTGAGGGGAAAGAAGGCCCCTGGATTTTACTGTGAGAAGAAAGATGCATCTCTCCTTCACAAACAAGAAGAAAAAAGGACTAAAGAAAGAGCTGGGACCCCAACTGACCTCTTTTTATCACAGACATCTTCTTCAGGCTTTGGATGTAGGGCTGGGTGAAAATCATTTGTGTTCCTAAATGGAGTGACCCACAGGTATATCCATGAGGTGGGCTTGCTCCTGCTTTCCTCACGGTGGTGACTCCTAAGTCACATCGGGTGGCTGCACACATCAGCTGCACAAGTGACCTGCAGTTCCCCGGGTGGAGGTTGCAGTAACAGAGCCTCCCCCAGCAGAGGCTGTGCGGGACAGGAGAGGGCAATGAAACTGTTCCCACTGCCTTTCTCCTGCCACCCACGGAAGCTCATTTGTGAGTTGGTGTTGCTGTGGCTCCTCTGCAGCCACAGACCTTCTATTACAGAATCACAGAACCAAAAATCTGCTGAGTTGGAAGGGAACCACGAGGATCATTGAGTCCAACTCCCTGCCCTGCACAGCACCATCCCAATACTCCTCTGAGATGTGTGGGGTCTTCTGTAGGGACAGACGGTTCTCATGGAATAAGTTGTGTCCAGCCATTTCTGTAAGGCTTTCTGTGGATCCTCACAGGCTTGAGAATTTAAGCTGATACCAACACAATTCCAGTAAGCCCCGGTGTCTAAACTGGGTCTTTACTTCCAAATTTGTTGGCAGTTCCCTGTTGCTAGTTCCAGATTTGCTCCACCACATTCTGATCCCACACCTGCCCTGCCACCTCCTCTCCACAGTGACAGTTTCTGAACACGAGGGAAGCCAGGGTGTGCTGACGGATGGTGACAATGGCATGCTCTGGGCCAGCACACAGTTTGGACCTCTGCGAAGGCTGGGATGTTCTGTGCCATATCCTAGAATGCTCCTGGGGATGCAATCTCCATGGATTAATCACACCACTCCACAATGGAATCTTAGGTTTGTCTCTCAGTACCTCCTGTAAGATACTACTTTTTTTCCCACAACCTTTCATTGCACCCTATCTATGCTTTTGATAGAGCTGTGTCCCAAGACAAGCCTTTATCCTGCCAGGATGGAGACACCTAAACATGTGCATCCTGTGCCTGAGAGAGAAGATCCCTGGAGGTACTGAAACTTGTGCCCAGGTGGGAAAAGAAGATTCCTAAGCAGCAGGAGGCTCTGTGTCCACTAGACTGGACAGTGCCTCCCAGAGTGAGGACCATGTCATGCTGCACAGTCTGGAGAATGCATCGTGTAACACAGCAGGCAACTTCCAGCCCAGGCTGGGACAGGAGAAAGGATTTCCCTTCTTACATCTTCCTTGAGAAAGATTTTTCTGCAGCAAAGCAAAGCACCGTGAGGGACATGAAACACCCAGACTAACCTGGCAGTCTGTTGCTTCACTGATGGATGAGGGATCTCTCTGCCTTTTGTTTTGTTTTGTTTTGTTGTTTTGTTTTGTTTTATTTTGTTTTGTTTAACTACTGCTCCACTTTTTCAGGAACAGAGGGGGAAAACCAGTTTCTAGCACAAGCAGTGCAGGTTTGGTGCACCACCCACAGACCTCACATGGCCATTCTCCACCTCTGGCTGATTTGCTGCCCACGGTGCAGCCCTTCCAGTTCCCTGGGAAGGGGACATCTCTGTGGTGACAGAAGTGACTTGTGCTCTCTGTGGATGCTGCCCTTTGTGCTGGCCACCCTCTGCTCATCCTGCTGCAGGCACGTAGACATGGCTTTGTGTGTGGGATCCTTTGGATGCTGAGCTCCTTCTCGCAAGTCTTCTCCAATTTCCTACCTCTCCCAGACTATTAATTTCCCAACAGTGTAAGGGTGACAACACAGCCTGTCTAAGCAGGAACCTAAGCATGAAGTCAGTGGTTAACCATAGCTGAGCATGCAAAAATGTAACATGTTGTGTTTCCAAAATGTTTGTTTAAGATCCTGTGTGAGATAACATAATATTACTTAGAAAAAGGATGTGATATAATTAAGAAGGCCTACTCCTCTACCCTCACAGCCTGCTATTGGTTGTTCCCTGCTCTCCTTGGAGCTCCCTGGCAACATATGAGCAAATAAGCAGCATCAATCACATTCACTTTGGTTTTCTTTTTCACCCTTGTTGTTTAATTTTAAAATGACCCAAAGTTGTTATTGTGTTCCCCCTCTCCTAATAAATAAAAAAAAACCCCTTAATAAATAAAAAAATCAGGAATTAGTCCTGACTTGCTTGCAACCTGCCTGACTAAATATCTCAAGCAGCAGCATTGCAGCCATCACATCTGAGTCCCTGACACCAAAGCTATTCCCAGCAACAGCACTGGAATAACTTCAGCAAGGCAGGTAGCTTCTCCTGTAATCATTCATAAAAATGATTTATTATTTAGTGGCAAGTAAGGCCACTGGGATCTGCCACTTTCTGCTCAAGAAAGAAACTCTACACACTGTCTATGTTAACCCTCTAGAATACAGTGACATACATACCACTAGCAATGGATCATAACTAAACTTCTCATGTACCCACTAGCAAACTACCCCAGGGATTTTTCTAGAGTTGTTTCATTGTCATTGATTTTTGCCCTAGCCAAATGCAAAAAAGAAAATCATGATCGAGCAAATACAGACTTTCTGAAGATGATAAATATTGCCAGATCAGGAATATTTCATGGCTAGGAAAAGTGAGTCATATTTATGCAAAAGTGTTGTCCTCTGGGCAGTGCAGGAATAGTTAGTAAACTTCAATTCTGTAGCAAAAATCCTCTTCTGTGCTGGAGAGCTGTAATTCATGGTAACAATGTTAGCCCAAAATCTCAGTGCCCACAGAATTTCTCCCTTCTAGCTGCTTTATGCACCCTGAACACTGAGACAGAAGGACATAGGAATGGGGAAACCTGCTCCTTTGTCCTCGTGTAACTCTCTGTAGCTTCTCCACAGCTAACCAGGGAGGTTGCTGGTGAGGGTGGCCCATACCACTGGCCATCCTCACTGCTGAAATTGTGGACACCTAAGGAGAACTACAGGGCCTGACCCAGAAGTGACACAAATCAAGAGATTGATCGCTTCAAGTAAACTTGGACAGGGCCTAAAATAAAAATGCTGCTGTCATGGTTTAGCCAGGTGGGCAGCTGAGGCCCACACAGCCACTTGCTCATCCCCACTCACAGGTGGCATAGGGGAGAATCAGAAGTGTCAAAGTGCAAAAAATTGTCAGTTGAGCTAAAGCCAGTTTAATAGGTAAAGAAAAAGTTGCACAAAACAGCAAAGCAAAGCAAGGAATCCACTCCCCACCTGTGAGTGGGCGTTCAGCCATCCCCAGGAAAGCCGTGCTCCATCACATGTAACAGTGACTTGGGAGGACAAACAGCATCACTTGAGCGTCCCCCGTTTCTTCTTCCCACAGCTGTGTCTGCGGATCATGATGCCATATGGTGTGGGATAACCCTTGGATCAGCCAGGCTCAGCTGTCCCAGCTGTGAACCCTCCCAGCTCCTTGTGCAGCCCCAGCCTCTCGCTGGTGGGGGGGGTGAGAAGCAGAAAAGGCCTTGACTCTGTGGAAGCTGCTCAGCAATAACAAAAACATCAGTGTGTTATCAACACTGTTTAACATCACGAACCTGAAACAGCACAGTACTGTGAAGAAATTTAACTCTGCCCTAGCCAAAGCCAGTCCAGCTGGGAATATCTGACTTTCTAAACACCAGTGACAGCTACTCTGATGTGTAGTTCAAGAGTATGGGGACTCAGCCCCCTGCTTTCCAGACCTTCTTGTCAGGTCCTGGGGAGCCAAGGCCACCAAGGCAAACACTGCTAGGCTGCAGCCTGAATGCTGTCACTTTTCTGCAGTGGGAAGCAAAGGAATCTCCTGCCCTGAGGTTTTTGGCTTCTGTGTTTCACCTTGCAGGCATTTCCCCCTGCCTGCTCCTCCCAAGTGGGTACTTTGGGATGGACATGTAGTTCCCTGGGATCATCACTGCAGACAAGTTGATTTAGCAGTACTCAGAGAGGGGACAGTGTCCGTGAGGAGTGAGGATGTCTTCCTGGGCCTCTTTGCAGCATGTCATCACCCCAGGAAGGGCTGTGTGGGCAGACAGTCTATCCATACCCTGGCATAGCTTCTATTAGCTGCTAATTACCCTGCAAAAAGATTACCTCGGGTTTTCTCAGCCTTTTACATGCTGTGACCCCTTGTTTGAAAACAGCTGAAGTTTTCTGACACCCCCTCCCTGACATATCTCCCAGAAAAAAAGAAGCCATGGGGCAGTAGTCAACCCTCTGCTGTAGGGTGTAGCTCAGAGCTAACAGGACTCGGCCTGGGACATTTGCATTACTTTTTAAACAGCATTTTAACACTGCAGCAGCAGTAGTGGTGCATGGAAGAGTTTTGCTCTGAAAAATGCTGCCTAGTAGAAGGCATGACCTCTCAGCCTGCAATCCAATATACCCACAATAATTCTGTGATGCTTAATGATAGAATAGTTTGGGTTGGGAGGGACCTTAAAGGTCACCTAGTACAGCTCCCAGCAGTCTCTGGGCCACTCTGTCTATTCAGTATTTACCCAGCATCCTCGAGAGCCCAGCACACCTGGGCGAGCAGCAGCACAAACCTGTGCTTCCTGTTGGATCCCATGGACAGTGACTGACTGCAGAGCCATTTAACACCCCTCCAGCTCCAGCTGTGGGAGAAAGAGAGCAAAGTCAGCCTCTCCCACTACCTCTCCTCACTATAGTCACAGAAGAGGTGCTCTGCCCCCTCTACCATAGGCTGATAACTTATGGCCTCCTTGTCTTTTGAGTGAAAGACGCCAACAAGGCAGCAGTGCTGCCAGTGCTGTCTCAGCTGCAAGGTGGAGGCATGGCTCAGAAAGCTGGGCAAGTAGCCCCTGCCATGCCCAGGCAGTCTGGCAGCAGAGTTCTCACTGAGATCTTTTATCCTTATGCTACGAGATGGAATTAATCTGAGGATTTTGGAATTATTACCATTTGTCACCGAGATGAGTGGGCAAAATTTCACAGAAAGGAAATGTAAGTGAATCCAGTCACTCCCACAACATCATTCACACACACACCTGAAAAGCACATTTATTTCTTCCGTGTTTTATTTTGTGTATGAGTTAGACCCACCCACTTCCTTGGCAATGCATGTGTGCAGGCAAAGCCAGAACTCACACTAGGGTGGGCTGATGCTGCACCTCAGATTTTGCTTTGTGTGGAATTTGGCCAAAGGAGACCTATTTGGGTCACATCCTTTCGTGTTGGTTCAGTTTCAAATATATTGGAAAATTACAGAGACAGAGTGAGGACTCACGAAAGGTGTCTTGCTTTGCTTTGATAAAAGTTGTAAGTTATAATTAAAGCATGTGTGTGTAAGAACTGTACAAGCACAAAATGGCCAATTTAAGGATGCATGTGCAATGACATTTTATAGATCTAATTTCTAAGTATCTGACTTATCTGTCTTAATTTTTTCTTTTCATAAAATGAAAACTGGGCTTCTTGTATCTGTGATAAAATGTTTGTTTCTCTGGTCTTCTCCCAGCCCTTCTTGTCTATCTCCAACCGTAAAGTCTGCATGTCTGCATCTCTCACTGCTTTGTTGGCTTTGCATATGAATGAGCAATATTCAAGATACAAAAGAATTGTGAAAGCCCAGTTGCACTGTTTACCTGTAGTTTAGCAACATACAGTTGAAACTGGACTGATGACAAAGGAAAGTCCTTGTAATGGAACTTCAGGAAGAGTTAAACAAACAGGACAGGAGAAAATAATGCTGTCTGCATGTTGGGAAGGCAGACATGGGCCGCGATTGTGTGAAATGCACCTTGATGTGGGAGTGGTGCAAGGGCCCCAGACTAGGTCTGGAAATGGAAAGTGGTGGGTACAGCCCTACTGATGTCATGCTGTACCCACTGTAAAAACTCTGTGGTAGTCACAGACCAAATCCTTCTGGGCCTGAGTGCCTGGGCATGTGCTCGGGGTGCAGCACTGTGCTAGCAGTAAAGCCATTCCCTGGAGGGGAGGTGCCAGGTGCCTGAAAGAAATGAGCTGGGATCGCCAAACCCTCCTAACAGCTGGCTGTGTCCTCTGATAAACCATGCTGCTTTCTGTTCCCTCTGGCATCAGAAGCACAGGACTGATGCCCTGTTTGTAGCTGACACTAACTTGAGTGGCAGTGTTGATCTGCTGGTGAGCAGGAAGGTTCTGCAGAGGGATCTGGATCAGTGGGCCAAGGCCAATGGCAAGAGGTTCAATAAGGCCAGGTGCTGGGTCCTGCACTTTGGTCACAACAACCTGGTGCAAGAGTACAGACGTGGCCTTGAGTTGCACCAGGGCAGGTTCAGGTTGGACATCAGGAAGAATTTCTTCATGGAAAGGTTTTTTAGGCATGGGAATGGGTTCTCCGGGGGGGGTGGTGGAATCATCATCCCTGGAGGTGTTCAAGAAATGACTGGATGTGGCACTCAGTGAGTGCCATGAGTTGACAAGGTGGTGATTGGTCAAAGGTTGGACTCGGTGATCTTGGAGGTCTTTTCCACTCTAAATGATTCTGTGTTTGTGCGATTCTGTTCACCTAAGCAGGACAATTCTCAGTGAAGATATGGACAACATCACTGCCTTTCAGCACCTCGTTCAGTGCTGTGCAGCTTGGCAGCCACGTCTTTACACACTTGCCCAGTTAAACTCCTCCTCTGCCCCAGTGGCTGTTTATAAAGACTGGCTGGCCAGTGAGAGCAGCTGGCTAGGAGTAATGGTGAGGTGAAGGAGGTAGTTACCCTAAAAAAAAAAAAATTATTTTACATGATGTCAGGCTGTCCAATCCGTCCATATAAAAAGGAGACAGATGGAGGACAGAAAGATAAACGGAAATGTCAACGGAGGCTATAAACCTGGTGGCACTCGCAGGTTGCACTGTATAATCAAAACAACTTGTGTTGTGCTAACTATCCTTGACAAATAATTGAGGGCTGTTTTAATGCTGCTGCTGCTGCTGGGGTCAGTCCAGGATCCCAACAGCTCCTGTGTAGGATGGCAGAAGGAGAGGGATGCTGTCACTGCTTCCTCAGAGCCGCTTTCCTGACTCAGCTCCTGCACAGAAGCCACACGGTGCCTGAGCATCAGCCCAGCTGGGTGGCTCCCAGTCTTGCTCCCAGTCTTGCTCCCAGTCCTTTCCCTGGAGACAGAGAAGCCGTCGAGCTCATGAAGGCATTTCCTCTCCTCAGAGAGACGAGGCCCAGCAGCAAGATCTGTCTCCCCTGAGCCTGGGTACCTTTGCAGTGACTTGTGGAGGCAGAGGTGGGTCTGCCGCCCTCTCCTCCTGCCTCGTACCTGCCGGATGAGTCGATACTGCTGAGCCTTTCTCTGGCATGGCCAGCCTGCAGGGCTGCCATGGAGGCACACAGAGCCCTGCACCCCAGCACCTCCCTGCTCCTGGGACAGGCTCTGCTCCCATCACACGGCTCACACCCGGGGTGTCCCTCACAGGACCTGTCATTTGTAAGTGCAGATGCACCGTGGCTGCATGTGCATCCATATACCCCCTTCCTCGCACATTTTCACCCACTTTTGTGCACATTTGTATGGGCTGGATGTCAAGGCAGAGCTGCCCCTGGGGTTTACTCTTCCCCTGGCACCCGCAGTGAGTTCCCAGCTCGCAGGAATGTCTACTGCAGACGTTTCAAATCACAGTCAAAAACCAGGCATCTACTTCACTTTGATTTTAAAAGAAGTCAAGTCCCTTTTCCGAATTACTCATCTCTCAAATTTCAAAGGCAGGGAACAGACCGCATGTGCATCAATCCTGCTTTATTCACTGCCTGTAATTTGTGGTGTGGCTTCTGCTCCCGGTGTCAGGGAGTAACTTTTCAAAGGGAATTAAACAGCAAGCACTGAGCGCCTCTGGGTGAACAAGCTGTTTTCTTTACACCTGAAGACATTACAAGAGAATCCCAGCCTCTATTAACACAACTGCCGAGCTTTCATGGTGGCAGAGGAAAGCTTTTGAGTATGAACTCTGACTGCTCAGGAACCAGAAGTCAAATGAGAAACATGGAGAACATATCAATCACAGAAAGCCCATTAGTGCAGGCATGGAGGGATGCAGACAGGATTGAATCCAACAGCAGCCTGTTTGTAAATATCTGTAAATACTGTTTCATATCACTTGAGTATTGCAAATCTCTAAATTTTTGCTTTCCCAGAATTCATGCTCTCTCCTGAAAACTCCCATTGGTTTCAAGCTGGCATCTCTCAAGGTCACACTGGCCTGCTATTCACTATTAAAACCACCTCCCATGGAAGAAACCATTAAAAGCATCAGGAATCGGATCACAAGCCATTTACTGCAGAGTGTGTTTCTCCCTCTGTGTCTGCTGTGCTCTTAGCTGGCACAAAGGGCTTCTGATCCTGAATGGGGCCTCTGGGCATGATTCTAAGTGTTAAACAGTAATTATTTTTTGTTAGTTTTGTTTTAAACAAAACACATGAAAATCAGGGCTTGCAGAACTCCCCAGACAAAAGTCAGCTTGGGTTATCATAAACTGCCTGGGTCTGTGGCTGATCGTTTGCATTGCCTCCTCTGGAACATTCTGGCTCTTAAGGAGGTCAAACTTGCCTTAGCTTTCCCTAGGAGATAATGTTGTAATGCTTTGTATGACACATGTTTTTAAAGTAATTAAAAAAATAAATATGACTATCTCTATGTACAATTTATTTTTATGAGTCTTAGAGAATAGTATTAATTGCTTAATTTATATTTCCATCAGGGTCCATCAATTAAGAGGAATCGGTGGTATTATTATCCTTGCAAAACACCACATCAGTCAAAAATGAAGCAGAGTCAGAGGTCTAACTGTTAATCAGGTCACATTTCACTTCCTGTTGACATTTTTATTTCCCTTGCAGAAAATATTTGACGTTAAGTCTCAGATTATGAGCACTATTCACTCGGTGCAGACGCTGCAGAGCAGCAGCCCTGCTGGTGCAGCTGGGAAGAATTCACCACGAGTGAATGCTTGCGAGGCACCTCTTCAAGCAGCACAGGGTGGATCGACAGCTATTCATCTTGATGATGAATGGGAAATCACTCCAAGGTGAAGGTCAGATTTCCATCTGCACCTCAGAAAGCAAGAAACAGGACCAGCAATGGCAGCAGAGGTTGTTCTGTTGTGGCTTTGTTGCAAGCTGAGCAGTTTGAAGAATTTGGCCAAGGAGGCAAAAATACCATAATGTGATAAATGTGATCAAGTGTTTGCTGCCAACAGGGATTCAGTAGGCTGGGCTGATGACACGGGAGAGAAGAGGAGAGGAGAGGAGAGGACAGCTGTGGTCAAGGATTCGCTTTAAAACAAGGCAAACAGGGAGGACAGTTTTGTAGTTAAGGAAATTGGCCCAGAGACAGGGAGGCTGTCAGTTATATAGAACCACATATTCATACTCTTCTTGAGCAACCTTGAATGGGTCATTTAGTTCTCCTGGGGTAAACTGAGCCCCAGAGAGGCATAAAACATGCCAGCCTGAACAAGGTGTTGTCGGGTGGCTGCTGCACCCTGATCAGTACTGGGAAACAGAAACCCCTCTCTGCCTCACAAGTTTCTTCCTAGTGGACTTGTTAATTTGCATCCCAGGATAATCTTCTGACTCAATGTTCACTACTACCAGCAAACCACTGGTTCACAGTCTGTAATAAGGAATATTTTCCCTTTGTTCTCCATATCAGCTGTAACTTCCCAGAGAAGTCCCCAGTCCTGCTGGTGGAATTTGAGTAATCTGCACTGTTCTTGAGACAGCAGACTTATACTTTGAGAACAGCAACCATACCCAATGTAGCTCATTCAATCCATTTCCTTCCTATTCCCTCTTTGCTAATGTCTCCTCTCTCTTTACTCATTTCGTCTTGTCTATAGAAATAAAGACATGTTTTACTTGTTATTGCTCCTTTCTGATGTAAACACCACCACTACCACCCCCCAATTAATGCTTTCTCTGAGACAGTGATGCAGAACGTTGATTACAGTTGTTTGTTAACAGTGATAACAGTGCACTGGAAAAAAAATCTTTATTAAAAATGTTACTTGCACCAGCACCTGCAAAGGAGAATCCAGTGCAGACACACAGTGAGGGCTCAGCCAAAACCACTAACTTTCTAAAACTATGTTTGTGTTTTAGCATTTTATTCACAGTTTTCATACTTGGAATAGTCTAACTACCTCCCCAGCTCTCTGAGCTACAGACACTTAAAAAGGGGAAGAAACGACACATATATGTCCTTTTCCTCAATCAAACTATGTAAAAGTTTCGACTCTCATTAGGAAGCTGAGTTTTCCACCTGAAAATCTCTAGAGAGTTGTCAAGAGACAGTTCAGAGACAACCAAAACCCTCTGTTCCCGTGAGCTGGGGTGGAATTAGATCCATGCTGTGGTGCAAAGTCCATTCCTACAGAGTGTAACACACCTGCTGGAGGTATTCTGTCAGCAGCTAAACCTGCAGACCTTGCCTCTCTCTCCTGACACAAAAGGCATGTTAGAGTAGTACTAATTCTCAGGTAAGCAGATATTTCCTCTTATACATATTTGCTTTTTGTGGGGCATGTGGCACAACATTTTCTCTATAACAACATTCTCAAAACATCTTTGGGTTGCTCTCCCAGTTTGACAACACTGCTTTGAGACCACTGTAACTCAGAATAAGTTTGGGTTTTTATCAGATTCTGCATTAAATCTTTATTTTGCTGAATATTTTACATGTTAGAGTACATGTGTGACGAGGGGAGGGAAAAGAAGGCTCTCACTTGTGGCTGGGGGGGTGAGTGTGAGGAAGCATGGCATTGATGAGGCCACTGAAATCACTCTGCAGTCCTGGAACTCTCAGAAGTTTCCTGAGGTTTCTGGCTGACTCCCAGCCCCTCAACAGAGTCAGCAGAGAGGGTCCTCTCCTGTTCATTTAGAGCGAGTCCTTCATGTGTGTCCCCCAGGTATCAACCTTCTCCTGTGCTGAGACAAAAAGCAAACCAAATCCCCTTGATGTACACAGTCCATCTTGTGGATATAAAGACAAATGTGGGCAATTAAAACCTCCAATGTAAGTAAACATTTTAGTCTTAGCAGAGCTGATCCACTGTTGAGCAACCAGCTGGCTCCCAGTGCTGCCACAGCTCTCCAGGGTTATTTGGGCTGTGTGTCCTTGAGGCCCTTCTCATCCCAACTTAAGTATTCAAAAGCCACCAGCCTGAAATCTCCTCCTGATACAGGTGAAGCCCTGGGTAAATATTGACCTCTCCCACCAAAAACTTCTGTACAAAAAAAAAAAAAAAAAGGTTGTTCTCTGCAATCTAACTGTGAAAGAGCTTGTTCCTTTCCCTTTGTAATATTTCATAACTGCAGCTGAGTGTGAAAGGAAAGCAAGTGCATATATCTGTGTTTTTCCTTATGTGTTACCTTCAGAGAAAGGACATGGCTTCTATTACATCTCTGGTTGCAACAGACGGAATAAGATGGGGGATTTTTTCCTGCGTATAACTTCTGAAAAGCTGCCTTCCCAAGTTGATCAAGCAAGTCATGAAAAATGGCCTGTTTATAAAAATGATGATTCTGATTGAGTTAAAGCACTATAAGGCAGGCAGTACTGTCCCTAAAGAGAGGAAAATAAAGGCTTTATGGAGAAGTATCTTGTTTTCCTAATAGCTCGGTTTGGAAACAAGTTTATAAAACACATTAAAATCCCCCAGGGGCTTGAGAACTGCAGTGTTTCTGAACAGTCACATTTACCTTGACCTCACAGCTGTAGGATAAGGAAAGATTGCTTTCTTTCTTAGCCCCAGGAATACCATACTTGGCATTTATTTAGCAGTTGCAGTTTTAATAGCTCTAGAACCACAAACCAAGAATCCTTGCAGCCCAAACGGTACAGCAGGTTCAGGCGCCTTTCCTATAACCTGTCTTTCACCCCTTTCCTCATCTGCCTGAATGAAAGCCAGCCCTGTGGGGCTCTTGCCTGCCAGGATTAGAAATTTTCCACAAGAGTCCAGCAGGATACTGTGAGACATAGGCCAGTTGAACAAAAAATGTCCTGTTTCATGTAGGTTGCAAAGAACAACTTTGGTTTTGATCATATTCAAAGTACTGTTAAGGGCTGTGAGAGGCAGAGACAGGATTTCCATGTGGTTTGTCCTTTTTTTTTAAATTTAGATTTGACCATGACATTTTGTAATCCTGTCATCTGCTTTTAAAGAAGGAAGATCTTGGCTCCTACCTCTCACCAGTTTATTAGGCATAGTACTTGGGATAAAAATATCGTGGAAAGGAGAGGCAGGGAGTAGTAAGTGCACAAGCCAGAGACCAGACCCTATGAGGTTTTAAAATGGATCAACTTCTCCCCTGTCTCTTGCTGCCCTCACTAATGCCTTGGGATTTTTATTCCATTATTTTGACTCAGCAAATTAATAGGGAAGTGGCTGAATGTAAGAGCAGCAAGGGAGATTTCTTAGTGCCTGTTCTGTAAAGTGACAGTGCTTTATTTCCTTGACCACAGCACCAAGGTGGAAAGTGCCTTAGGGGCATCATGATCACTAAAGACAAATCACACAAGTGAAGAGTGCATTTTGTTTACCAAGGGATCTGTCAATGCCCATCTAGCATTCTCATGCTCACCTAGAACATGAAATCTTCATCAAATAGAGTAAAATATGGGCATTGGTGTGCTCCTGGAGCTCTCACCCCCTCCATTAGACTCACATTAGAGAAACAGCTTGGCTTCTCTCCATGAATGGCAAAGCATCAGGGGTGTGGGAGGCCTGAAAAAACCACTGCCTCCAAACTGGGGGAGCCAGCTGCTGCTGAAGAGGTTTCAGAGAGGTTCATGGGGTGTTGCCTGCTGCCCAGGGATTCTGTAGGTAAAGACCAGGAGAAGAGAATAAAGTCAAAAGAAATTTTAAGGAGAGTTCCCTCTGGGAATACAAAGTGAGAGATAATGGTAGTAATGGTAGTAATAATAATAATAATGACAACACCAACAATCACCTTTTAGAATAGCCATGAAGAATTTACCTAAAAAAATGAGTGCACAGCAATACAGACTGTAAGACAGGGCTGTCATTCCATATTCCTAGTGACTAGACCTTGCACCCCATTTTCATTCCCAAGTATGCCTTTTTAGTTTTATACTTTTAACCACTGGTTTAGATTTATAGCAGCTTAGAACACTGGAATCTCAAATCATGGTGGGAACCCCTCTGATATTAACTCCATATGGATATTAACCTTCAATTATAACACACTGTTTCACCCTGCTGAACCATTATACTGAATTTTTTAAACAAAGACTATCACTGGGGGAAAAAAATCGCTTTTTTTCATATTAACTTAATTTTTCAGATGTAAGACACCATTTTCCAAAAGCAATGTGTATAAAAATAAAAAATTGTCCAGTCATCCTATGCATTATATACTACTTAACTGAGAAGAATAGGCATTGACTATAGATTTAAAAACTCAGTAGATCCCTGAGAGCCACTATGTAATCTTACGAATGCAATTATGATTCAAAGCAAACGTTAAAATCAATGTCTTTATGGCTCATCATCAGCAACACATCCCTCAGAAGAGAAAGCTGACGATGGAGTTAACTGACGGATGCCTTTCCTGTAATGCTGCTCAGGGCAAATAATTTTACAGCACATTCCAGAGTGCTGAATGACCTGGAGAGATGACAAACCCCTTTGTGAATCCCCTGGGAGCCGAACCGGAGAAAGGTGGAAATTACCAGCAAAAAATCTGACTTGCTGAAAAAATGGTTACATTTTTCTCAGCCAGATCCTCTATATCCACCAAAATGAGGATGGTGCTGCAGCAGCCTCCCCAGACTAAATCAGATGACAAAGAGCTGTGCCGAGGAACCGAAAATGTGTGAGTTCATCTTGCTTTTACCTACATGCAGAGGCTGTACTCTGAAAATCTCTGGACTCCATCTAAAAACCTTAAAAGTGGACAGTATCACAGCTTAATCCTTCAGGGCATTTCTTTAGCCTGGCAGGCTTTGACCCTTTTCTGCAGATCTACAGGAAGTTATAGCTTCACTTTTTCCATACATAGCGTGCACTTGGTAGTCTTGGTCACCTTTTTGTGACTGTTTCTTTCCACAGCTGTGTCCTTTAGATCAGAGCACAGGTTGTGAGGGGGACTTTACAGCCCCAGGGACCTTTAAAGATCAAGGGACAGGGGAGCAGAGGGCTTGGCACCCTTTGGGCTGCTGCACTAGTGCAATGTGAGGAGTATTGATGGGACACAGGGGTCCCTGGGGCTGTAGGTGGTGGGGCTCCTTTCCAGTCTGAGCTTCACCCTTGCTCTGGTCTCTAGCTTTAAAGGCAAACCTTCTCCCTGCTTTTTATATTTAATGAGAAGGGGAAGACATAGGTCCTGGGAAAGACCTTATCAGCATGTACTTTCTTAACATGGCGGCTTAAGGGTTGTTAGGAATTTCTAAGTAGATGCAATACTGTCTCCCATTGCTTTGAGAGAATAGCCTATTGGTCAGAATTGCTGTTTCCTCTGAAATAGGCATGCACTGGATGTTTTCAGGGATGATGTGGTGCCTGTCTGCTGTGCATCCTCTTCTGCACTGGGCAGTTAATGAACAAGTGACAGAATGCCAGGATGTTTTCCTGGGGCACATGGAGGGAGGCTGACTTACCTTCACAGAATTCAGGGGAATTTCCCTTGGAGATCTGAGATGAAAACCTATGTGCCCCAGCAGATAAGTGAGCATTGATATAGGCTTCTTTACAGACAGGTGAAGAGTGAGGTGAAGACTATTGGGAACTGTGGTTTGGAGCTCATGAGGATGCCTCAGAACACAGCAGGCAGGGCAGGGGACAGGGGTGGCTCTGCCCACTTCCAGAGCTCACCTAGTGTGGCAACCACCATAGTCAGAGGTAATTTATCCTTTGGGATGATTGATGCTGCCTTGGGATAGGGATGACTGGGAGGATTTCTTAACAAGAGCACAGTTGGGTTTGTTTTTACCTACAGCAACCTTTATTTCCACGTTTCCTTTCTAACAAACACATGATGGCAATGTGTAAGAGCATGAGGAGCAAGCTGAGCCTCCAAAACCAGACTGACACACACACTGGGCCTTGAGAACCTTGTTTTACAGTGGAGGCACCTCAGGAACACAGCACTGCGTTTCTTGTTTGTTCTCAGGGTATGTGCTGCCGAGGCCTCGTGCTGGTCTCTGCTTCTTGTTGGCTCCTCAGCAGCTCACCAGACCCCAGCTGGCAGTGGTTAATTGCAATCAGCAGGTGAGAAATGCAGTGTCTCAGCAAGGGAATTGCCTCCAACTCTGGGACATATTCTGAGAAACGGGGAGCATCCAGAAAAAGAAAGGGAGAGGCCTTAAACCTGGACTTCTGTGAAAAGCAGCACTTGAGAAAGACATCGGTGCATAGGACAAGTCACATTTGTTTTTTCTAGAGTTCTAATGGAATGATTTACTGTTAACAGGTGGGAATCTTTCAGCACTCCTCTGGTGGCTTCTAGTTGCCGTCTAGTGTCACTCGATGCGTCATTGCCATGTTTTGGGGGGGCTTTTTGCAAGGTTGTAAGCATCCTTCTGAAGCTCAAGGGACAGTGAGGGAGTAGAGAGTGTCTTGCACGTGGACCAGCAGCTCAAACATGGCCCAGAGTGTTCTGGAAGGCAACTGACCGACCTTGATGGTCAGTCAGTCACCTCAGGCTGTGGGCAGTTTTCTGCTTTGCTGTGTGCTTTGTTTGGGAACCTGGGATGCCAAACACAATGCATGGCACAAGTGTGTGGTCTGTGTCTTTGTAGCAGCCACTGCTTTCAGGTGATTTTGTCTGAGCTAAGGATATCTCTACCATCTTGTCAGTCAGAGCCCACAGCAGAGGAAACAGTGATTAAATCTGCAAGGAGAATATGATGCTTTCTCATCTTCAGAAGATCCTTAGAGGTTAAGGTTGAGTCACAAAAGCTTGCCAGGCAGCAGTGTAAGCTTCTGTGTTGATAAATTCAAGAGGACTTCATGGCTAGCAATATAGAATCTTGGCAGGTGCTCAGTTATCCCAGCAGTAGGTATGTTACAGGACATGGGAAGCTATGGATGACGGATACGTGTTTGAACAGCTCCCTGTTCTAAACGGCTATTGTGAGCCTAGGATTCCTCTGAGGCAGACAAGTGGGCCATTTCTGGGTGGTTTAAGCAATGAGAAGATTTCAGTCCTGCAAAAAAAAAAAGACACCACCATCTTATCCAAAAGAAATCCCACATTAGGTCTCACGTAGGGATTGCCAGTATAGTGAATATTGGTAATAGCACATGTGCTGAGCAGTTCCACATCAGTGATGCTGCATGCAGCTGCTGAAATGGAAAAGCATTGAACAGCCTGGGAACAATGGGGGAGATCCCTGGATTCTCATGCGAGAGGCCTGTCTGCATTTATTTGTCTGCAGTGGTGCTGATGCTCTGGGATCATCAAGGGCAAATTCTGCCAGATAGAGATCAGTGCACAGGCAGAAAAAGTAATTAACATTTTATTATCATCCCGTTCATGTGCAATTAAAATAGAGTCGATTCCCCTTCAGATAAAGATGCATAAATAAGTAGAAGCTGGCTGTGGGTCCTAAAGCAGACAAAGGTAACCTGAAAGTCAAAAAAGATCACCTGTCAGTTCAGTCCCTCACACTGAGATGCTTCAGGAAAAGGAGACAAGCAGAGCACATGGGAAATGGCATGCTCAACAGTGAGATAGCACGCAGACAGCTTTTTTTTGTTGTAGTTTCAAAACCCAATTTTAATTGCCGTGGGTTTACAGGTTAATGAAACAATACGGTCCTTCCAAAGAAACAGCTGTTTGGTGGATAATTTTAATCACAACCTGGTGATAACCACCCATGGGAGTTCATCTGAGCTGCCAAGTAACTTTTCTAACAAAGAGTAAAGACGGTCCTGAGCCTGTAGCTGGAGAACTGAACAAGCAGAAACAACGGAGCAAATTGAAACGCTTCTCTGTCCCTTGCATGCGTATCTCTGAGTAGAAAACTCTGGAGAACACAGATCACTTTGTCACAGGAGGACAGCACACGCACAGTCACTGGTGCTGACCATCAGCTGGTGTGAAATGGCACAGCACATCTGATGCCAATTGATTGCATCCCAGCACGCCACCCATTAAGCAGTTTATTGAAGTGCTCCATTTGGACAGGCTGCTTTGAGGCAGCAGCCACTGCTGAAATTGCTGGAAAACCTCTGGAATCAGGGCTCCTTGGGTCAGACTAATTATTGGTCATTTAGCCTGACATTAATTGTCCCAGCAACCGTGTGGGATAAAAACAGGCTTCTGCCTGTCTAGGGTAAACAGCGCTAGTGACACTCCCTAAAAATCAGACAATGTGTCTGGTGAAAGCTTTTAGAGCCTTTCACAAGCTGCAAAAGAGCACGTAAGTGATGGAAGGCAGTAGGGTGGGTGCATTATTGTTCTCATTAGAGCATCATCTGCCAATTTATTGCAGCAAGAAGCCCAGCAAATGCGAAGCCTTGTCTTGTAAAAAAAGCCCCACAATGCTCCTTATGCAGCATTTAAGATATTCAGGGGCTGGGCACGTGGGGGGTTCTGTGGATGTGGCCCTCACTGCAGCCTGGCTCTCTGTTTGGAAGAGCAAAGGGAGGAAGAGCGGAGAGGGCAGCGAGGCGGCTGTGACACAGATCTCAGCCCCTGGCCCCAGTGAGGGCACTGCAGGCACCAGCTTGGGGCCTGGACTCTCCAAAAGGAGACAGCACATGGGCTCCCCAGGATTTCACCATCATGAAAACCCAGTGCTTCTCACCAGACTGTTAATTTTTAAGCATGCCAAGAAATAACATCGCTATCTTAGGCATGTGCTTCCAGACACACGTTTATTTGATAAGGTGGATTGATTTTTTCCCATCTTCGCTTCCTTATGGCCTGGATCCTGCTGCCTTTGAAGTATGTGGTTTCTGTAGTGTAAGATCAAACATCTCAGCAGCTCTTGGATAAGAAGAATCCTACACTGCAACTGTCCTTCCCCACACAGCCATCTGTCTCCTGTCCTTCTCATGGACAGGCTAATAGTTTCACTTAGGACATGCTGGTGGAAGAAATCCTATTATTTGGGGAGCACTGGGGATTTGGCCATTCATTTACAACAAAATTTGTTGCATAACAGACCCTGTGCAGTAACAACAGGCACCCCTCATTTTGTTCCTTCCTATACAAGCTAAACAGGGACTGCAGGTCACAGTGGTGTGAGCAGCTCTGGACCTCTCAGCTCAATCCCTGCTGGCATCAGCTGATTCCAGGAGCATAAGAGGTGTTGCTCCCAGGCTATTGGGAGAAGCTGGAAGACTTGGAGCCATCACCAATCCCTCTAGGTCTGGATTTGGCTGCAGTCCAGCATCTGCACAGTGAGGCCTGGGGAACTCACTGGGAACTCTGCACTCTACTGTAATATAGAGGCAAAGGATTAGTGAAGCCCTGCAGTACTCCAAAGAGCTGTGTGGGCTACACATGAGGCTCTTTGCTCCAGCTAGGGAGGCTCCAGGATTTATATGAGCAGGAGTAACCATCCCAATTCTAAAATGAAGCTAAAACTCAGAAGTTCAGTGAAGTGGTGTACATTTGCCCTATTTTCAGACAGACCTTGAGGTGTCTTAAGATGGACCTAAATCTTCTTTCTTCTTCGCTTTCTCAACTATAGCACTCCATCTCCATGGAGAGAAGGAAACTGGAGAGAGTGCAAGAACGGTGTCCTCATGAGCTGAGGATCCCCAGCCTTCCTCTCTGCTGTTCCAAGCTCAGCTGGATCCACCTGGTGAAACCTGCCCATTTCTAGTGGGCAGTGACACATGGCAGCTGCTGCCCTGCAGAACAACCCAGGGAAAGGGAAATCCCAACACATTCAAGGCCTTCCCACCATCACACTTTAGAAGAGTGAAGCAAGGCAGGGAACTGCTCTGGGGTTCAGCACTGGCCTCATGTCCCAGCAGCGCAGCTGTGGGCTGATGGGGAGGGATGGACCACCTGCACTATTGCAAAAGGCAAGGGTGAGAGGGCACCTGTGTGAGAGATTGCAAATGCTTTACCAACACTGCAGCCCTGCACCGGGTTTCAGAGCGCTGCTGGCACTGGGAGGTGTGCTGATTATCAAAACCTGGAAAGGAGCTTCTGAAGCAGCATCTGCTGCCATCCAGCCTGCCCCTGGTTTTCAGAGGAAAGAAACTGCCTGTCTGGCTACAAAAGCATCTCCTCCTTGGGAACTCGCTGGAGAGCTCTGATACAGCCACCACCTCCCAGGGGAGGCTGGAATCCCAAGCACCTCAGCAAATTCAGGCTGAAATGTTTCTCGGTGTTTGAAGTTTTGCTGGCCACTCCTTTTCCTTTGTGGCCATAGATCAGAGAGAGTGAGAGAGAGAGAGCAGAGAAAGCAGATGGTTTGTCTAAAGGTCAGACTTGCTGCTCGGGAGGCAGCAGACCAGTGTTGTTCTGCAATGAGCCGTGTAACGCTGTCAGGTCACACAGCTAGAGAGTCCCCTGGGGAAGGTGAAAGCATTACCCCACTGATGCCATTCCTATCTTTTATGAAAGCCTGCACAAACACACACAAATTGTGCAATTAGCTAATATTCAGACAGCTGGTACCTTCTAAGTGACTCAGATAAGATCAGGCAATAAAAGCAGCAGAACCTCCTACTTAAAACTTCCTAGAGGTACAAAACCATGCCTATGCCCCAAACAAGAAAACCTTGTTTTCAGCCATGTACCTGAGCCTATTGCCAAATGAAGTCAGCAAACATACAAGAGAGGCATGCAGGTAACTAGCACTGACTACTCCAGGAGCTGGACCTACGTGGGCAAAGGAAAGCTAAAATTCATTGCTTGTATAGCATCAAAGACAGAGCTAAAGCAAAATGTAGGCAAGCTGCATAATCAGGTTACTTAAAGTTGTCTTTTACGTCTCATTCTTTAAGAAAGAAGCATTGTTTTCTATCTAACAATGGCTATAGCCAAAATGTAAAGCTCTTGGGGGAATAAGAGAAATTCTGTACTCTTTCAGTAGAGCAGACATCACTAATTACCTTCTTACCTTGTAGAATGTCAAATTAGCTGGAAAAAATAGATCAAGCTACTCTTAGGTACAGTGATTAAAGTGATCAAAAGCTCATAACAGAACAGAGAGTGCAGCGTGGTTGTAGTTGTGCTCTAACACCTGCACTTCATGATGGAAGATAACAACAAGAGGCCAGGAGAAATGTAAACATGAGCATTTTGCAAATGCTCACATTGAATCTCACAAATCATCCCAAATGTGGACTTTGGGATTTAATCTCAAACTTCCATCTCGAGCTGTGTTTTTCCAAAGCAAGGCAAGGCTCGTGGAAAGAGGTAATATTCCTTCTTCTGACCTTCAAGCATCCTGGCCACAAAACTCTGTTATGCCATTATTCTAAAGGCTCTTTAATATTATTGTAGAATGAAAAGGGGGTTGGAACATTCTGAAACATAAGGAGATGCTGTGGAGATTTAAAAGACCCAGGCCAACTTCTGTGTCAGCATTCAAACCAACTTTCAGACTTTCTTCTAAAGTCTACGTAGCCATCCCCTCTCTGTCAGGAACAGAAGGATGGATCTCATTACTTCACTGTATTTAATATTTTTCTTGGCAGTGCTGCTGTGTGGACTAAATGCTGAGTGTCCTCTACACATTTGGAACCACCCCATGCAAAGGTGTTGCGGTTTGGCCAAATTTTGAAATATATCCTCTGAGAGAAGGCAGGTCACAACCATCCCTCCCCCACCAGGTTCGGGAAAAATAAATTCCTCGAAGGAAAGTGAAGGAGATAAAAACTATTTATTTAACAAACACACAGGAAAAGGAAAATAATGCTAAATAATAAAATCTCTCGCTGTGGAGGAAAAACCTGGGAAAGTGTCAGAGTCCTCCCTTGGTCTCCTCGGAGCTGGGGCTTGGGCCAGGGCCAGGCCCTCCGTGCCCGGTGGAAACTCCTCCCGATGTGCTCTGATGTTGAAGCAGTCCAGTAGAAAAGGGAGAAAATTCAAAATTTCAGGGAAGGAAAAACAAAGTTCAACTCTCAGTCTCTCTCCGGAGAAAAGGAAACTGAACAACTGGCCAAAAGCTGACTGGAAAGCAGCAAGCCAGGTGCCTCCTCCCTCCCCTGCTGCAGCTGGAAAAAAAAGTCGCTATCTCTGTGTGACCTTGAACAAGCTGCAAACTGCTTTGAGAAAGTTTTGCTCAGTTTTCCTTCCCCCTCTCAAGCTCAGTTTAAAGGCATAGAAAGGCACAAGAATTAATTTCTGGGCATAGGGCAGCGATATGGGATACACATCATAAAGTCACCCCAAGACAAAAGGTCAAAGCCTGGACTTTTCCTGTTTTAAGAAGCAGAAGTGTCTAACCCAGCAGACTAAATTTCTTACATAGTCCATGGAGAAACACAGGCATCAAAGCAGGGTAATCTGTTCAAACTCCCAGCTCCCTTCCTGGCCCTCAAGGCAACAGAGCTTCCTAACAGACCATGCTCCTACCATAGGGGCTTCCAGTGATATAGCAAGAACTAGGTGCAATAGACCCACACCAAAGTGACTTATCCAGTGTCATACTGGAAGCCTGTGGCAGAACAAAATTTAAAATCATGTTTCCCTGGGTCCTAAAGTATTCCATTGTAATCAAATTATTTTGTTGTTTTGGCTGTTTCCTCAGCAAGGTGGCAGGTAAGTTCCTCTTGGACATTTAGGTTTGTCCAAGCCAAAAGTCTGCAAGAAAGAAGCAGGTGAAAACTATGAGAAATGGCAGTCACAGTGCCCATAAGGGTCGTCTTGTACAGCCCACGGAGATGAGAGAACCTGTATGAAGTGCAATAGACTTGGAGTTAAACCTATGAACCCCATATGAAATACAATTGGCTGTTTTCATAAAGAAATCCCCCAGATGAATAATACTTTTTGTGGGGAGGTCATTTATCTAAGAAATGGCAAACAGATACTCATCAATGGGTGTAAGCCAGAGTCCTCTAAATGCTGTTGCATTGGTTTACAGCAGGACTAAACTTGACCCATCTAACAGGATGTTTGATAGTCAGGGTTAGGCTGCTTTGAGGGATCTGGAATGATTGTTTCTGCTCTTGGCCTTGCATTTCTTCAGCAGGCAATGGGGACAATTCTATAAACTTTTCACAGACATTACTGGAAATTCTGGAGAAGATAGGATTAAGACTGATGAAATATATACCAGTATTGTCTTTGGCATCCTCATAAAGTGTTGTGAGGTAGAAACTAATTTTCTCTCTGAAACTGAGCAAAATTCAACCCCAAGGTGCAGGGACATTACATTTTGCACAGAAAGGGGGACTGCAAAGAAATCAGGAATGAGAAATTTTGAAATCCATTTGCTAACCAAAAGAACTGTTCTGCTAATTTGCATTTTCTGTCCTGCAAAATGTAATTTGAAAAGAAAGAACCCTCCTCCCTCAGTCCTTTATTTCTCATCTAGAAATGATTTTTTAATAAAAGATAGGCAATGTTCCTGTCATACCTCTGTTCATTACCAAATCATCTGGAATCACTCCTGTTGCTCCTAAACATCTCCATCTTTAGGAAGCAGGCAGCAGTGTCAGTGGAGCACTGCTCATTGCAGAGTGCCCCGGGAGCTTCTGGCTCTCTGTGAGACAGAGAGGGAGAGGAGCTGTCTGAAAACTGCTGAGACCGTGGGGCTCTGTGATGGTCAGAATTTCAGGTGCAGAGGAGAGGATGGGGGAGGGAAGTGTTTCGCAGCAGTTTATTCTCTATTGAATGTGCAGCTTGGCAAACAGCTCGGATTTAAGAGAATTTGGCCTTTTCCTTGGCCACTATTTCAAGCACAGACACGTGTAGGCATCTGGCTGAAGACCTGCATGTTTTCAGTGTCTGCAGCAAAGCATCTCCACTGTTGCTACTGAGAAAGGGAGGGCAATATTATTTTTCCTGTACGTGCAGCTAACAATTCCTGGAACCTCAGCTCTCCTCCCACTTCCCTTTTACCCTTTCCTGGCTCCTTTCCTCTGGGATTTGACAACACCAGCCCGAGGCTCTGGGTTACCCTTAACATTGCTTCTCCCCTGTTCCTTTCAAACCTTGCAAAAGACTTAAAAAGTGAGATTGGTGTGTTGCTTTTGCATACAAAAACCACGGGGACAACAGAGATAGCACAGATCTCCTGGGGTTTCAGCTCTGGGCAGATCTGTGGTGCTCAGAGCAGTGCCGTGCAGCACTCCTGCAGAGACCATGCTATCCCAGGACACCCGCTGTGCTGCTGGGTACCCCCTCCTTTCTGGATTCCTGCCATTTTCCTTAGGCCCTGGCCTCAGTACTCAAAATCTTGAGCTAATTGTGACCCTGGTTTAATCCTTGCAGCAGTCACCCCGCTGGCACAGCCTTGTGCCAGTGGCAAAAGTAGGGAAGAGCCTGATCCCACAGGAGAGCCAGGAGATACCTGAGGGGATGCAGCTGTACTTAAGAGGCTCATTACTTAACGCCTCTTCCAGGCATTAAAATCTCAGCGTGCACTGAATGGCTTCAAGAAAGATAAACACAAGATCTGGATGCAGCATTAGAAATGGAAATGATAGGGCAAGGGAAACAGTGAGTGCCACAAGCTTTCTTGCTGTCTCTGTGTGTGCAGCTGGATTGAATGCTGGACCTGCTTCTGTACAACAGCTCTAAATCCCTTCTGGAGGGCAGAAAGAGGCAGCACAGGAGTAAGAATGGCAGGATGCAGCTTTGATTGGGTAGTTCCTACAGCCAGGGAAAGATCTGGCTTTGCTCAGGTTCTTCCTACAGCAGTGGTCTATGTTAGGGGGAAGTTTTTCTTCTGCCTGACTGTTAAGCAGGGAAATGTCTGTCTTCCCTGTCACAGAAGGAGTTTATCGCTGATCACTAAAGGCAACCAATTCACTTGATTTCTTGTTTCATGCTCTGACCCTAAGATTGTCCTTCCTGAACATTCTCTGCATGCAAGGAGAGCTGGAAACACAGCCCAGTTTGAGACCATAATAATGCAGACCAAAGCCTTTTTATTATGGAAGTTTTTGCAAGAAGGTTTTGTCGGGGCCAATTTAATCCCCATCTCCCACATACCTTCCCCAATGCTTAAACTGCAAGAATATACTCGTTCACTAATTACAAAAGAGCACCAAGGATCTGTTAGTATTTCTGCCAGTGGGATTGATGAGTGTTGGCATAATCAGAGAAACTCTTGACTGCATGCTTTCAAGTGTCCAGATCAGCTCTGCATTTTGGAGAGCAAAAAAAATGAGGACAAAAAAGACTGGTAAAAAAACAAGATGGTAGGTCAGAGTGCTTGTTGCCAAGCTAAGTGGCATTTTTTAATTCTCCATCCAAATCAGATAATTTAGGAAAGGTAGTCCAGTTTATGACATTCCACATGCCTTGCACCTGTTCTTAACAGGGTGAAATTTCCACTGCCCTCAGAAAAGACTTAGTTAAGGTCTCAGTATCACCTTGGAACGTACCCTGACTGGGTTGTGCAACCTTTGCTCACACTGCTGCCCTCAGTTCAGGAGCCTCTTTGCAAAAGCCAGCCCTTGTACTCCCCGAACCACTTTTGTGGATATTTGTGCCTTTGATGTAGAGATCCCCTTTTGTAGTACCTCCCAGCCAGGGATCTCCAAGACCCATATAAATATTAGTTAGGAAATTCTAATGTAAGCCTGTGAAGTGGTTCATGACTTCTTTTTGTTCTACAAGAAGAGTAAACAGAGGTGCCAAGCACGTAAGTGCTTTGCCCAAGATTAGAAATGTGGGTGGAACACAATTGGCACAAAGGATATTGATGGAAATTTAGGGTCCTGTGCCCAAATCCTCCTGTTTACTGACAGAACTGCAATTTTGAGACTTCACTTGCACTGAGAGTTCGTTTGGCCTTGGTCAAGCCTCCCAATTCCCGGCCATTTCATTTATTTGCCTTTGAATACGTGTGATTAAAGGAAATATGAGTTTGTTGCCAGGCTGACTCTCCCCTGTCGGCAGCAGGAGAAGATTTAGCAGGATGATGGGCAGTGGAGGGGGATGCTCCAGGACTGCCTGGTGCGTGTGAGGGTGGGTGGCTGTGTAACCTCAGTTATCTACGGGCACGCAAGCTGAGGCTCCTTCACCTCTTACCCCTCACTGTCACCTTGCTGGCCGGATTGCAGTGCTTTTGTGTGGAAAACAAGGGCTGAAGGTGCCCCCCGGCAGGCAGCTCGCCACAGCTATCGGATGATCTCCCTCAGCAGCGCACCACCACCTCCGAGAAGCCTTCACCTGTTGTCTGCCTGGCTCCCCCATCGCCGCCGATAGCATCGCCACCGTGACCTTGAAATCCTTCTCACAAGTGCCACCCTGTCTCTTAGCAGTGGGAAATCAGATTTCCCTTCCCTCGGCACGACTCCCAGCATTTTCATTTCCGAAGAAAGAGCCAGGGAGGGGATGGAGCTTTTCCCTGTGCAGCAGTGACTCTATTTTCAGCTGTAGCCCAACAGATTGCTTCGCTCCTCTGCCTTATCATCCAACACCACCTTAATGCATGCAGCTACGCAAGGTTACTATTAGTGACTGATATCACCGGCGCTGCGGGCTCGAGGTTTTAACCCTGGATGAACCAAAATCTCTACACCACATCCTTAGCACTCCCTGGATTTTCAGATATCAGTTATTATTATTATTATTGTTGAGCTCTTTTTTCTTTTTTTTTTTGGTTTAACCAGAAAATACAGTAAGTTTGTTATTTCAGAGGGTGACAAAGAGAAAAGTCAGCCATTCTCGAGGACCAAATCAATCAGTGGTTTACCTTGCATAGAGTGACTGACAGCTCTGGCCCTCTGGCATTGTAATTTATTTTCCAGGCTCAACCCTTTGCAAGTATCACATGGCATGCTTTTAAAAACGTATATATAGAACCAGCTAGATTGTTATATTTAGTGCAACTGTAGGTACAGAGGCATTTCTTTTTTTAGCTTCTTTTGGTGCAAATATAGGAGAGAATCGAACAACCTCTCCTCACCTCTCTCCTGCGAAGGCATCCCTTCCATCTGGCAATGTGCCCAGAGGAGTCTGCAAAGCTGCTGTTCAGGAAGGGCTGTGGAAAGAACCAGTCGAGGAATGGTGAGTTTACAAGACGTCCCCAATTTTCAGCAACAAGTGCAAAAAAAAAAATCTCATTCCACCGTGGAATAAAAATGCGGTGCAGAATAGAAATAACAATTTCTCCCCCGCACCGTGGAAGGTCGAAACAATTTATTTTGACCTTTTAAAACCTACCTTGAGGCTATGCAGGTCACAGGAGGTACACCAGTTGGTAAGTGGGAAACCCCAAAGAGCTGAACACCCCTTGGTTAAGCAGCTGCTACAAGATAAGCATCCTGACTTGTATCAGCAATAGCGTGCCCAGCAGGACGAGAGAATGGATGGCCCAGTCCTCGGCCACACCTCAAATTCTGTGTCCTGTTCTGGGACCCTCAGTGCAGGAAGGCCACTGAGGTGCTGGAGGATGTGCAGAGAAGGGCAATGGAATTGGGGAAGGGTCTAGAGCACAAATCCTACAAGGATTGGCTGAGGGAGCTGGGGTTGCTTAACCTGGAGAAAAGGAGGCTCAAGGGAAACCTTATTGCTCTCTACAAATACCTGACAGGAGGGTGTAGGCAGGTGTGTATCTGTATTTTCTCCCAGGTGACTAGAGGAAATGACTTCAGGTTGCTCCACGGGAAGTTTAGATTGGATATTAGGAAAATTTCTTCATGGAAAGGGTTTTCAAGCATTGAAACAGGCTGCCTGGGGAAGTGGTTGACTCACCATCCCTGAAGGCATTTAAAAGACCAGTGGATGTGGCACTGAGGGACATGGTTTAGGGGTGGGCGTGTCAATGCTGGGTTAACAGTCAGACTTGATGATCTTAGAGGCCTTTTTCAACCTAAATGATTCTATTCTATTCTATTCTATCCTGTCCTCCAGTTCAGGATCCTCCAAATTCACCCTTCTTAGCAGATTGGCCTTGGTCCCGGAAAGGGAACTGCTACCAAATATATGAGACTCTCAAGGCTCCCAACTCTTCTTGATGACTTCCATCCTGGTTAATGGGGTATACTGGGACAACTGGACAGCTCCAGAGCATATGTGAGGAAACCAGGAACTGAGGAGTCTGTTTGGGACCATTGATGTCCTCCTGTCTATATCCCTGCAGAGCATGTCTAACAACACAAACGCACATTTTCCAGGAACAAGTTGTTCCAGGCAGTCCTGATTTCAGACTGGGCATCAGAGAGGCCCTTGGCAGGGAGCTAGTGGCTGCAGGAATGAGCAGCACAGCAGGGGAGGGGGCACAGCATCCAGGCATCCCTGGGGGTGTGGGATCCCTTGCCAGCTCCCAGCTGTTCCTGACAGCTGAATCCCATGGCCCGATAGCAACTGTAACCTCTGAAAGGCATGAAAAACAGCCAAGTTTAACAAGTACACGGACTTCTTGTTGGATCTGAACAGAAACCTCTCCTCTGGCCTGAGAAAGGGTTTGTGTGTCCCAATCTATCTGTTTTCTCAGGCTGTTATCAGCTGGTCTGATAAAAGGTGATACTCCTCCCTGCATTTCTCACTTCGCTTTTACAGTAGCCCAGGAAGGGTACAGGCTTATGAACTGCCTGTTATAAATGCACCATAAAAGCAAACACTTGCATTTTTCAAATGCCATTGTCCTTTTATGTTTCAGCTTTCCATTTCTGGTCTGTTTGGCATCTCCTGGTCTGTCCACACATGAGCCCTCTCATTTGTACATGCACAAATCAATTGGCATGCACCTTTTCCTGTGTAAATAAGCTTGTTCCTCGGGCAGTTGTATGTCACAGACTGGTGGCACCTTCACATCTTGTTTTAGGAGTTGGAGGTAGGTTTTTCACACCTTGACCTCAAACCTGCACACACACACACACACACAAAAATCTCTGCTCTTAAACTCTAAGGCTTTGTTTTTTCACACTTGCCAGCAAGAGAGAAAGATAAAGCACACTCAGACCTAAGAATGTATTTTATAATCGTCGAGAAAGCAATAAAATCTTCTGCTTCGAAACAGAGATACATAATCCATGTGTATCTGCCTGAGGCTGGTTGGAGCAGAGCTCCCACAAGGCTGAGATGTGACGGACACAAGGTGATGGATGCAGTGTCACAGGCTGTTTGGAGGTGGCAGCATTCATATCCTGGGTATTGGTAAGGGCTTGGAAGTTATTACATCCCTTGCTCAATGGGGGAGAGAGATAAGGAGCACTTTCAGCAAGGTCTAAACACACGGGGCGGTGATAAATGCAAATCCCTCAAGCTCTGCACAACGGGGCTAATGGGCCTTCAGCTTCAGCAGAAAAGAGAGTCACAGTCTGGCTGACCTCGTCCAGGAGGACAAAAGACAAAAAGATGAGAAACTGGAGGAAGCAGCAGCTGTGACAGAAAGAGGGAGAGGTGCTTGGGTTCCAGGATCTCAGAGATATGGCCACAGTCTCCATGGGGGAGACAGGCCTGAAGGCAGTTTGGGCAAAAGCATTCAAGTGGCAGGCTGCACGTTTGTCTTTGTTGAAACCAAGCTTTTTGGGGGGTTTGTTGAAGCCAACTGGCTATCAGCACTCACCCTGATGTGGGATTCTCCAAGACAGAAGTCAGCCCTGGGATGTGCATCGTGGGAGGGGGTGTTAACCTGCCCCTGCATTGGGACAGCCTCTCCCTCGGGCTGTGATTGCTGAGGCCACTGCCAGCAAACCTGCCGAGGTCACTGGGACTAGGGAGAAATGCCCTTGGGACACAGGGAGACACTGCCAGTGCAGGAACTGACAGCCCTGGGATCAGCCCTGCAGGGATCCCTCTTCGCAGAGGTCTGAATGCCTGCGGTGTGCTGGTTAAAGAAACACATCTTTCCCTTGCCATTCTTCAACCTTGAGTGATGCATAATCACCAATATTTGTTGAAGCTGCTTGTTAATGATGTTTACCAGAAGGTATTTCCCGCTGTGTCTTCCCAAAAGACGTGATGCTGTCCCACAGTGCAGAGCACAGCTCTAAACTGCCAGGAAGTTAAGGCAAAAATATCACCATTCCCAAGGTGTTAAATGACTGCCATGGACTTGCATACGTAGTGTACTCTGCTCCCCTCGCTGCCACAATCAATACCAGTCTGATTTCTTTATCATGGGGGATGGGGGATGGAGATGAGAGATCCTGCTCGTACCTCAGCGTTGGCATTTTGATTCCCAAACAGCCCATTCGCTAGTAGCATAAAAATAATGTAAAAACAAATAGATCAAATAAATGTAGCTTGAAGACATCTCTATTACAACCCTGCTCTGTATTCTATAAGCAAAATATGTACTGTGCATACAAACACCGGGGGAATGAAGGGATGCAGGTATTAACACTGACACATCAAGTGGTTCCTCCATGAGACCATATTATCTATGCAATCACCTACAAGTATTTACATTTCATGAACGAGGTTTTCCAAACATCCCCCCCAGCTGCACCGCCTCGTGCTGTTGTTGGATGAAGTTCAGGCAAAGAACGAGGCCAAATCAATGCCTACAGAGGGTGTTTTTACAAAAGACCCAGTCGCAGGGGGAAGAAGTGGGTACTGGTGACCTTGACTTGGGGTGACTGTGGCAGGGATGGAGGTAAAGCATCATGTTTGTGGAAGACATCGTTCAGTAGCTAAGACAGGCAAGTCCACTGGAAGAAAAATGGTGAGAAAATCCCTAGTTGGGTTCAGCCTTGATCTTGGCTACAAGGTTGAGTGTGGTTTTCTCTCATATTTTGGCATCGGTTCTTTTGAACGTGGTTTAGCATAGGTAGGCCTTGCAAACTGTTTCCTAGGTCTCCTCAGTGGGGCAGTTGTGGAGAATTTGCCACTCACAGGGTGCAGCTGGTGACTGAACTCACCTGGCACTTTTACAGCCTTTGCCAGATAAGAACGTGCTGACGAGGAAGAAGGTTGATAAAAGCCGCCCATTCTGCAAACAGCCTCTCTCTGCAGATGGACTGAGTGAACACAACAGTGCTGGCAGTCCAGAAAGTTTGAAAAACTTCATAATCAATTAATGGGTTTTTTTCAATATCAGCCCACTCCTAAATCCTGACTACTAGTTCAGATAGGGCACTTTATGACACAAAAAACCCAAATTGTGGTGTTAAATGTCCCACTTCGGTTCAGCAGGTTGCCTGCAAGTACCAGACTGACTTCAGGCCTACATCATGTCCTGACTCCAGCACAAGTTATCCATTTTATTTACCTTAATTCCCTTTGCAGTTCCAATGAAACATGTGCTTCTTCTCTGCTGCTTCTCCTAAGTCACTGTGATTACATTTGTTGTTACAAAGGGCCTGTTTGATTGAGTATAATTTACAGGATAAACAAAAAACCACACACGCCTTTTTAAAAAGTGAAGCATTTTGGAACAAAAAGTCTTAATACTGTAAGAATTACTAACCTATGCCCCTTCTGCTCAAAGCAGGAATCCACATTTTGTGCAGGGACAACTTCTATGACACTGTGTGAAAATGTGGCCTGTATTTCTAATAAACTTTTGTGTTTTTTAATTATGTGTCAACAAGCAAAGCAGGAGGTGGCTGGGACATTCAGACAGGATGTGGGAGATTAGGGCTGAACTCCCACTCTGCCCGAGGGGAATGTGATCTATTGCGCTTGCCTTTTACTAGGAGAGTGTCTATATCCTCTGTCTTCCAGCTGCCCTGGGATATGGGTGCTCCCAGCCAGCTGTTGCAAAACATTTTAATATTTCTTGGCAATGGGAAAAGAAAACAAGGGAGTACCCATGTGAGGCTGGAGAGACACACAGTTATGCTTGGTAAATAGATAGGCAGAGTCCAATCAGAGAAATAAATGAATTTAGCATTCAGCTGTAGGTCCCTCCAAGCACACACCAACTGCTGCAGTAATTGTGCTGCAGCCAAGGGAGCAGGAGCATGGAGAAGGATTTTCTCTCCAACTGAAAAACCTCCTGTGGCACCTCTGAAGGTCAGTTTTCCAATGCTTCCTCTCCACTGGTGAATATGACCACTGGTCAGGGGATATAGCTGCTGCCTGAGGGTAGTGGGGGGGTTCAGGAGAAGGAGACACCTAAGTCCATCTCACTTGGGACACACACTTAAGATTAACTCCACTCGTATAATTCTTCCTCTGTAAGTAAAGGATCCGTAGATAAACTCCAGTCCCTTATAGGAAATGTTCCTGCTGGCATCAGTCGTTTGTACTTCCACAATAGGTGCCACTAAGTGTTTCTCAGTTATTAACAAACCCAAAGCCAGGTGAATGGGTCGAGTTATGTCACAAGGGACACTTGTATTTTAAAAACTCTGAGCTAAACAAGATTACCTTGCACTAAGTTAGAAGTGCTTCCCATTTGCAGGGTGAGAATTTGTACTAGCTCAGGTAAGGAGCTCAGCTGTGGGGGAATTTATTAGGTGGCATTGCAGTGTCTGATCCAGACCCCATTCATGCATTTGGAAATGCTGCCTTGCTTTCCACAGGCACAGAAGGAACCAATAGGATGGGAATTAACCTTGTGTCAGTTGGTGCCAATATCTCTCATGAAAATCTCCAAAAAAATCTTGTCCAAAAGCCCTCCTACCAAGACAGGTAATACAGAAAATGAAAGCTCACTCATTTTACATTCCTGTGGGTTCTTTACTCACCTCAGACCTGTGCGCCCTCCTGATCTGTCTCCTGGACCATTGTTTTCCTTTTGACTCTCAGGCTAGCATGGAAAGACTTCTCATGGCACAATGGTACAACAGCCCTCTCTATAGATGTGCCGCTCCCACCATCCTCCTGTAAAAACTGGGCCACAGCTTTGGAGCAAGGCCTGGCAGGGTGAATTTTACCCACTGTTCGTGGAGAACCACTACATTTAGTCTGCAATTCATGCCTCCCTCACACGGCCAGAGTGCAGGAAGGGGTCTGAGCAGAAATTGAAATCAGCTGCTTGGGTGCAAACAGGAAAAGTCAGCACACTCCAACTGACACCCTTGGGATACAGGCACCTGTGCAGGAAATGGATGTCTTAATCACTTAACAGAGTCTGTCCACAGTGTTTATGAAAAACTGATACCTACAAGCATTTATGGAATTGCATGAATGGGGAATATGTTTGAATATATATACTGCTGTGCAGGCAGCCACTGTGGGGGACCCAGGCAGTCAGTCTCCTGCATCACAAAAATAGTCTTTTGTAGTAGTCTTGTCATCTCCACCTCTGCAAGTGTTCATCTATGGCTTGCCCCTTGGTGAGCCACAGGAACATTCCCAGTCCTTGGTAGCATGCTCAGTGCTGAAAAGTGAACAGGGGGAATGACTGCAAGTGGGAAAATAGTGTCCTTAAAGGAGGAACTGGGGGAACCCCACACCCCTGGCTTTCTCTGGAAGAGCTGGAAAATAGCTCTCTCCTGAGCCCTAGGGTAGGTGGATTAGGGAAAGAAGAGGTCTGAGAGCACTGACTGTGCTGGGCCTACTGAAGGTGGAGGGCTGAGCTCTGACCTGGCATCTCTGGTAGTGATGCTAATGAAAACATTATGCAGTGTGAAGCCATGTGTTGAATACAAGACAGAACTGGGCAGGCTCTTTACATCTATCTGTTATATGGGAGCTAAAAAAAATCACACAATTACTTCCTCAAACAAAGATTTGCAGTCAGACTGCATTCAGGTCAGTTGAAGGCAGATGGAGGCCTCCCAAAGGACTTCAAAGATAAGATAACAAGCACACACACAAAAATGCAGTCTGCCTTGAATTCCTCTGGAGGGTCACTAAGGCACTGCAAAGCCAGCTCTGGGTTGAATGCTCTGGTTTGCTTGTGGACCTTCCAGTAAAATACGATCTTTTCTCTGCAAACCTCAGTACTTAGAAAAGGAGAGATGTGTGGAACGGACTCGTCTCCGGAGCAGGGGTGCAAGCAGCTTCTCTGGACCGGCTGTGCATGCAGGTGATCATCTGTGCCTGGGCACCACACGGCTTGACATGCCCGTAATTGCAACGCAGAAACCGAGAGCGGTGCACAGGGCCGGACCAAAGCTTCTGGATCCACCTGACACTGCATTCCTGAAAGCAGCCAGTGGTGGATGGGGAGGGAAGGAGGAAGAGGAACACGGCGAGGAGATGACCCATCTCATCACCTCGCCACCGTCTCAGCGTCTCATCACCAGCAAATGGGAGACTTGAAAGACTCTCTCAGCTGGAGCTTGTAGCCAAACCTCTGGGGACTGCAGCAGTGGTTAGTCCAACTTCCCAATTCTGGTTAAGCCCTGCTGGAACCTGTTTGTACTGGGGGCCTCCACATCAACTGGTGGCAGTGAGCTCCCCAGTTCAATGATGTACGTTATGGAAAGGCATTCCTTTGTGTTTATTTTGAATTGGCTGCCTGATGATTTCAAAGGAGTTCCCATTCTGTCCAGTCTAATTTGGAGGATGTGTGCCCAGTGGCTAGACCATAGGAATGGATCTCTGAATTAATTCTATTTTCCTCTCTGTCATTCTTCTAAAAGAGCAGGTATTATTATTCATTGGGGTGAGTTTCACCTTCAGCCAGCTCAATTAAAATTACCCCAAGCAAATAGTGATCTGGAATTTGGACGAGACTAATGTTCCCTGTGCACATGCAGAGAACAGGTAGAAACCAAAATAGGCAGTAAAGGCAAAAATTCTGTTTTAAATTTCCAATGCCTGGATCGATTCGTGCAATTGAAACTGCTGCCAACGTGTTACAAAATAACTTGTCATACAGCAGTAGACCCTATTATATAGCAGAATGCCCGTACTTACAGAAAGATGAGATCCCAAATGCAGGGCAAAAATGTGTAATTTCTAAAAATAGCAATTTGCATACTGACCTAAGGACTGACTGACTATCTCTCTATCTATCTATTTTAATTGTCCTATTTCTATTGATGTGTCTTCATGTCACTTGTAGTTTGCCAGTGAAACGGCATAAAAATCTTGAAAAAAATCAGCTAGACGAAAGCGTATTTAACAAGCTGTGTTAGCAGCTGAGAAGGGTTCACAGATATAGAGGCGCTGGTTATATCTCAAAACGAGAAGTAGTAAGTGTCTGCATTAATTATAGTCTTGGGCACATGCTAGTACCACACCCACAGCCCAGCCTTAATGGGATTTTCTCCCTTCTTTCAGAGGCAAAAAGCCACAAGGAAAGCAAGGCAGCCTTTCCCCAAGAGGTCGTTTGCATCCAGGACGTGTACAAATCTCTTTACATGTATTTAGAAACTAAGGCAATTAAAACACCCCAGGCCTCTCCTGTTAACTCAGAAACATCATTATGAAGATGCTTATGCCACAGCGGCTTACTATGCTCGGTTTAGTGGAAAACTGGAAAGCTGCATTTCCAGCCATTTGATCACCATTTTCCCGAGGTTGCTAATGACTTGCAAAAATCTGCCCAACAGTAACAACCTCAGGGAGACTGCGTTGTCTCCTCTGAGAACCTCTATTTGTTTTCAGAATGAGAAGTTTAATTAGGTGAGGGTGGTTTTTTTTGGCGGAGGAGTTCATGCCTTGTGCCCTCAACAAACAAACCCTGTGTGACTGCCCGGGAGCCCCAACCTTGGCACAGCCGAGGACCTACTGGGGCAAAGGAAATTAATGTGATTTTAAACTGGTTCCCACTGCGTTCCCCCTCTTTTTGTGCAAGCTGAGCTCGCTCCCCTTCTTTCGGAGTTTACCCTTGTGCACATGCATTTTTTTTTAAAGCATGGATTTCATGCACAAAAAGTCCGGGGGAGGGCCGGGGGGCTGGGCGGGGGCAGCAGGCAGAGATCCACTGGGACTGCTCCCGGGAATGCCACCACACGCAGGCAGGTGGAATTCCCCCGGCGGGGCGATGCCTGGGAAGGGCGTACACAAACAAGCGCATCCGGGCAGGCACGGAGATAAGGGACAGCCAGATGCCACCAGCATTCCTCAGGGCTTTCTCAACTTCCACCGTCCTAAAAAACCCACGCTCATGAGGCACGCTTAGGAATCCCCAAAGACTCTCCATTAAGTCACTAATTGCTGCTAATTATCGTGAGAATGATTTGTGAGTGCCGGTAATGTGCTTGGTGCTAAGGAGGCTGCAGAGCAGCGCCGGTCCCCAGCCGGTGGCAGTGGCGCTGATGGAGATGGAAGGATCACAAGCAGCAGCTGGAGGAGTGGGCAGGAACGCCCGCTCTGGAAGGATCACAAGCAGCAGCTGGAGGAGCGGGCAGGAATGCCTGCTCTGGAGCCGTCCCAGGGGCGCTGGGCAGGATGCAGCCCCCTGGGATCGGGGGGGAAATGGCACTGCTGAGAGCACCTCGCAATAAATCAGATGGGGAGAGGGGAAAGGGGTGTTCAGGTCACCCAGGCATCCCCTCATCAGGGCTGACAGGGATGTGCTCCTGTTCTTGGAAAAACTGCCTTCTCCACCACCTCGGGGTGTTTTTCCCAGCAGAAGCAGAGGAAGGGAGTGTCATGTCTATCTGAACAATACTAGCAGTCTCTATTCCACGTATGGTCTCACCACAGGAGGCCCCAGTACACAGACAAGTGTAAGATTTCTATGATGCTATGTCTATGGGTTGCACTTCTTTCCTTTCTTTTTTTTCCTCTTTTTTTTTGCATTTGCTATTTTTTTGCACATGAAGATCTCTGCTTCATTTTGCTCCCTGTACAAAACAACAGTCTTTGCCATGACTGGTTGCTCTGCACTCCTCCCTTTCCCCCCTTTGCCAAGATGTGTCTGTAGGCGTGTTCCCCAAGTCATTCTAAAGACAGGCTGGCACTGCAAGGCACTCTCAATTTAAGGAGAGGAGCAAGATGAAGACAGATATGTGCTTTTTTTCTGGCAGGGGACAGTGAGCCACTGGAAAGGTTCCTCTTGGGAGGATAAGAAACTCTTCCCCTTTGGGTGGCAGAGTACCACACGTAGCTTCGCACCCTCCAAAGGGAAAACTGCCTGTAGTAAGTGCTCCCAGGCTTAGGAATCTTCAGTCAGCAACTGCTTACCAGCCTCCACTTCCCCAGCTGCTGCCCTTTGGAGAGTGATTTTTCTTAAAGCAAGTGTTCCCCTGCTCCTTCTCAGCTAAACAAAATGGGCAAAATCAGTGATGGCATCTCCTACAGAGCGCCCTATTTAGTTTGCTGTCAAAATCATTGTATGTATTATTTTTGCACGATTTTATTTCACAGTGTAAAATTAGTAGAGAAGGAGAGTGGGTCTTTAAAAATCAGTTGCAAACAGCATGTTCTGATGTAAATGAACACTCTCCAGCAGCATTTGCAAATCTTTACTGGATCCTTGTGCATCAGACTGAAAAGGAAAACAAACTGAGGGCCTGGGTACCAAGGGAAGCCTAGGGTTTTTTTCTCTCTTTTTTTTCTCTCTCTTTTTTTCTCTTTTACAATTCAAACTGAAAGGGGAAAAAAAGGCTAATAACATGCAGTGGAAAGCTAAATTAGATATTTAAAATTCCGTCTGTTAAGTTAGAGAACGAATTGCTCAACACTCCAAGAAAAATTTGCTTATGGTCCATGGTTCTGAACCCTGCTGAGAGATGTTGAGCTCTGCCCTGTCTCCATCTCCTGAGCAAAAGGAGTGCAAACCAGAGACAGGCATTTCCCACTCAGCTTGTGTGGCTGTCAGCACCTGATTAGCAAAGGGGAAACCAGCCAAGATTATTTTTAGCCTTATAACATCCCTTTAAAATTTGCAGCTCCATGAGACATTGATATATGATGAATGTGCACCTGAACAAAATCCAATATGACACTCCTTTTAAAAATTACACAGAAATGAATGCAAACATATATGGGAGTTGGAAGCTTGGTCTCCAGGCTGCTGCCTGTCAGGGCAGCCGTGTGTGCCTTAGAGATTGGTCACTCCCTCTCGGAAGTCATTCGGGAGAGTTGAGCTTTGCTAGACAAGCCCTAATTTTCATATCTGTTATCTAGCCATCACAGCAACAGCCGGAATGAGATTAGGCAGATACACAGATAGATACTTTACCTTGCCTTCTTAATGACAAAAAAAGGGCCCCGGGGAGAACACATCACTTGCCCCAAGTGAGGACACAAAGGGTGACACATCTGTAATGAGGGAGGAGCTCCACAGAAGAAAAATTAACTCACCTCTATGAGTAACTCAGCTGGCAGCTTCTGCTTGCCCACTTTGACTCCCTATTTGTGGAAACTTTTCTCTCTTAGTAACTGAGACGGTGCAGAGCAAGCTGTTGAGGTGTCTCCTAAGCTTGCTATTGAAAGCCAATCAGACACAGTGTGGACACAAAAAGGGGGATCGCAGCTGACCTGGTGGGGCGTTTCCTACCTCTGCCCATGTTGTGGGCTGGCTCTGCCTTTTCTCAGGTGCAATGAGCTGTTCGGGAGGGAAACAGAGAAGCTTTACCTTGAAACTTGCGGGACAATTTGTAGCCCGAAACGATCCACTGAGGTGCAGCAAGCCCTATTTAGAAATGGATGTATCCAGCCTGGAGCCCTGGGAGACAATAAAGCATCTGTTTGACTTCCTCAACGGGTAAATCATTTATCCCTGCTCCTGCTCCCCTTCCTTAGCTCTCACGATATGTATCTTTTTTGCTAAAAAAAACGATGCCTGCCTTTCTGTTGGTGAGCAGCTTGGGACACATTGCCTGGAGTCTGACCTCAAAGTAGGGTGGGATTTGAATCTGAAATCCACTCGGTTTGATCTCGCAAGAACTGCCGCGCTGCACAGCTTGTACATCTTTAGTAAAAAGGCAAGCCTTCAAATCCATCCTTTTCAGAGGCCTGTCTCCGTTGTCAGCTGCCATCTTCCGAGAGAAAGATCTAAAATTAGAGAAAAGCTGCCCTCCACTGCTGGAGAATACTGCTGCTGTGACATATGAAAGCAGAAATAAGCTTCAAATAAAGGTCTTCTGCTTAGGCTCACGTAATGAACAAGAAAGACTTTGGGTCTCTCCTGTCCAGACCGGCGTTTGTGTGGGTCTGATTTAAATAGAGAGCCACAGCACCAATGCTTATCTTTGTCTGCCTAAGCATTTATACTTTGCCTGGTGCCATTATTTTAATGGAAACCTACAGATCCAAGGGTTTTTTTTTAAAATACCTTCCCTAGAAATCCTAAGGGATGTCAGGACACCCTACTCTGTTCAATAAATCAGTGAAAAAGAAAGGAACTCTCCATGTGGGAACAGCATCTCGAGACTCTTTGAACGTGGTGGTTGTGATGAGGTGTGGACAACGAGCAGGGACTGAGCTGTGGCTGCAGCCCTGGAGACCTCGGGTTCAAATCTGTGTCCTTCAGCTGGGCTCGGGTGTCCTCAGAACCCCCCAGAAACCTATTGGCAGTGGTAACACCCGGGGATTAGGAGTCTGGGGCACCCCTGTTAACCGTGGTGTCTGCACGCCACAGTCTCTGCGTTCTGCGGCATCCCTCCCGTTAAACAGTGTTTTCCTGCCCTGGAGGGATTAGTGGGGCTTACAGGGTAAGCCATGCTCTAATGTACCATGGCACAGCAGCCCGGGCGTGGTGCCCGGAGGCGGAGAACCCTGGGGAGAGCCCCTGCTGGTGCCAGAAGGGAGAGGAGCTGGTGATGCACCAGGGCGAATTAAGACAAGAGCTGAGTTCAAGCTTCCCACTACCTGGAGGAAATGAAGATGCTGCAATAAATCAGGGTTTGATTAGGAGCAAGGCAGTGTGGTGGTTTCCCTTTCAATCTGCGTGTTTTACAGTGTCCCTAAACCAGAGATCCCTCTCTAACACAGCGAGGGTGTGCTGCTGAGACTCGCAGTAAAGAAAACAGAACAAACCTTCTTCTTCCTTCTCTTTTTCTTCCTGTTCCCTCCTCCCCCTGGCATCCAAGCCCCGATTCCCCGCTGTGTCATTGCTCATGCCTGCGCTGTGCTGGTGATGTCATGCCATGAACTACCCTCCAGTGGCTCCAGCAAGAGTCGAGAGCTTTCCTGCATCCCAGGCTGGCTGCACTCAGTCAGTCCGGCAGCACTGACTGCTGTGTCCCACAGTAGCAAGCAGTGGGTGGGAACAAGTGGCTGGCTGTGAGAGAGCCATCCCGGGAGTTTGTGGAAGAGAAAACTTAGGAGTACCTGCCTCAGGAATCACCTGGCTGAACAACAGGCTGGTCAGCAGCTGACTTTAAAAAATACTGGCCAAAGGGAAGTGCACTGAAGCCAAGTTCTCATCTGCCGGTCGGGGAAGGAGGCAGCATCGGCACCAGGAGAGAGGGAGAACAGCACCAAGGGAGAAGTGCAGAAACTGCACACGTGAGGAGGCTTTGATTTCGCAGGATTGCAACATACCTGAGGAACTGTCAGAAGCGTGAGGTGCCTTCAGAAGCCCCTTTTCCACACTGCAAACACAGGAGAGACTGCTCACTGTCTCTATTCTCTGGGCCCTCCCTGCAGTGGGCCCCAGCAGCTCCAATCCTGTGTGCTGGCACTGCAGCCTGCCCGTGGAATGGGCTCTTGTTCAGATCCTCTTCACCATGATGACACACGGCAGCCAACTTTGTCATGTGCCTGGCAAAACCAGAGGCTTCAGCAGGGTGCAAATGGCCTGCCTCCAGGGGCTGGAGTGCCAGCGTGTTCTCCAGACCCTTTCAGATCCCCGCAGATCATGAGACAGCACGGTGACTGGGGAAAAACCACATTTGTAGCTGGGCTGCAAGTGCAGGCAAAGCAGGCACACAGCACCCCATGGGGCACAGAGTGTGGCAGGTAGGATCTTGTGGGAGAAGGCACTTGGCAGCTTAAGGGGGAGTAGGATTTGGTTACTGGAGTTAAAAGTGACCCATTTTTCTTAGGCAGGAGCAGTAGAAGTCTGTCTTCCTGAAGCCCTCAAGTGTAACCAGGATGGCTCATCATCTCCTGGCACTACCCCAATGCTGTTATTACTGTTGGTACTGCAGAGGGATCAGATCATTAAAGATTATTAAAGGGCATGGCTAAGCCTGGGAAGCTAAAAGTGTACATACTTTTAGCATCAGCAACATTTTAGGCCTCATTCGAAATCCAGCAATACCACTGGGAAAAGAAATCCTGTTAATCCCTTGAGTTTTCTCCTCTGAGATTTGCCTTACGGGAATAGTCCCAACAGGAACCCAAACTGACAGTGGAACTTGGCTACTTGCATACTACATGGATGGAAAACCAGGACACATTGCTTAACCCAAGAACCATTTAGTATTAGTGAGTCCCTGTTGCTTGGTATTGTATCACTGCCATGCACGACTCTGGTGGATTTGCTCCAGAGCCTGGCCTCATCCTCCTACTTTTTTCTGTGTTCATGGAGCTCTGCCTGTCAGAAGAGAAACCTGATTGAAAATGGGTTATTTATTTTAAGCCAAGCTGTTTGGATCAAGTTCTTAGGATGTCCACTGACTAAAATACCTGATCCCTAATCTCTGCTTAGCCTCTGACTTTGCACTTGACTTAGGAGGAGGGTGTGATCCTGTGCTGCTGGGGTGACCGCGGGTGCAGCCCCAGGTCCTGAGACTACAAGCGAGAAGGTTGACAGAGCAGGAGCAAGGAGGGGAATGGGCAGCTGCCTGAAACCCAAGGGGCCAAGGCATGATGGTTTTTTGCAGGCAGGATCCAGATGCTGAGAGCAAAGTGCCTCTGGGCACCAGGATCAGCAGAAATGAGGTGCCTTTGCTGTGAGGCTGAAGAGGAGGAGCGGTGCCATGATGGGGTGGGAAGCTCTGGGCATTCAAACAAAAGAAGTGGACATAGTTAAAAGGATTTTCTGATATTTGTTTAGCTTGACTGCCACACTTTGCTACAGAAAAGGAAGGGTTTTGCTAGAGTTGAAACAAACAGTAGATCAGAACATTAAATAAAGGGTTGGCAAACCTGCTAGTAGTGCTAAGTCAGGTATGCTGATGAGGTCAAAATTTAATTCCACACTGAAATTGGAAATTTCAAGTACAAGTGTTCACAGCAAGCCAAATTATATTACCCACCAAACCTCCAGGTGCTCTGAAAAGTCTCTTTCATTGTCATTCATCCAATCAGTATCTACAATACTAAAATCCACTATGGAAACAGAGACAGAAGGAGAGCAACTTTTTACTCTGTATAGGGCAGACACTTTCCAGCTGGGAAAGCTGCAAGCTGTGCAGCCAGCCTGCCATGGGGCCTCCCCATGGCTGGCAAGACCTTCAGTGCCATCTAAGCATCTCCCACTGATCTTCCCCCTATCCCTGTCTGTTCCCTCAGCTCCTTCATTAAATTATACTAAGGACAGGAATAACTTAAAAGTGCCAGTTCAGTGGGAGCAAGAGGAGCAGAGGGTTGGGAGGATAAGGAGAGTGTACCCAGGAACGTTGTGGCTCATGGAGGGATGTTCAGGGGCAGGTTGAGTGGCAGGTTGAGTGCTGGCAGGGAGATGCACAAAGCTCCCAGTGCTCTGGTATCAGACCTCTGCTGGGTGCAACACTTTAGTCCAGGCCAAAAAAATAGGCAACATAATGGAGTGATGTGGCTTCCACTCTGACAACATCCATCCACCTGAGGAACTCGAGTATTTGGTGAAAACAGGGGTGTTCATCTCCTCATTACTCCTGTGGCAAAACGAGCAGCATGAGTAACTCCTCTCAGGGGTGAGTAGGAGGTGCACAGCTCGGGTTGTGTGCTCCTTGCTCAACACTGCACTGCCCATCTGCAGCAAAGCCAGGAACAGACCTGGTGATACATCACATCCGAGTTTTTGACTTACGGGTAGCAATTATCATAATTAAGCAGTGGTCTCAAAATACTCCCTGGGTTGTAAATGCTTCTGTGCTCAAGTAAACTTCCATTTACCTGAGTAAGGGCACAGCAATTCTGCCCCATAAGGGTTTGTATAGCATATTAAATTTGTATCCTCAAATTACACATCTAGTTGAAACACTCTTATAAGTAATTTTCATAACTGTTTGCAGTACAAATGTATTACCAAGTTAAAATTAAATGAGCAATTATCACATAGTATAATATAATATAAAAATTCACTCCTTATAATACAATCAAAATTTCACCAAACAGAACAGTGATGCTGTGTAACTAAGCAAGCAGGATAGGTGTGAAATTAAACAGGATATAGATGCATTGTGTGAGAGAGATCTGGTGGTGGAAATGAGTCACCTCTTTGTCAACAGCATCGCTACCAACTACAGCTTGCTGTGCAGAGGGGAAGGGAGGCATCCAGAACAGCAGTGGCTGTGCAAAAATGATGCCAGAGCCATCCCAGTCTGCACTCAGTCACCTCTAACAGCAAGAAGTGCCACCAGCGAAGCTCAGAGATGCCCCATCCCCGCTCCATCAGCTGGCACAGCTCCAATCCACTGCCATGGGAGCTACCTCCACCTGTCTCCAAACAGGGATGGTGCCTCATGGCTTGGAGCAGAGATGACTGAGAGCTTATGGGCAATATTGAATCCATCCAATGCCTCTGATAAATAAAGTCATACAGTGTGATGTTAGAGCTGTTCTAGTGACCTGAATTCACAAATGAGCTCTCTTTGGTGACCTGGTTTCACCATGCCCAAGAAGGGCAGCAGGACTGTGTCCCATGTAGCAGCTCCTGCCCTGCAGCCAGCCTCAGCTTCACTCTCAGCTGCCAGCACGGTCCGAGGGGTGCAGTCCCACTTTCAGGTGCACTAGCACGAGACTGGGCTGAGGTCCCAAATTCATCCCAGGGGAGCCCTGCTTCCAGCCCCTTTCGCTGGTGGCCCCAAGCTAAACAAATATCAGAAAATCCTTTTAACTGTGTCCACTTCTTTTGTTTGAATTCCCAGAGCTTCCCACCCCATCATGGCACCGCTCCTGCTCTTCAGAGAGGAGAGGGGCTGCTACATCCTCATGGTGCCCTTCTCCAAAGGACAGCACCACATCTCCTTTCACATGCAGTCCCACACCAGGCTGCCCTGAGAACATCCCACTCCTTAGGGGACAGGAATTGGGTGCCCTGACTGAAGCAGAAAAAATGAGCTGACTTTGCTCCACGCTATTTTGCACATTAATTGTTACATAAATGCATTCAAATATTTGTAAGGTTGATTGAAAATGTTGCTAAATCAGACTGCTCAGATTTAACCACCAGAAATTAAATCAGATAATAAACAATCAGCATTTCATTCCTACAAAAGGATGATAATTCTGTAGGACTTTGGGTTTATATTGTCTATGCACCTGCATGTGGAATGCTAGCGATAAAGTGAGATTTGATAGCAAATTGGACTGGCAGACAGTTTTTGAACATAATTGCTCAAAAGAAACCACCCGGAATCAATTTAATCATAGTGCAACTGATTTTTAATTTCCAATGGGACAAAAAAGTACCATTCACGTTAGGGTTTTAGTGACTTTGGTTTGTAATCATGGAACGTCTGTATTGTAGCCAAGCTAATTAAATAAATGCTAAGTATTTCTCACTTTGCAATACAGAAAAAAAAAATAATTAAAGGTGCCTCCTAAACAGCAGAATGAACAAAAGCTAATGGCCTGGCAGCACACTCAATCTGTGGCTAGACACAGTCTGTTCTTGTTGCAGTTGTGAAATTCGGGGACAATTATCAGCAGTTTCTCTTGAGGCTCTCTGGACAATTAGCAGTGGCACTAACAGAAAGTGGGGACACAAAGCCCGACTGCCAGAAAGGAAGCCTTGCTGCAAAATTCCATCTGAAATCTGGTGTGCAATGCTGAAATCAGTCCTGCAGAAAAAAGTGCTGCCCTGGCAAAGAGGGGGGTGCCCAGCAGGGCATCCTGCCCTCCCTGCCCTTGCCTCTCAGGGCAGGAAAAGAGCTGTGCAGCCAGCAAAAGGAGTGAGACAGAAGTGCCAGAGCCCCTTCCTGCTCCCCTGGTTGTGGAGGTACTCGGTGTGGGTGTGGCAGAGGAAGCAGCTGCTCACAGCTGCCCGAGCATCTCATCGGAGGGGAAAGCAGCTGCCAGGTCATGTGGTGACTAGAGAACGAGTCCAAAAAACACATGGTGTGTATTAGGAAGAGGAAAACAAACTGCCCCATAGTACCTTGGTCCTGAGAGGAAAAGGCTGAAGCAATTACATTAATTTCATTTGGGATGGGAAGTCATTTCCAGCCTGCTTTTATTCTCTAAGTGATTCTTTTTAACCAATTTTGGTGTTTGTTCTGGATGTTGTTCTCTTAGCTGGAAGCTATTAAGGCACAGTGATCTTACAGCCCTATATCCTGAAACAGAGATCTGAGATGAGACAAAACTGGATTCTTACCTTCTCATCCTGCTTTTGATTTAGGGAGAGAGGAATTAGATCCTACATTCTCATGGGGGAAACATTTAGAATAATTTCTTCCTCTGATCCTGCTGAGCATCTTGAACAAAAGAACATAGACCCCCTGCACTGCAGAAGAGTGAGGTGCTTCCATTCCCCTCTGTGACTGCAGCATCCCCCTCCACCAGGAACTTGCCTGACAGCAGGTGTGGGTATTTCTGATGAAGTAGCCAAAGACCAAAATACGCCTTTCTGCTTTTGTGCTGCCTTTGTGAGGGCTGTGGGAAGACAGACGATACCCGAACTCTCAGGATGCCTGGTAGCCCACAGCCTTCAAACAGCTCCCGGCGAGGAGGCAGGGAGAACAGGCAGAGGGAGTTCCCCGTGAATCTGGGCTTTGCAGCACACGGCCCTGCCGGGCTCTGGGAGCCAGGTATTGCTGTGACACTTTGATCTGAGGCTCAGAGCTGAAAGAGCGTCACTGAGTCACTGCCTGTGTTCTGTGCACCTGACCACCGGGGGGAAAGCACAGAAGCCTGTGCTGGGTACCAAGGGATCCCACACCACATGGATGAGTGCTTCGGCAGCACAGCTGAAAACCCAGAGATGCTCAGGGAGCTCTCAAGCCCAGGGATGCTCAGGGGGCACCTCAGGGAGGTGCAAGTTCCTGAGGGCTGCCAACCCACAGGAGGGGAGCACAGGAATACCCAGGGAACTGATAAAACAGTGACAGCTCCTGAGCCCCTCTTTCTAATCAGCATAACAATGTATTTAGGGTCAAAAATGCTGCCTTTTGTCTGGCAAAGCTTCCATGGTGGAGGGGCAGCACTTAGGCCAGGAAGTTTTGCCCTGCCCCAGACACAGGGGCACCAAAGAATGGGTGTTTATATGCTGCACATAGCAGTGCAATGCCCAGCTCATCCTTCAGGCTTTCGGCAAATCCAGCCCGCTCCACTGTGTATATATTTAAGATTGATAATTCCTGCCACACGAAAGCCCCAAGCAGTTGGCCTGGCTTTAATAAAACACAAGTCACTGGTGCCTTCTCTCTTTTGCTCAAGGGTGAAATAAAAGTTGTGCTTGTCCTTTGTGGAGCTGGGAAAGGATGTGCATCAGAGCATTTCGGGTACAAAACACAAACACTCATGATTAGGCTACCCCACCCTGCAGGAGTCAGCTCCAGCACAGCTTAAACAGCAACCCGGTGTTCAGGCAGGGGACACCAGCCCATCGAGAGCTACCACAGCCCTCACTTTTCTGGGTAATTGTGGTTAAAGAAACCAACCAGCTCCCTGGGGTTAAGATGCTCTGGGGCTCAGTCGCTTCAATTTTTCTTCACAAAGCAAGAAAACAAGAACAAAAAAACCCCCACTGCAATTCGCTCAAGGCATCCAGAGGCTGGAAGGCAGCCTACACCAGGGAAAGTCAGCTTTCATTGTGAATGGGTGTATTCCCCACACACACAGCCTCCTTGCCATATTATTGGAGATGACAGACCCTTTTTTACCACACCTGTCCCACAAAACCCCAGGCAGCCTTCACAACTCCATGAAGAATTTAAAATGAGCTACACTTACAAATGACATCCAACACTAGTCAAATAAGAAACAAAGATTTAAAAGGGCATGCTATTTATTTTTTCATTTGAAGAGCTCATTTGAGAATGGCAACATCCCCAAACAAGCCCGTAGTATTCCCAGGAAATGATACAGCTCTGCAGGATGGTTAAAATTAAACCAGTTGAAAGGCTCTCCCTCTCTTCTACTCTACGGGAATTTCCTGTGACTGCTGCCTTCAGGGAATGCCTAGCAGGGAAGTACCGGCACGCTTTATCTGTCCTGCTTTATCTGTTTTGCCCCACCCTGTCACACCAGGGAGTGGATCTGCCGGGAAAGGGCTTTGCTGGCTTACCTGGTGGGATTCCAGTGTTCAGATATCAGTGATTAGCGCCATTTGAAATGCGCAAGGGTATCCGGCTTGATTCCCAGCAGCTGCTTCGGGAGGGTGGAGGTTTCTGGCAGGTCCTCTGCTGAATCTGCCCTCCTCGGATATCCTCGGGTCTCTAAAAGGTGCTGGGATGTGCAGGGCCCGCAGCGTTCCTGGTGCAGGCGTGCAGGAGCTCAGCACAGTGAGCGCCCATGAGGCTCCTACCAAGCCAACTTTTATTGAGGTGCTCAGGATACACGATCCAGGACCGTGGCAGAAGAGGAGGGATGTCCAGCTCTGGGCAGCCAAGTGCCCTGCAGCATCCTTGTGGCAAGGGCAGAGTGGGCACAGCACTGCTGCCAGGGGTAAACTGGGAGAGCCTTGGGAAGCAAATGAGCCTCAGACACTGAGCAGAACCTTCAGCTGAGCCCTGGCTACCTGCAAAGCAGGGCTGGCAAATGGCTGCTGCCTGTGCGAGCCAGGCCCATGAGCCAACCACCCGTGCTCCTGGGTATGGGACAGCTCCTGCAGGAAATCACAGCACGTCGCTGTCCTCCTCCTGGTTGGATTTATTTCAGTGGGGACCACTGAGAGGCCACAATGCTTTTCTTCCCTGTGCCCTGTGGAACAGGGCAGCAACAACTGAAAATATGACATAAAATATGCTTTTCCCCAATGAGATGTTTTTAAAGTAAAAATATAAAATGTAATAGAAAGCTTCAAATAAAATGAAAAATGACAGCATCCTGTAGGGAGGAGGTGCAGGCACTTACTTTGCTGGTTTATAAATTTGGGATCTCTTTACTTTATGGTTTATTTTTCTTCCCCTGAGACCTATGAGTCTGATAGGAACTGTCTGAATATCCCCAGTGAGCTCAGGCCCCATCCTGAACAGCTGACTACCCTAAACATTAGCTGCACGGAGGAGTTTTGCCAGATGTCCCAGCACAGGAACAGAGATGACACTACCATTGTGGTATAACTGCCTTTTCCATATGCTGCTCATTTTTTTCTCAAGTTCAACCACAAGAGAGCAAAAAAAAAAAAAAAAAAAAAACAAACAACCCCATGGGCATGTTAGTGTAGATGTCCAGTGTTAAGATCTCAGACTGCACCCAGAAAAGCTTTCCCACAAACACAAGGATGAAAGGGAAATCCCTGCAATCGTTTATGCTGGCCAGAGCTCTATGGATTTCAGCAGATCCACAGGCTCCTGTGGGAAGAAAGGAAGAAGAGTGTTGCTGAGTGACTTGGGAAACCAGCATCAGACTGGACATCACATAATAAGGAGTAAAAAGGAACGTTTTCAAGGTTTCCCTCAGTCTCTAGGACAGCTGGGAGCTTCAAAGCCTTCCCTTTGTATCCTTGCCGTGACTGTGTTCCCCAGAGCAGTGGCGGAACTCCTCAGGCTCACCTTCCTCCCCTGTCCCTGGGAGGCCAGCCCACCACTTCAGGTGGTTCTGAGCCAAACATCAGGACATGAAGGGAATGAGACACAGCTCAAAAGCTGCTTTGCTGCTCTGGAGGGAACAGTCCATTTGTGGGGAAGGATGTGAGTTGGTCACAGTCCTCTCAAGTGCCAGGATGGTCTTTAGGCTCCCAGCCCCGGGAAAAACAAATTTTCCTGTCTGCAAAGCAGGGGGGTCTACCAAGCATTTCCAAAGTGAAACTGTGACACCAGTAACTTTTAGGGCATGCAGTGAAAACTGGTGTCTGGGTAAAGTTTATGAAACAGAGAAGACTGCAGGGGAAATAGGCCTCTGGGGAGAAAATGCACATTTAAGAGCAGGGCTTGTCCAGAAGCAGGGGTCCTGGCAGGGGGAAGCAGCAGATTGCCTCTTACTACCAAAGGTTACACAAGCAGCTGGACACATATATTTAGCTGGATGAAACAAGAGAGAAACCTTAGGAGCTGACCTGGAGAATAAGCACTGAGAAGTGCTGCAGTCCTTTATTTCAATGCAGCTGTTTTACACCCCAGTAATTTAATGTACTCTTTTTGTAATAGACATGCTCCTGCCAGTACCCACCAGGGCACCGTGTAGCTGGTGCTGACACTGATAGGGACCCATAGAGAAGGGAAAACCACAGGACCAGTCCTCAGCCATATTCCAGGGCTTCCTGAGGACTCAGCATCCAGATTCAGAGCAAAGACAAGGAACACTTTTCTTTTAGCGCTGAGACCACCAACACAAGACATGCAGCTGGGAGTTGTCCTCCAAAACCAAATGAGAGATGCTGCTGCCTCCGTTTGGCACGGGTTATTTATCAGTTTCCGGAGCACAATCCTTTTACGGGATACAGGATCTGCCCTTGGAGCTTACACAGATACGAAAGAGGAGGCTAAAAAAAGCACCCTGACACTGACAGGCTGATAGTGCAGGTTTGAGGGGAAAGTTAAGTGAGCCTGATAAACCAGCTCATCACATTGGTTACAAAAGCCACGTAATGTTGGATCCTGCTAATTGTTAAACTTGTGTGTAACAGGGTGATGGTCATTCCACACTGAGCTGAGCCACCAAGCCACATGGCACCTTCATCTGCCTCTCCTCATCCCCAGCATCCTTCCAGCAGCTGCCTGGAGCACTCTCAGCATTCCTGGCCTGCCCCTGGCCCTGGTGGATGCTGCCAAGTGTTCCTGCTGGTTGGCAGAGGTGCCAGGTGTCCCTACAGCTCTGCTGGCACAGTGTGTGTTCCCTCCAGTCCTCCAGGCGCAGCTGGGGTGACAGCATCAACGTGGATGGTGCTTAGGACAGGACCCCATCCTAGGGATGCTGCAGGTGGTGCTTTGTACCACACTGTCAAACCAGAGAGTCCTTTAATGTCAAGTTTCCTTAGAGTCTGGTGATGCCCAAGCCCTCCTGCAGGAGCAGCAGCACATCTGGGAGGTGGATTCCTTGTCAGAAAAGTTGCCAAACTTCATGGATTGCTGTCCAGTCGTGGCTTTTCCAGTATCACTCTGCCCCTGCTGCCTTACCGTAACATGGCTTATTTTGCATTCCTGTACTTTGGAAGCTTCCCTAATCTTTGCTACACCTCCCACAAGTGGTGGTGGTGGGGGGGGAATCTCCCTCATTTCCAAGAAGCCATTGAGCAGACTGGTCTGCAAGGGGAATGGAGTGGGGTGGATGAAGGAGGCACAGGAGCTCTCACATTCCCAGCCTCATGATGCCCACAGCAGAGGCTCCCCCATCCTCCCATCCCTGTGCCAGCACCTCCCATCACCCTTCCTTCGGGCCCTGTCACCCTGCCCCTGCCTCCTGTCCCCCGCCTCCTGCACTTCCCTGACCTCCCCACAGAGATTTGTCACTTTTTCAGTGCTCTGATAGTCAGGCCATGCTCTCCTTGTTTTCTCCCAGTGTTTTTTGTCCTCCTACAATGTAAATTAGTGTGGGATATGCCCTGGCCTCTCTCCTGCTACCTTCCTTTGGGAATATTAAGGAAAACAGTTAATTATATTTTTTTCCATTTACCAGTGGCCAGCTCACATCAATAAATTATCCTTACCATGTCGTGCAAGTAAATTTGCTGTCTCCTCTTGAGACCTTTTCCCTTGCATGTCTGAAGAGTTTCATATTTACCTTGATCTCTTGCACAATATTTCTCTCATTATTTATTTTTCTGTTGTGTGTTTGTCTATGAGTGTGCACACGTGCGTGTTACTTCTTTCACTTACTCCCCTCTACTCTGTCACACCTCCCTCCCTTCTCTGGGGTGACATTTTACACTTCACCTATGCCTCTCTCTTATCCTTGATTATTTTCTGTTCTTCCACATTCATTGACAGTGTCCTGCTTTAACTCCCATAGTATTTATTCCTGTGTGGCACAGAAAACCCGTGGACAGGCTGTGGTTTATGTGCCACTGCTTTCCATCCTCTGCCAGCCCACTTCATGCCCTTTCTCTCCTTTATCACACGTGGTTCAAACTCACCCATACTTCTCGTTTTTTCCTATGCAGTTGCACTGGAAGCAGGTGTCTCCACTTCTCCCCGTTGGGGAACCGCTTCCACCTCACTTTAGGGTTTACTGGAGCCACAGGCTCTGCCTCTCTCAGGTGAGAGCTCCAAACAGCTGCAACAGGCACCAGGAACACCTGTCTGATCCCAACTTAGCTCACAGTGCCCAGCAGCGAGGTAGGGATGCCTGGTTGTGGGCTGGATCCACGCCACACTGAAGCTGGAGGTACTGGAGAGGAGTTAAAAAGAGTGAGGTGGAGCAGAGCCATTGCAGAGCTCTTCCTGGTGCTCCAGGAAATGGTTAAACTGCGAGGGGTGCCCGCGGGGCTGTAAAAGCAGAGAAACCCAGGAAAGGGCAAAGTCGTGAATCTGCTCTTTCCTCTGGAGATCAGGCCGGGTTTATCTCAGCCATGCCAGCCAGGAGATTGTTTAAGCCATCCTTTAATCTGTCCCAAGAGTTAGGGTGGGCTCTGATTTGAATCACCAGTCCCATATACCATTGTCCTAATGCCTCTTATCTCAGTTATTTCTAAACATTCCTCAGCAGCAATTACACCTTTCCTCTCCAATCTCCCCCAAAGCATCCTTTACTATTTACCAGCATTGATTTTCTGCATCCCATTTTATTTATGCCTATCGTGCCTTGAATTATAAATTAAATGGCAAATTTGCAGACTCTGGCATGTTCCTGAGTCCCTCTGTGTGTCTGTTCTCGTTCCTACCTCTTCCATACACCAAGAATTGCTTTCATTAGTGAAGATACTTTAAGAACTTCCAGAGGGAAGCCTTGAAGAGGAAGTGCACATCTTTTTTTTTTTTCTCTGTCTAGCACCTCTGTTTTATTTTATCAGTGGGCAGGTGTGTCCTCTCGTACTTCCTTGGGATACTGCTCCCCTCCTCTCCGTGGATTTCTTGCTAAATAAAAAGAAAAATGCCTCCTAGCATGGAAACATTCTCTTAATCTGGGTTCCCACACCTGGGGCTTCACAGTCACAGGAGGTGATGGGGTATCAGATCTTGTGTCTGTTTGCACGGGATGACCTCCCAGGACAGGTCATTGACTTAAGAGCCAGTGATGGGCTAAAAGCAGTCTGTAGACTGCAGGTATGGGTGGATAATGACTATTGGTGATTGCTCTGCACTTTCAGTAAAGCCTTAACAGATACAAATCTACTTATGCCCACTTAAGAACATCTTCTAGACCACAGTTGTCCAGCAAAACATCAGCTGGGTCTTTAGGATGGAACTTCCTCTGACCAGAGTAAGATAATTGAGCTAGGGACAGCCTGGAGAAATCAGAGCTGCTGTGGGAAATGGCAGAATCCAATAACTAGAAAATGTAAACACACATGGAGAAAAACCTCAAGTGTCTATGCCTTTGGTTTGCTTAAACACTTTGCTTCAATTCTATTTTGTTAGGCACAGATTTCTTTTTCCTTCTTGACAAAGATTCTGCCTCTCCTTTCTCTCCCCCACTGCCGTTGCCAAACGTTGCTGCTAACTGCCACTAGAAAAAGCAACAGCAGAGGGGAACAAAGAAACTATTGTCAAACAAAAGCAGGCATAAATAAATGGAGCTTTCCTGGGGTACTCCTAAAAATTAGACAAAACCTTCTTTCTCTTCTGAGAGAAACCATTTTGTAATGAATCATTCATTCCCCAGGGGTTATTGTTCAGCTGATGAACATGCATAATGCTCAGTTACATTGGTGCAGGTGCTTCGAGGGGAGGGTACAGCACACAATATAGAAAACGTCAGTTCCAGGTTGCTGCACAGATTGCAGCATCTGCCCTCCTAGGAAATGACCTGAAACTATAGTTCCAATTTTCCCTCTTTAGCTAAAACAGACCTTGTTTATTGGTCATTATGATGCAGAGATTTATATACTAACAAGCATCTTTCCAGTAACTTCAATATCTCCTAATCAACCCCCAAGTGGGTTAATAATAGCAAGGCAGCTCCCTTTTTACCAGGTTGAAAATATTCTCATTGAGGAGGGAAAGCATGTTGCTAAACAGAGATTTGTGAGTCTCTGATGGGATCAAGTCCTGTCTTCTTGGAAGGCAGTTTGGTGTTTGAGCTGTAAGGTTTTAGGGAGGACCTAGGGCTATTCTATGTGCTTTTCCAGCAGGAGCCCCACCAAAGCCCCATGGAGGTGAAGGAAGGGTTGTACCTTCAAGGGCAGCTGCTGTGGGCTTGGGTGCCACCAGCGTGCTGGACAGTGAGCCAGCACCTTGCCCTGGTGGGAAATCAGAGGTGAGCTGAAGCTGACCACTGACTGCCAGCATGGGGTTTTCTCCCATGGGAGAAAGGCTGCAGAACACCCAGCCCTCTGAGGAGCTGCTGGCTTCTGTGGTGGGATGCTTCCTCATCACTCCTTGACGGCTGTTCTGCAAGCTGAGACCAAGAAGTGGATGTCAAGCGTGTAAGTTGGAGGCAGCAGTGGTTTGTCAAGCCCCTCCCAAAGTCCACCCAGATGAAGTTTACTCAGCTTCCACCCACAGCCAGTTGTGACTTCCTTGCCACGTTTTGCAAGATGTTTCTGGTGTGAACATCTGCTGCCAGCAGCTGGTTGATGTTATCACATGCTTTTGGTCCTTAGGAAGAACCCATGGTACCAGAACATCTCCTTGCACAAGTGCATCTGTACGATCAGTGATCCCTGGGTATGAGACTACCAGAGCTGAGGGTCACCCCTGCTCTCAAGCAGGTAGAGCCACCACCTTGTGTCTTACCACATGGCCTTTACCATCAGAGAGGACTCCACCTCCTGCAGTTGTTTCTCTCCTGTGCTGTGCCCTTCTTGATGGTCTTCCAGCATCATTTACAGCTGGGCTGTAGGACGCCAGGTGGAGCTCAGCTGCCTCTCCCCTCCACGTACTGAGATGAAGGCATTTTGTCCAGGCTGTGGGAAAATTTTGGGGGCATGTTCTGTCCCCCTCTCTATTTTCTCAGCATCCTTTTAGGAACTGGACAGCAGACCTGGCTGTGGCATGCTGCATCACTGCCTTTGGTTCCTGTACTGTGGGCACAGAATCCACACTGTTTATTGCTCTGCACCTCACAGCATCCCATTAGCCGTGTTTGCAGTGCTGCTCTTCTGAGAGTCATCTTCAGCCGTTTGCTTTACAATCATCGGATTTATAACAAGCTTGACCAAACCCCAATCTAATTTGAAACTGTGCTAAAGCACTTTTATATTTACTTTAGTAATGAAATAAAATTTCAGTTCTGTTTTTAGAGTGATTTATTTCGGCATCGCTACTGGTACAATATCTCATTTGTGTTTCATAAATTGCCATAGGCAGGAACAAAATGTGAAAACTGTTTTCAGCAAATTACTTCTAAAGAGGATGTTTTCCCCTGTACACTTACACACACAGATTTACCTTTTCAAAACTAACCGGTGATTTTGGTGCTCAGTCTGATACCTGATCTTTAGAAAAGGGTGAATAGACATCTTCTGATTATCTACCTATATCCAATATGGCTTAGATTGGATACCAAAATGTAGTGCTAAATTAAATGATTTTTGTGGACAAAAGTTATTTAAAAATAACTTTTTTTGTGATCACAATGTGGTCAGCTAAATTGCATCATGGTAGCAGTGCGATATGTCCCTGACAGTTAAGTTTCTAGCCAAAGTTTTCCAGCAGGATCTGATCTCCCACTAAGGACTAGGATAGGTGAAGAGTTCAAGGCAAGGAGTCTCCACAAAGGGGATGGAGAGGGTGGGCTTCAATTTTGAAACTCATTTTCCCCTTTGGTCCATCGGCACCCAGATTTATTAACCTTCCCAACAGGCTGTAAAGCCCATCTATTTCCTTGTTCCAAGCTAAGGCTATTGCCAAGGGTGTGAGCTGAGGAGGAATTATTTATGGAAGGTCCTTTGTCTAAGTTTATGCTGTTATTTTTAATTTATGTGGTAGGCGCCCAGTGCACTGCTAAGATGCCTAGAGATACATTTTAAAAATTTGAATACATAAATAAATAAAATAGTCTGTACTCAACCAGACCTAAATTATACAGTACAAAGGGAGGAGAAATTCAATAGACATTAGGAAAAGCACCAAAAGAGCAGAGCAGCCCAACGCTTCTTGCAGACCCAAGAATTCTTACCCTTGAGCAAGCAATAGAGAGAAGCTACAGCTGGCAGCCCAGATCTTGGGTGGTGTTGCAGGCCATCATCCAGCCTTTCACTTGAGAGCTGAGTGCAGGCCTGCAGCAACCCCAAACCCCACCAAACTCAGTGCTCTTCCTATATAAGCTGGTGTGTAACCCAGCCACAGGTGGTGAAACCCTGGCCCCTATGAAAGCGCCAAGTTCTTGGCCAGCAGCTGGTAGGGAAGCCAGGGTTTCACCAACTGACTTAATCAGCTGTGTAAGTCAGGTCTAACTACTGGATGAATCCATTGTAAAGCACCCACCACTTAAAAGACAGATGTTTAAAGAATCAGAAGACATTGAGGAAATAAACATCAGCTGGCCTATCAACAGGATGACTCTGATTGATGGTGCAAACATGATAGTGTGCACTAAGTACAGCGTGCGTCTATAAATGTACGTAATTAGAGGTAGCAGAACATTTGTGAACGTGATGCAACAAGCAGCGTATCACAAATGAATCCATGAACTACACTGGCCTGTGATGGGGGATCCATAAACATATATAATTATACATAATGGGGCCATAGCATGCTGCTAATACACCGTACTTACTGGATATGTAATCCCTGATAGCGTCTCACAAACACTGTTGTGATGTTCTTGGCTAAACTCTACAAGTAATAAATACAGAATAATAAATATATGCATTTTGTGTCCTTTCATTTGTGTTTAATTCAAATTACAAGACACATAGGGTTTAATTCAAATTACAAGGACACATAGGACCAGAGGCAGAACATGTCAGCAGCTCTGCACACATCTTGCTGTGGCCCAGGAGCCCCTGGAGCAGAGGCTGTGGTGTGGGGAGGGGGCTCAGGGCCTTTGCTAGACCACAAGTAAACCCAGGTCACTGAATGCTTCACAACAGTGAAAGTGTGGATGCAAAAACTCCTGCCCTGGGTTTGCCTGGGGCAGGTTTGCACTGTGACCACAAATAATGAACATTACTGAGCTATCACTTAAGCAAGCCAGCTCAGGCAAATTTACCAGTTTGGTGAGCGTGGCATGGGCTTTGATGACCACAGACTTTTGTCTTGGCTGCTGAGAGCTCCTGTGGCTATCACTGCCATAGATGCTGTGCTCAGATCTGTAATTCCAAAGGCACCAGCATGGCTGAGGTACCCAGGCTGTGATGGCATCTCATGGCTGTGCTGAGGGCTTGGCCTCAGGAAGCAAAGGCAGTAGCTCCACCTTAAAAACCACTTTATTTCTTCAGGGTTTTCTGTCTGCACTTTGCATTTCACCCAGCCCAGGGTCTGGGCTGGCACGGGGCACCTCTCCTTGGGCAAGTGAGCCTCTGTGAGCATAGGAGCATTTCTGAGGAATCCTTCCCCAAAGAGTGCCAAGCTGTGGCAGAAGCCAAGCCACGAGCAAAGGACACACTGCACAAGCTCCTAGTGTCAAAGCATAATCAGAGAAAAAGTATGTGACATAGGAAAGGCTCTCATTCCTCACCTACAGCTCCAGCTCGCGTGAGTCACGAGGAAGCAGCTGGACCTTGTGACAGCCCAGCTAGCAGCTGCCACCCCTGGGGACATGGATGAGGACAAAGACATGCCCCCCAGTGTGCTGCTCACCCCAGCTCAACCAGCTGCTGTCACCACAGCTGGGACAGGTGGCACAGCCCACAGCACTCCACCAAGCCCCAGCTCCTGCCAGGTTTTCCCTCTCAAACCTCCCTTGCCCCACTGGAAACAAACACTCACTCTGGCAACAGCCACTGTGCTCCTCTTTCCAGCCTGTGGTTCCCAGTGATGGACTAAGCCAGCTTGAGCAATGAGGAGGATATATTTGCCATTAAGTGCATGGGCAGAAGTACCTGAAACTGTAATTGATGGAGGCATTGATCTCATTTGCTGATGTGAAGCAATGGGCATCTTCCATCTAAGAGAGGATGTCAGTTTGCATTGCACAATTTGGAAGTTTTATTCTGTTTGTTTTGAAAGAAGCCATTAGGAACCAGATGGCTCAGGGATTTGGTAATAGAATATGAAACCTCTCATCTCTCCATCGACCATTCAAATATGACCTATTGTGTTAGTCATAGAAAAGCATCAGATTACTTGCTGGTGTCTTACACAAAATGAGATATCCGTGCTCTTCTGCAACCCAGCTCCAGCTGAACAGATTTTCCTGTTGAAATAGTAGGATTTTGTTCCAGCAATTTGGCTTCCAGCTTTAAAAAAAGCAAGTCTTTCTGGACTGTGAGCTGCAGTAAGCTCCTTGCTGGGACAAAGCTGAGCCTGACTGCTGCCTCATCCCTGACACAGATGTCTGCCAGTGACACAGGGAAGGGATAGCTCTGAGACATGTCTTCAGGTCTGTGGAACTCATGAGTGAAAGTTCCTTATGCACAGTGCTTGGCCAGTGCTCCTCAAATAGAAGAATGTGCTGGAACGGGCCTGTGGCTTTATCAGGATGACTTTTTGGGGAAAGCAGTAGAAGTGATGAAACTGCACATCTCAACTGACCTGGGGTGAGTGCTGCAAGGAAAGGCTGTGTGGTGGTGAATGGAAGAGAATCACAGGTAGCCCTCAATGACAAAACACTTTTGTTATCCTTTCCATTTAGTGGAGATGTTTTGAAATTTTCAGTCTCTGTGCTGCCAGCTAGAGTGTGAAGGATGAGAGTGGTGAGGGAATATCCTTGATCAGGTCCATGGTTGGGTCCATGACCCACACAGTGGCTGAACACAATGCCAAGCCAGTCTCTCTGTTATGGTGAATCAAATGTCATGGAACAGCAGAGGCTCATCAGGAAATACTGGTAAATATAGAATTATAGAATCATAGAATCATTTATGTTGGAAAAGACCTTTAAGATCACTGAGCCCAGCCATTATCCCAGCACTTCCACGTCCACCACAAAACTGTGTCCCTGAGATTTAACAGATCTACACATCTGTTAAATACCTCCAGGGGTGGGGGCTCAGCCACTCCCCTGGACAGCTCATTCCAGTGCTTGATAACCCTTTCCATGAAGAAATCTTTCCTAATACCCAATTGAAACATTCCCTGGCACAACTTGAGGCCATTTCCTCTTGTCCTATCGCTTGTTACTTGGGAGAAGAGTCCAACCCCCACCTGGCTATGTCCTCCTGTCAGGGAGTTGTGGAGAGCCATAATGTCACCCCTGATCCTCCTTTATTCCAGGCTAAACACCCCCAGCTCCCTCAGCCTCTCCTCATAGGATTATGCTCCAGACCCTTCCCTATCTCCATGGCCCTTCTCTGGACACACTCCAGCCCCTCAATGTCCTTCTTGTAGTGGGAGGCCCAAAACTGAACCCAGGATTGGAGGTGTGGCCTCACCAGTGGCCAGTACAGAGGGACAGTCACTGCCCTGGGCCTGCTGGCCACACTACTGCTGATCCAAGCCAGGATGTTGTACTTTGGTGTGTTGGGTTTTCAAGGGCAGGTTTGGGTTGCATTCAGAAACACAGACAAAGAGGGATGAAACAGGACAGCAGAGAAGAGAGAAATGTATCTTCAATGTATTCAACTTTTCCCACTCACAGCAAACCTCTGCTGCTGTAGGCACTGGCTCTCTTCTTGGGTAGCTAAGGAAATTAAGCTTTAAGGAAAATGTGCATGTTATGGTTTAACTGCAGGTGGTAGCCAAGCCCACAGAGCCTCTTGATCACTGTCTCCAGGTGGGATGGGTGGGGAAGAGAATCAGAGGAGTAAAGGTGGCAAAATTAATGCGTTGAGGTAAAGACAGTTTAACAGGTAAAGCCAAAGCAGCACCCACACAAGCAAACAAGGAATTCATTCACTGCTTCCCATGGGCAGGCAGGTTCTCAGCCATCTCCAGGACAGCAGGGCTCCATCACATGTAATGATGATTTGGGAAGACCAACACCATTGCTCTGAATGTCCCTCATGTCCTTCTTCTTCCCCCAGCTCAATATCCCTGGGATATCCCTGTGGTCAGCTGGTGTCAGCTGTCCCAGCTGTGTCCCCTCCCAACTCCTTGTGCATCCCCAGCCTCCTGAAGGGCAGAAAAAGCCTTGACTCTGTGTAAGCCAACGACTGAAACATAGAGGAACTATCAACAACGGTTTTAGCACAAACCCAAAACATAACCCCATGCAAGCTACTGGGGAAGAAATTAACTCTGTCCCAGCTAAAGCCAGTGCAATCTTCCCATGTGCCCTCCTGGCCTCGAGGACAGGACCAGAATCCTGAGAAATGCTTGGTGGAAGACAGAGCATCTCTGACACTGGAGCACTGCATGCCTGATCTGCTCAGGCACAAATGTCAGCAAACTTGTAAAATCACTTGTGTTCCTTTGCAAAAGTGAGGAGCAGTCCCATCCACGGATGCATTACGAGCTTGGGCATGACCCTTGCTGTGCACAGATTCTTGCTGGCCATTACTTTTCAGGGACTTTGGGCAAGGCAGAGTCAGTCCCTACTCTAGCAGCATTCCTGAAAGAGATGGAACAGGTGAGTAGCAGCCACTGGCAGCTGAGAGATGCAGTGAGAATGAGTGGCTAAGGCTTGCAAGGCAAAAATACACAGCTGAGGATGGTGGCACATGAAGAAGAATGGAGGGACTACACTGGTCTCATTTATAGCAGATGGAGGAAAAGGGAGGCTGCAGTGCCTCAGGCTGTGCATCTGCAACTGCAGGGGACAGCCAGAGATGCTCTCCCACATGGATACTAAAATATATTACAAAACAGAAAAAGCCTGACATGTTTTTAATAGAGACAAAATTTGCTGTCCTGCTCCCCTTGCCATAAGCCTCAATAGTGTAATGTAAAAAAGGGAAAAAAAAGAGTATGATCTCATGCTCAGGATTTATCTGAAGTGAGTTGCTGAGCTCAGTCCAGCTCTTAGTGGGCAGATCCAGGCTCAGTGAGCATCTGTACACTCCTGACCTGCTGCTGGTTTCTTCAAGAAAGTCTGGCATTGATGGCCCAGACCTTCCCCACAGGGGTTTTACTTTTCCATTTCAGGGGCAGCAGAGCTGAAGGGATAGAGACTGGAGTACTCTTTATTTGTAGAGGTAGTTCTTCCCAGGTGAGGGATTAGATTTACTGGTGGGGTAGTCTTGCTGTGGGGTTTTGTGCCAGTGAGGGTTAGAAAGGTCCATGCCTGTAGAGCCAATGTATTTCACACATCCAAGCTTCACTTAAAAACAGGCAAGAGAAACAGAAGTGATAGGAAGTAATGAGCAGGAAAGCCAGCAAAAGAACAGTTGAAATACATTTAAACCCACCCCAAAAGGGTTTGTGCACTTAAGACTAGTACTAGTGGTTCCATCTCAAGAGATCTTGCTTGCACTGATGTGACTTGTGCTACTGCTTCATCTTTTTTGTCCATTCATCTATTTTCCATCCCCAAAGCCCTTTGATGGAGAGGAGAGGCAGCCATGTCAATCAGTGTCAGGGCACAGAGAGACAGAAGTGTGGGACTGAGAGTGGGCACTGAGTTCTGTCCCCTGCAGGCAGGGGTCCTGTTGGCTGCCACTGTGGGATGGGAATGTCCCTGTGGCTGGAAAAGCAGCCAGCCCTTCACCGCCCCAGCCACGGTGGAGAACATAACGTGGAAAATATTTCTATCCCTCTGCCATCTTGGCTACGTGCTGCATATTCATCATCTTTATATTTTCTCTACTTTAATCTCCCCCATTTGCATATACACAGGTCCAAATGATAACAATTACCATAAAACAATCACGTTGTCGCCCTACCAATAAAAATTGCTCTGTTAATCAGGAGATGTTCAGAGGCACCATGCCTGAAAGACCTCATTTTAACCTGGCAGGCTGTACAGGGCAGCAGATAAATTAGCCTATATATGATTGCATGCTGAAATACATTGATTTAAGATTTTTCCCATTCAGCCTGACAACTTGTCTAAATAAGCTCATGCCTGAAGAAGACAGCTTGCAGACATGATGCGAGTGACAGGGCATTGCAAATATAATGCAGCACTTCGCAGAGTGAGGGAGCAAAATCATTGCAGAAGGGATTAGAGGGACAAAAGAGAGGGTTAAAAATAAACAAAAGCAGGTACTCCAGACAGCACAGCTCTCAAATTTCACCCTGATTTTCTTCTTCCATTTCTAATTGCTAAGTCACTACAGGGAAAAAGCAATTACTGATCTGCTATCATTCACCATGTCATCTTTAGGTCCTCATTAGCAATTCCATCAACAGTCTTAGCATTTAGCTCCCATCCTGTGATTCTGAGTGTCCTAATCACACCGTGATGGTTCAGGGTGCCTGAGGAGCAGGGAGCAGAGACCATGCCTTCCCCTGGGTTTGGACAAACACAGTACCTTAGATATGGGTTGTCAGAAGTGAGTGATTGAGATGGGTTCCGGTCACTGCCGGTGCTGTGGGCTCTGCCCATGCCATTCCCACAAACATTTTCAACAACAGAAACACTTGAGAAGGACTCAATCCTTTTTGAAAAAGCATCTCATGAGGCACACTGTAAATCAGCCCTATGCCACAAAGGTTTTAACTGTGCATGTTAAACCCTGGTATTTTTCCTCACCAGCAGCACACAATGCCAGGTGAAAGAGCTGACACTACTTGCAGCATTAGAGTTGATATAAAATAATATGCATATTTTGATACACTGTGTAATACCATCCATATTATAAATATTAAGTAGCTGCTGGATTCTCAGTACGAGGCAAAGGCAGAGAGATGATTTATGGAGGAACTTCACTGGAGACTTTACCACCCAGAGGGCTCAGGAGGGCTGAGACTGGGGGAGGTGGAGGTTGAGGCAGGTGATGCCTGGGAGCCCCTTGGCCCTGCATGGGCACATGAAGAGCTGGGCCGTGTGAGGATATCCTGCTGGGAGAGAGGCATGGGGGAAGTATCCTCTTCTCTACCTGCAATGTACCATCTGGGTCCCAGCTCTGACTCTGGGAACAGCTTCACTGTAAATCCTCAGAGGAGCCTTCTCCCCAATCTCCCAAGCCACGTTTTGCTCTTTTTTACTTCCCTGAGAGAAACCTGAGGGACTTTTTGAGTTGTCTCCATTGCACCTCAGCCTGAGGGTCTTCCCCTCTGCTCCCCGCTGGGATAATCCCTGTGCTCCTTGGGGCACAAGGGCAAAGCTCAGACCAGAAGATGTTTCTCAGGACATGAGGACAAACCTGCAGCTGTGGATGTACCCATCATTTCTGGAGTTTTTGAGGTCTGTAGCGTGCAAATATTGCCATTTGGAGCTATAAAATATGCTACAGAAAAGTCTGTGGGTAAAGCCTTGTGTAAAAGAGGTTTGTGGTCTAACAAAGCCCTGACAACACGTGATTCCTATGATGACTGTGGCCTTGGTAACAGAGGAACTGAGAGGAAAGCAGGGGTTTTCCATGTATACTGGAGCACCAGTGGAAGACCCTTCCCCTTCGCATGCAGACATTCCCCACCATGGAGCACGTGCTGCAGAGGGGCGTGGGACCCTTGCCTTAAAAACCCACCCGAGCTCCCCCAGCCTGCATATTCAACTTCAGACCCCTCTTACCAACCATGACCTGGCTCCTTTCTGCATTGGCTCCCAACATAACTGGGCCCCCACTATCCAGAGACCATGAACTTTTCATCTTCCACCAACATGGGGGGTGACCCACGTGAGCTAGCGAGGAAAAGCCAATTAAAAAACCGTGCTGTTGAGTCCCCTGGTGCTCTGACCCATGAAGTGTTGGTTACCAACATGGCTGGGAGAGCTGTTGTGCTAAGGAGTCCTCCCTGTGTCCAGCGGGATGGGGAAGAGCTGCTATAGGTGTGTGGCCATCAGGAGCACCACATGGGCTTCCAACACCCGCTTCCTGCTCCTGCTCGGTTGTTGCAGCGCGCTGACATCTGAGGAGGGTGGGGGATCTGGGGATGCCTCTCTGACACTGTAATTATCATTTATTTGATCATCCCTCGCCTTGGATCCTTATTAAAGCATTTCAGACATGATGCAGTTTTCTCTAGTGGACCAATAAATTAAGGAGACATACATTTTTAGAGTAAGCATTTTAGTAAACAAACAGTCTGGGGAATTAAAAAAAAATAAAAAAATAATCTCTGGGAAGATGGTATTGATGAAAAAACAGTCTCTTTTTGTGGGAAGCTGCTCATATCAGACCAAGTGAGAACAATTCAGCTGCCTGGAAGACAGAGAGGGAAGGGCTGGTGTGAGGGGCAGAGGATACTGCCACAAACACACCCCACGATTGCTGTGGGGGAAAGGACAGGTCTGTCAGTGTGAGGGATGGCAGTGGGCCGCTCAGAGGTGACCCTCTTCCATTTTGTTTGGAGGTTTAATTACAGCACAAAGATGCTGCCCAGTCATCCTGGGAGACAAGCCTCTTCCTGAAGTCAGAGCTCTGACATGCAGAGGGAAGAGGGTTATACCCCGTGCTTCAGATAATACCCAGAACCAAGGACTCTGCTTCACATTCTGAACTTCTCTTGGTGAGCACTGTGTGCCAGGAGGCCCTACAAAGCCCTGCTGCATGAGTTATCTCTTCTTTGGGTTCAGAGCACTCATATCCCCTGGAGGACATCCCTCTGATCCCTCCTTCATTGCTCTGGCCCTGCATAAAGGCATCCTGCTCATGGGAGCAGAGGCACGACAGCATTGTAGCTTGAAGAGCATTTTTGCCTGCAGTCACTGGAAATTGGAACTTTGCACCCACCACATTTTGTCTGCACTGCTCTTGCATTTGTCCAGCTTGGGATCCACAGATACTCCTCTGTCTTCAGATGGCTGTTCACTCCTGCCAGCCTGCACTACTTTTGTTTCTCTGCAGGATTTGTTTGGGGTAGGAGCATATTTCCCTTTCTCTCTGTCCAGGATATGCATAGTCCATAGGTTCTTGTAAATTCTTCTGCACAGCAATGCAATGCATTATATTTTTGCACAACCTTTACCTACACAGGGGTTAGTTTATGCTGGCTGTCACAGGCTGTGCCTCTTCACATGCCATTTTTTGCTAAAGTCTGACTTTGAACTTCACATGACCCCTTGTGTCAAGCCCTTACCTGCAGCATCTTGATTTTTTACTTTGTCCCTTCTGTCAAGGCACTGTCCTCCTCCTTCCATGATTTACCTCTCTTTCTTGACAAGCTTTCGTTCTTTGTCATGCAGCAATTCCATGCCTTCCCTTAATCTCTCCTGGAAGGTCTCAGTCCAAACCCTTTTTATAACACAATCTTACAAAAGACTTTGCTCCTAAAATCACAAAGGTATTTCTGCAGGTGCAAAACCCTTGCCAACTGTTCTTCCCTTGCCTGCACATGCAAAAAGAGGTAGGTACCTCTCCTTTTTTTCCTGTTGCCACAATACACCCCACGCTGAAGCTTCTGCCGTGCATTTTCACAGCGGAGTTAACTGCAAATCATTAGGAACGTGGTGCTTACTGCAAGGAAGAGCTCTTTTTCTGGCCCCAAGTGCTTGTGTGTAGCCCTTGGCTGTGGCCGAGCCTCTTCCAGCCACTCTCCAAGTTTGCAGCATTTTAGTTCCTGCTGGGAAGGCCTGGGTGTGCTAATGAGTTCCTCCTCCATCCCTTCCCAGTTTAAAGCTGTTTCCTGTCCCTGAGGCAAATGGAGGTCCTAACTCGGGGTCTGACTGGCAGCAAGTCTCCTCCCTGGGGGTACAGACCAGGGATGTGTCCATACCTGGATGCTGTGGTGCAAGAAAGTCCCTTTGGGGACGGGTCTTGCCGCTGCTCCTGCGGCAGTGCGGTGCCACTCGAGACTGGGTCCGTCTCTTCTGCATGTTCATTAACAGCAACATAAAGAACAGATGGCACCTTCTCCCTTTAGTGCACCGAAATGAAATTTGATATTATTCTCTGCTCTTTGTTGTGAACAGCTTTAAATTGCATTAGAGGCCTCAGGATTTGCAGGACACGTCATCCCTTATCGTGCAGGGCAGGGAAAACAAACACTGCAGAGCCCAATACCCAGTGACTCATTCATGGGGGATATTTTACACTGGGGGATTGGCTCTTGGTCAGTGCACATCCAAGGGCCTGAGCACCCCTCCAGCTGGAAGGGGTGATAGGACTGGGAGGGAATGTCAGTATAACAAGAGTTTTGCGTTGGAGAACTAAACTAAAATAGTTATGGGACCAAAAAAGGAAAAAAAAGAGAGAACCAGGTTTCAAGGACGTAATTAGTCACTAAGATATTTGCATTTTCATGTTCAGTCACATAGGTAGGGGATTAAATGCACATTAATCATTGCAAAGTCTCAGGATAAATATTTAGGTACATGGAAAAGATCTCCAGATTTCTATTCCAACACAAAATCCTTAAGAGGATGTTGACAAATGGCCAATATCCAGAACAGTTGCTGAGAAATGAGTAAAAGCTAAAGTTCAGTTTTACAACAGGATTTGCTGTTAGTCCTGCAATGCCTGTGAATAACCCCTGACTTCAGTGGATTTACAGCCTGACCTAAACAGTACTCAGGTTCCTGCTTGCCTTCTGCACAGGAGCACACTTCAGCCTTCTTTGTACTCAACAGAGGTATGGGAATTTATTTTTGCATTTTTGCTTTCACCCAGAAATTTTTGTTTCACCACAAAAACATTTATTTCTACTGAGAATCTCTGGAAACACCCACAGCCCCCTGCTCAGAAACATCCTATCTGCACTCCCAATGGCAATAAAGTGGGGTTTGCTGTTTGGCTTTCCATGTGACCACCATTACTTTTGTCATCATTCCTCGGTGCTCTGGGCACCCAATTTCCCCAGTCACTCTTATTATTTTAGAAAAGACCTGAGCATTTGTGTAGATAACATATTTCAGCCACTTTGTCCAGTTGCTTTAGGTATCACAGCACTCCATGGAGTTCAGCCTATCGATTGAGAAGTGAAGAAGGAAGCTTGTTGACATGGTCCCGGAGTAAGGAGCACATTAAACAGAGAAGGGGGAATAAAAGCCACTTGTTCTGAGTCCCAACCCTCTTACCCAGGGCACACAACATTCCCCTGTCCTTACTTGCCAGGGATACTGCAGGTGTGGGGAAGTTGCTGTCTCACTCCCCTTCTTCCCTACATTGCTGACTTCAGCAGCAGGCTTTGTCCAAAATTGGAAGCATTTCACACCTGAATTTCATTTGTAACACCACTTAATTTTAGGTGAGTGGCAAAGCTTTGTCTTTTATCAATATGCAATAAAGAGTGTTGTTTCCCTGGATTTTTGTTGTGGTTTCCCCACTCCTTTCTCATGGGATTTGAAGTCACTGTTAATCTGGTTAAACTGAAGTTGATTAAAAATCCAGCTAATGAATAAAACTCAGCAGCAGCACACACAGTCTTTCTGGAAAATTCCTGCAAAGTTCCCCTCTTCTGCAAGGACTTTCCTCTCTCTCTGTCCATCAGGAGAAGAGTGACTAGACCCACAGCAAGGGGAAATGTGTCAAGCAGGCTGATTATCCTGTCCCCAGCCCACAATCTGCATGGCCAGGGTCACAGTTTTCCTCTTTTGATGGTTTCAATTAAAAGGTAAAACTTTTCCTGGTTGAAAACATGTTTTTGCACTTTTAAATTTGTTAGCAGTCACACAGCCAGATCTCAGGCTTTCATCAAAACCTCTGTGGCACTTGGTATGCCAGCTAAAGAACACACTCCTGGAGATATGTGATTTTATGGACATTTCAGCCTTCTTTTGATCACTTATTTTTTCCTTATTGCTTTTAAATAGGTTTGCTTTAACTCTTACCTTGGAGATTTTACACGATTCTAAAATAATTTTTTGTCAAGAAAATACACATTTTATAAAAAATATATGAATTTTCTGACTGGCATTCTCACAAACACTCCAACAAATAACTCCACAAATAACTCCACCTTGATCCTGTGAAATAATCTTTGCTTTTAACTGAAAGAGAAAAATCTCATGACTGTGTATTAAGAATGCTTAAAAATCAATAATTAAATAAAGAAATGGAACTGGAAGAGGTACAACTATGCATTAAATCCACCAGAATGCCAAATAACACCCCAACAAGAGATGAGAATATCAAGACCGTGTCTTTTAGGTACTGGTTTGTTACACATGATTTTGAACATATTTGGCTCATCATAGTAAAGTAAAGATTCTGACCTGTAGGTCAGAATCCACCAGCACATCATAAAACATAAAACATAAAAAGAGCTGAAAAACCATAGAAAAAGCAACTAAAACCAGTTGCAGGTGTTGGATCCAGTTCCCAAGCTGTGGCCCAAGCTAGAGGATGTTATTTTTAGCAAGGGGAAATTTTGAAAGTATCTGAAGTTCTTAGCTCCCAAGTTTTTCACTATACTAAGCTTTTTCCTTAAAACAAGTATTCTTCACAAATCCTTCCTACATGATCATCTTCAAACATTCTATAACTCTTTATAGACCAGATAATCTTGAAAATATAACATAACTGATATCCAAAGTCCTACGAAACAACCCACGGTGCAAAGAAAAAGCCCTTTTCCTACTTTACAGTTAAGCTGTGATTATTAAACCAAGCTCAAGACTGGGGGAGCTTGGGACTGGGAATTCATGGGACAGTTTCATGACATATTATCAATTTTCCATGTAATGACTTCTCCTGTCATCCCTACATCCATTTTTTTTGTCATGTGGTACTGTGCTCAAACCCATAGGTGTTTTATACATTTTACATCTTCTCATCTTGGCTGAAACAACTGGTTTTCCCCTTTGCTGTTAACTCATATTTGTCCTAGAGCTGGAGATGTCTCCTTCAAAACTCTCCAGCAGGAGCTCAAACTCCCAGCAGTGCAACTACCAGGTATCCAGCAGGTATCCACAAATCCAGCACCTTCCTCCTCCATTTTGCAGGACTTCTCAAAGAGGCTGAACAAAAATGGGCGTTTACATGTTTTCATCAGCTTTGCACATTGCCTGGAGCAGCTCTTGCATTGTGGAGCTGAGGATGGACCATGCAGGACCCAGGTTTGCTCTCTCCTCAGTGAAATCTTGCAGGAGGGGGCTGGGGAGCCCCAAGCAGAAGCCCTGTCTCAGAATCATTGAATCACTGAATAGTTTGGATTGAACTGGACATTTAAAGGCCATCTAGTCCAATTCCTTGCAATGAGTAGGGGCCTCTTCAACTAGATTAGGTTGCTCAGAGCCCCGTCCAACCTGGCCCTGAATGTTTCCAGGAATGGGGCATCCACCACCTCTCTGGGCAACCTGTGCCAAAGTTTTACCACCCCCATTGTAAAAGATTTTTTCCTTATTCCTCATCTGGCCCTAAGCCAGGCACTGATGGCTGCTACACAGAGTTCTGCCCTTTCTAAATACATGAGCTGATTAAATTATACCTCTAGTGAGACCTGGAACTCACCTCATCTTGCCCCCAACAGATCAGGATTAGAGGATCTGCCCAGCATCTCTGAGCCTTGGAGGGAGAACGTGTGCCTTCCCCATGAGTCCCTGCCCAAGGACTCTCACTCTGGAAGGCTGCTGCAAGTGTTCTGAGTGGCCAATGTGCTCAGCCTCCTTGCTGGCCCTGCTGCAGCACAGGGACTTGGGACCTTCAGAAATCCCCTAGGTCTGATCATACAGGTGTACTACACATGGGCACGAGAGATGCTCAGCTCAGTTTCTGGGAGTTTTTCTTCCTTTCCAACATTAATCACTCAGTCTCAGGAGACTCAGCTTATTTCCAGAAGGAATAAGTGTGTGCCAGGGGGATGCACATAAAGTGTAATGATTAACCATTAAAGATAAGACATAAATAGAGCTGTCTCTAGGTGGGCTTGGAATCAGCAGCATTGCACCCATCTCTGTTCTCACGTGACAACCATCAGCCAGGGGACAGTGCTGGATGTCAGGCAGGAGGGACTCTTCCCCGCAAAATGTATTTTGGAGGCTGGTATGGGGCAGCAGCCTGACAGACCTGAAGCCAGCCTGGTTAAGCTAGCTGAAGGAAGAAACACATCCTGCAGAGGCAGGGAGGAGAACTCCCATGTGGTGAGCCCACTGCAGACAAGGAGCAACTCCTCGCAGTCGTGCAAGGTACAGCAGGAATTAGGGAGATCTGCACTCAGGCATGTGAGCTTTGCACACCTACAGGCCACGGGGCAGCCAGGGCAGTCAGATGGTGCTGCCGTTCACTGACCTTCACAGACCAACAGGCGCTTCCAGGGCATGTCTCGCTTCCTCAAGCACCTTTGGTCCCAGCCTGCCGTGCCTATTCCTCTGCCCTGGGCACTTGGAGGAGAGTGACAATGCCAACCTGTTCCCAGCAGCTGGCAGTGCCCAGCCTGCACCCCAAAGAACCCCATCACCCCACAACAGTTCCTGCGAATCCCACTGCAATCCGCCTCCGCACTGGTGGATTGAGGCTCTTGGGGCTCGCTGGGCTTGCACTCCCTTGCAGAGCACTGGGGGCCTGGTCCTCATGGAATTACATGGCATCCTGTGTTATTCAGAGCACCCCTCACTTCACACCAGGGTTGCACACATGTGGCCTAAAGCACGTCCAGTTCCATTTTAAACTGTGCAGTGCGAGGGGAGCCCAAATGGAAATTGCTTGTACCGAAAACTGTGCAATGCATCAGTGAGTGTTGTGTGTTCTAGACTGGATGGTATTTACTCTAAAAATTCTAAGCCTAGAATATTAAAATATTTTGTAGATAATCATGACATATAACTAAAACCTGGAGGTGGCACAAACAGGCAGCCAAAGGTCTGCTGGGAGGAAGTGTTAAAAGAAACCAAGAAGTGGCAATTTCCCTTCTTCCCCTGGTCTCCTGCTGTATTGGGATGTTGGAAAAGACACACTGCCCCTCTTCTGTTCTCCAAATGTGGCTTGGCAAAAGGACAGAAAAGAGTTTGCCAGTCAGCAGAAGGAGGTGCAGCAGCAATCATGGCAGGGACCTTTGGACATCCTGGAGAACTTTCTGGAGAGGACTTAGGCAGGGAGGAGGAGCGACCTCTTCTCTTTAGCCCCATTTTTCTGGCTTTTCTCCTCCCTCCTCCTTGCCCTGTTCCCTCCTCAGCCCTTTCACTTGTGGGGAGGCTGAGACAGACACTTGCTTTATTCATGCAAAAGGTTTGAGAGAGGAGAAAGAATGGAATCATACTAAATCCACTTCACACTCCCCAAACATCAGGCATCTTTCCAGCACGTCCACCTACTGTGTCTTGGAACCAGCAGCAATGCTGTGTTTGGCACTGCAAACACAGGGACCAAAAGGATCTCTTCGCTTGTTTGGGCCAGTCACACACTGTCAAGGAAAGCTTCAAAAACCTGCAAAAAGTTCAAAAGGTTGCCGAGCTGCTTCCCTAAACTAGTTAGGTTTTTTTTAATTTTTTTTTTTTGTCCCCAAAGTATCATTTGTTTGTATCTATTTGTCCTGGATAATGTTATGACAAACTTTGAAGGCAGCAGCTGAATTTCCAGAAAAGGAAGAAAAGACAGAGGGTGAAATGTGCCATGGGTATGTACTGATCTCAGTGCTACCCATCCTCCTGGACTGCTAATGTTGCAAAGCCACTAGCATGCGCAAAAGATGTAAATATGTAGACTTTAGTCAGCATATTTTTGAGGGAAAAAAGTAATCCAACATCAGCAAACTTATTTTCATCTGTGCAACCATGAGAGAAAACTGGAGTGGATGTGAGGGACCCCACCAAGGATTACTAATTTTATGTCCAGAGTACCCAAAGGTGTGGGGCTTGGAGGAAAGTGCCTCGTCCTGCCTCTTCTCCACTTACTCCATGCTGCAAACTTCATTTCCAGCCTAGCAGAGCTCTCAGCAGCCTGACAAAAACAATGGAAGTCTCCAGGGCTCAGTGAGGCTCAGTGCCAGCAGAGCTCCCTAAATAGTGTTCTGCTCTCCGTGGATGCACTGGGTACAGCTGTCCTGGGTCATGGATGCAAAGGGATTTTGGAGTCTACCTTAGAGAGCCCAGAGTTGGAAGCTTTTTTTGCCACAGAGGTAATTTTTTAATGCAGGGAGTTAGTGTAAGCAAGCTATACTTCAACTTCCCTGCAATGTCAGTGCTGAAAGAGCTGGAGTCTCATAAAAATCCCATCAGTGTACTTTTCATGAGGTTTTTTTCTGGGGGAGACCAGCTAGCAGGCAGGAATGGGCAGTGTTCTCCCATGAGGCAGGTGAAGGCAGGCTGAGGGCAGCCAGTCCAGGGGCTGATGCAACTTTACCACCGAGAAGGTAATAAAGGGATGCCTGCCCACCCTCACCTCCTTACCCAGCACTGACCAGGCAGGGTCATTTCACAGCAGGTGCAAGATCTACATCCAGATTATTTTTGTGGTTTTCTTTGGTGTTTCCTAACACAATGTTTGTGGTATTTTGTGAAATGAGTGTTTGCAGAAGAATCAGGCTTTTGGTACAGATACAAAGAGCAAGCACTGACCCGGGATAGGTGTTTCTTTTATCTGCTGCCTCGCGTGCCCCGGCTGTTCCCATGCCCAGCTCCTCAAGGACACAAATCTGTCGCAATCTCCCTCAAGCAGTCCCAGTTCTGTAGCTCAAAAGGACAGAGATTAATTGCCTCCCTTCTGAGGTCCTCCAGACCAGCCTTTGGGGTGCTGCATCCCGCTCAGCTGACTTTTAGGGTGCCAGGTTCTTAGGGCCTCCCGAGATGTGCAGATGGTGCGGGTGTGTCGTTCCCCTTCCCCAGGGGAAATCAGAGACAGGAAATTATATAGCTGCTACACACACTCCCACACCCTGCAGAATCCACCCTTCCATGAAAATGCCAGAGAGATTTAAACAGCTTGCATAATTTCAAGAGGAAGTAGTGAGAGTAGAAATAAATATAGATCGTAATTGTATAATATCACTGGGTTCAGGGGAAAAAAAAAAAGGGAAAAAAAATAATAAAAAAAGCTATTTGCTTAGGAAGGTAACCAGATCTGCTGGCAGCTCTTAGAACCAGATGGGACTGGATCTACAGAAAAACATGGCAGGGTAAGTGCCCGTGATCCACAGGGAGTGGTGCCACGCTGCTCCCAGTCCAGCACTACTGGGAATGGTAATGGCTGCTTCCCTGGTGGCAGCCACCAGTGCCACCCATTGCTCCAGGCAGCTGCTGGCACTCCAGCGGTTTAGCAGAAGTTCCAATGGACAGATAACCTCAAAAAGTAACTGCTTTGAGAATCTTTTTCTGAAATTATTTTGTGTTCTTACCTTGTGTTTTAAATTATCAAGTGCTGATCTGCATGCATTAGCCAGGGTGTGGAAATTTTATTTAATAACTAATGTAACTTAATACAATAAAAATCTCTTCCAGACAGTTCCAAGGTGAAGAAACCAGCTGTATCTCCAGTTGCCAGTGAACACAGAGAAGCACAGTGCCCTCGATCACTCAGAGATTCTTTCCCCATGGGTTTTCCCATTTGAGACAGCAGCATTTCAGGAGGGAGTTCCCACCTGTTCTGTAAACCCAAAGTAAATTACTGGGCATTTTGTGGGGTGAAGTACAAGAGCCTTAAGGCTGCAAGAGGGAAAGGCTGCAGAGCAGTCAGGTGGCTGGTGGCCCTGTGGCAGAACATACCATTCTTGGCAGAGGCGAGCCCCATTCCCCCTGCAAACAAAAGGAGCATCAAATCCAGGAGCTTGCACGCTGTGATGACATTCATCCCAGCAGGGCTCTGCTCCCAAGGAGAGCAGGCACCAGGAAATTGTGTGCAATACATTTCACTGATTTACAGCTCTGTGCTTGTGCAAGCCCACTGTGCAAGCTCCAGTTACTTTACAGCCAGTGGCAGCTTCAAACCATTTAAAGGTTTCTTTTCCAGCTCACAATATGCATACAAGGTGGAAAAGAAGCCTACACAAATCACAAGTTAAAGGGAAAACATAATTTCAAGAAGGAAAATGCACATCACCCCATAAGAAAGAAGAATCTAGTATGTCCCTTGGAAGGAAATTCCTCATCCCAACCCGGGCACCAAGGAACTGAGAGAGGGACTGGTGGGGGCACTGGGCAGTGATAACCTTGAGCCCATGGGAGACTTCAACTAGAGGGGAAGGGTGGAATAGATACCATCAGTAAAATATTCATATTTTCATCCAGGATGGCGAGAATCTGCCTGTTGTTACCCCCCTTACCCTGTGGATAGCTAAAGCAGAGCCAGTATTAATATGAATTTATCTGGAGGCAGACAGCAATTCTCAGAAAAGCACTGGCAAGCTTGGGTGAGGCAGACATAGATCCAGTGGCCAACAGTCAACACACAAGTCTCAGATTCATACATTTTGAGGAAAAGGTGAAATCACTAAATAATAATTCTGTTTCTCATTATACTGCATCACAAGGAAATACAACACATCTCTTAACGTGCAAAACTTAAAGTTAATTTTTAACTTTCCTTCTTTATTTATCTCTAAGCTGAGCTCAGACTATCACAGTGGGCACCTCTCCAATGTCTACTTATAATTTTGAGTCACCCTTCACATGGCTCTTTTGCTCTTGTGCAAAGACCAATTTTGAACTTTGTGCATTACCAAGTTTTCTTCACTGTGACTTACTTCTCTTTAAAAAATCACCCAAACTTAGGCCATTTTACTTCCAATGCATTTACATTTTAGCTTCCTTAAGGCTGGTGACAACCTCACTGAGCTGCAACTTGGACAATTTTCAGAGCTGAGGGGAGCAAATGTGACTTTTGCTGCCCATATCTACCATCTTCAGTTGAAATCCTTGCTGTGCATGTGGTTGAAGCACTAGGAAGTGTCAGAGTTTACTGCAATTCCTAGATAAGCTGGAGCAGAGGACTTCTCTTACATCTCTTACATACATTAGAGGGTGTATTTGTATCTCCCTATTGCTAAAATTTCACCATAGCTAGACTTCCCAGCAGGTTTCTGCACCCTCTCCATCTCCATCAGACTCAGCAGCGAGAAAAAAATCCAAAGAATAGTTTTTTATATTCTTAAATGTAGTTTGGTTGTTTTGGTTTTTTTTTCCCCTAGAGTGGAACATGGAACATATTCACTACCAGGGCATCCAGGGGCTCCAGTTAGAGCCAGGCCACTCTAAATTATATGCAAGCATGAAGGAAGAGATAATTGCTGCCTCACAGCATGTACAACTGGGATATCTTCTCTAAACCTTTGACACACACAGAGAAATAATTGTTTGCAAGACCCCACTATTTTGCTTGTAAACTAAGCTCTTGTTAGAGCTCTGAAAATATGGTCTGACTGTAGAGGGGTTAAAGCATCAGCAAAGTCCATGTGATACCCAGAGAGAAAAGCCCTCTGGTGAGTGTTTTTCCTTGCATTCCTATCGGTGCATAGGGAAGACCTCCACGACCCCAGCTCAGAGACCTCCATGGGCTCCACATCCCTCTCCACAGCAGGCACAAACCTCTTCTGTCTTCTTGTCACTGACAACAAAACCACAGGGAACAAATGGGGTTCCATCCCACCCCTCCACTTCCATGCACTTCTCCTTAGCCCCTTCCTCCTGGCTGGGAGCTGGCAATTCAGGAAACACTGTCTGCTACAGCAAAAGCCAGATGTTTGGTCTTGACAAATTCAGCATGAAATAATTTTAAACCAGCATAATAAAGATAACACTTAATGAGAGACCTACAGACACTTTTTACCTAATGCAACATTTTTTTTTGAGTACAGCTCAATGCAAGTACCACCTAAACCATTAAAACTGAATTACTAGCACAGAAATGCACCTTTTGCCATGCACATAAGTAATTAGTCTTGTATTTTGAATATGGAATATTAATAAATAAAACTTAGCACCTATGTTGTGACTGGGTTTCAAACTGCTTTTAAAATTAATTAACTCTCACCAGCTAGTGCGAGGCAGAAAAACATTATTAGCCTAGTTTTTACACACTGAGGTGGAGAGCTTTCTCTAGCCTGCATGCTCCTAGTGCAACAACATCACCAAGCTCTTTAAACAGCACTTTTAACCCCTGGAGCTCAGATTACTTTGCAAAGGAAATTGGTTTCCTTTCCTTGAGATGAAAGGAGCCAGGAGGAGAAGAGAGCTGTCAATTCAGAGGTCTAGATGTGTTTCATTTAAATCCCTGGGGCTCCAGCCATGCTTGCAGGTCCCCTGGACTGTCCCCTCGGCTGCTGGCAGACACAGGGGGTGTGAGGAGGGTCTCTCACCCAGGTCTGCTGGCAACAGACCTCATCAAAAGCAGGATCCTGAGTTGCCAGCCTTCCACAGGGGACCATAATTTTAGACGAAATTGCTGTGCCAGCTTTCCTACGGTTATTGCCTGGTTCCTCTTGGCCAAGAGCCAGAAACCTCTGGTCTCAGCCAAGGTGCAGCTCTCAGGCCCTGGAGGCTCAGACCTGAGCTGTGACTTGGGACTGGCAAGCCCTGAAGAACATTCCTAGGGCCAAATGCTCCAGGACAGGAGATGCGACAGCTTTGTGAGCTTCTTTAACCTGCTACAGAGTGGCAGGACAGGACAGGAGTCACAGCCAGCCCTCCTTGGTCATTACCCCGACCCTCAGAGAGTCTGCCCTGCATGGACACACCCTGCAGCTCGGGGTGCACATGAACAGCTGATTTGTCTGGGGCCAAGACGTAGGATTAAAACATCCACAGACTTCTCCAGGGCCCAGTGAGGAGCACTGGAGCACACGTGCAGGCACAGACACAAGCTGCCCTCCTGGAGACTTGCCAGAGGCGAGCCAGCTCCCTGCGCCAAACCCGGGGCAAAAGGCAGGTTTGTTTTGGTTCCCTTCTGTTTGTTGAAAATAATTCAATGGAAGAACTAAAATAAAAAGGGCTTGTAGAATTGCTGCTGCCAGCTGACAAAGGCCATTTTAAGGAAGGCCCTGGCTTGACCTAGCCTTGCCTCACCCTGCTGCCAGGTCCTCCCCTCCCATCTCCCACTCTCACACCAGCCCTCTCTCCCACTTTCTGGCATATCACTTCCTCCAACCTCGGCCCCATGCTGGTGTGTGCTGCACTCAGGACAACACTATCCACACCTGGTAAGCGCCACACAGTCAGGTGTCAGTCAATAGGCTGAGGGTCTGGTGCTGGTTACTGGCAAAAATGAGTCATCCTCTGCAGCAGCATCTCAGACCAAGTAAATGGACCTTGGAAAGCACAGGGGACCTACATGGACACAGGTTTGATGGACCTTGGGAAGCACAGGGGACCTACACGGACACAGGTTTGATGGACCTTGGAAAGCACAGGGGACCTACATGGACACAGGTTTGATGGTCCTTGGAAAGCACAGGGGATTCTACACAGCCACAAGTTTGATTTAACATCTGAGTCGATCTTGCAGGGGAGGGAAAAGCTGTGAAAGTTATAAATGTGATTTCTGCAGTAGGTGATTATGTCACTGGGACATGACCCCTGCTGTCACCACCCTGGTCTCTGCAGGAGTTCAGGCAGCAGTGGGATGTTTGGTACTTGAAAATCTGTCAGCCAAGCACGGCCAGTGCGAGCCAGAAAAGGCTCAGCAAGTTTCACAGTGTCAGGAGCTGATAAGGGGTGGAAGGAGCCCCAGAGCAGAGGGTCAGCTCTAATCACCACCTGCAATAAAGGATGAATGCCTCACCTGCACACTCTCTCTCCTCAGCAGCAACAGGTGATTTCTCTGCAGCAGGCACGTGGGGAGGCCCTCACCTGCTTTTGTCTCAGCTGGGACCAACAGGGCAGGGCACGGCTCAGATCCATTTTTCAAAAAAGAAAAGAAAACCCAAGCAAAGAAATAAAACAGGAACAACCCCCCTCTCCCCCCCCCCCCAAAAAAAAAAAAAAAGAAAAAGAAAAGGGCAAAGCAAAGCCCCAGAAGACTTTTGGTGGTCTTCCCAGCACCTCCAGTGGCTCTTGGCTTCTGGCCAGCCTGGGTGAACAGATTCTGCCATGTTCTGCACTCTCCCCTCCTCACCAGAGACTGCACTGTCAAGACCTCATGATGCTTGCATGTCACATCTTAGTTAACTAGGTCTTAATTTGTAGGGAAAAAACCAAAACCCAAACCCCACCATCACTACCAAAAAAACCCAAACGAAAACCCCCCAAAAAAGAACAAAAACAACAAAAAACCAAAACAAAAAACCCCCTCAACAACAGCAACACTTCCAAATAAATAATAGTAATAAAAGATTTTTTAAAAACCCTACAGGACTCCTCTGAAAGCAAGTCCCAGCAGAGCTCACAGGTCTGTCAAGCAGCTCAAGCATTATGTGAGACCAAAGCCAGAGGCTATTGAGGGGCAAGACCTAGAGGGCCCCTCTCTTCTGGGCTCTTCACTTAGATAGCAGATTTGCTGAGGTTTATAGCAGCAGCAGCATGTAATAGAATAGTAGCTGCTCCCTCCTCCAAATGATCATTTAGCCCGGGTTTACCAAGCCATTCATTTCATGCTTATTAACCTTTGGAGTATTGTTTTGTCCAGACTGCCAGACAAATTAACTTTTAAGAGGGGTCTATATGGATGTCTGCAAACTCCCTTAGACACAAAGCAACTCTTAAGGAATATTTAATGAAATACGTAACAGTCAGTTTATCTATCTATAAACTAACACATCGTTCTGGACAACAACTCACTGGAAGTGCTGTGGGTAATTCTCAGGGAAAAAAAGTATCTAAAGAGGCAGATAGGGAAGAAGAGCGAGGCAGTCAGATACATCTACAGAAGTGCTCTAAAATCTCCATGCCAGATCCCTGCAAGGTGCACCAAACCCAAGCACTGGACTGCAAGCTGCAGGAAGGAGGTGGCAGTTCCAGGGGCTTGGATGACACTGTCATCTGTCACTGTGGAGAAGCCTGTGGAAAGTAAATTCCCTAAAAATTGCCCCAGAGATTTTCTCTCACCACATACTTGCACAAAGGCCAAGTCTCCTTCTTGACATACTTTGCCTTTTGTCTTGTTTTTCTGACTTCCAACAACAACCCAAATAAACCTCTGGAAACAATGGAAGCATTAAAGGAAAATGTCACGCCTATCAATATACGCCTTTGTGGCTGTGGGAGCGGAGCAGGCATGATGTCACTGGGGGGAATAGCTTAAAAAGTTCCATTGAGAAAAGGGATCTGCCTTTAACAGATGCAAAACATCCTAAAATATGCACTGTGCCGCCCAGATATCCAGGAGAGCACTGAGCTGTGATGCAGCACGGGCCAGGAAGCTGATTGCATTCAGAAGTTACAGAAGCAACTTGTACTTACTTACCGCAGGGCATAGAGAGGTGATGAGTGCAGTGTTAATTCTGTGAGCAAAGACATCGAGGGGAGCATTCTCCGTGTACTGAGACATAATAACAGCCCCTCAAGGTGTATGTGAAATGCTGAGGCTGGGTGAAGCTCTGCAGCTGAGCCCTTTGCTGGGCTGTTGAGTTTCGCTGTAGGACTTTGCATCAAACCGAGTAACAAGTGATCACAGAAGTTTACTCCTCTCACCTTGGCTGCCTGATGGACCTCGGTTGGTTTCAAGTGCATGATAAGGAGATGAGCCTATTCTCCTGGTGACAGAGATGTTAATTTTCTTGTTGACTTTGTCCTGAAGTGGACTGGAAACAGCAGCCTGGTCCCTTAGGGCTGGGCAATGGTTCAAAAAGCCGCCCCTGTTCACGTCCCAGCTCCCACCCTTTAGTGGCTCAGCTATTTTAAGTGCATCACTCGACAGTTTTCTGGCTGCTGGCTCTCTATACTGACAGGTACACTGGATTGACTCAGAGAACAGGATTTTGAATGTGAGAAGAGCCAACACTGTGATAGTTAATTTCAGATCCAGATATTACCCTCCTGAAATTTCTGGGGCTGTGGGATCTGAAATTCTGGTTTCTGCAGCTACAGAGGTCCAGAGGTGAGTCAGGGCTTCAGTTCTGGGCTCGGTAAATGCTGCTGTAAAACACTTCACCACCTCTTCCATTCACTAAAAACCTGAGACTTCCCCACGTGGGAATAAGAGTGAAAAAGCAGAGTCTCAGACAGCAAGGTCCTGCAAAGCTTTCTGGTTTTCCTCTCTACAGTCACTCTCTTCTAAGGAACAACTCTGGAGGAAAATTAGATCAACTTACAGTGTTACAATAAACTTTATACTGGCTCCTGGCAGTCTGTGCTGGAATATATAGGAATTACAGACTTTTGCCCCAACCCATGATCTACTGGGCTTTTGCTGTTGCTGTTGATGAAAGGCATTAGCAGGTATGAAACAAGCTGAGCAGAGAGCTTGTCTGCCTTCCTGCCTGCCTGCCTTTGAGGTCATCTTCCCTCTCTCATTTGCAGCAAGGCAATTGCCTGCTGCCAGAGGGATCCACAGGTTGCAAACAGAGGAACACAGCTCCGACTGGAGCATCAGGAAGTGGTAAGGTGCAATTTTGTTCTGGGAGAAGTGGTGGTTTGAAAATGCCAGTGCAGGGCTCAGAGAGTGTCTGCACTGCAGAGAGCAGCATTGCCAGGGACAGCTGAGCTGGCCCTGAACGAGCAGCCGGCTCAGGAAGGACACAGCCAGCCCTGGTGCACCTCAAACACAGGTTAAGTCCAGCTGACAGAGACTGGCTGGAGTGTAGACAGAGCTACATCCTGCTCCCCTGTGTACCCAAACCGTGGGTCAGGTCTGCTCCCTATTTACCACAGTCTCGGTTCTGGGATCAGACTGGCACATCCCATGGCTCTGTGCTTGCCTGCAGGTTTCCTTGTAATGTAACCAAGGCCACTGGAGGGACTGCTGTGGACCTGCACCTGCTCACAGCATGCAGAGATGTGCTCCCTTCCCACTGTTTAGATGCTGCAAATCCTACTGGCCCTTTCATCAGGATGGATGATTTCTGGCTCGCCTCCCCCAAAAATCGAGTTGTTACAGCTAGAATCCACTGAATGCTCCTGTTTATAAGGCAAAGGCCAGCACAGCTCACATTTCCAAAGCATAGCTGGATCTGGTTTAGAGAAAGAGCAGTGAAGTCATAACAACTTATTCTATCATTAAATTCAGCTGGCCCAGTTTGGGCAGACTTGCAAAGCAAAGCAGTCGAGGCTGAAGTTAACCAGACCCTTTCCAGGGTAGATTTGTACTCTAAAATGCTACAATTCGTGGTTGTTAGGGTCCCTTCACAAGGCTCCTGTGCAACGGAAGCATGTGAAGGGTCACACCAAATGTCTACCATATGCTGCCCAGGCACAGTTTCCTCTCAAGATTTTCATTATTACTTTTTTTTTTTTCTCCTTTAAGATTTAATTCTCTGGGCTGTGGTTGGAAGTAGATGCAGTTGTATTGTTGGGAGGAATTTCACCTGTTCAAATCAGGTTCTGAGGGACCTGGACATACTTTCTTTGATGTTTCCTAACAAGCATTCTGCCCCTTGTCCCTCCAAGGAATGGAAGCCATGCTTCTTGTTTCCTTGCACATACCCAAAGTACCCGTGGCTGTGCTGCAAAGGGCTAAGGCAACACAAGAACCCTCTGCTTACTTAACAGAAGAATGTAAATGAATGTCAGTCTCACCTCTAATGTCACACAAGAGTCAACACAGGAAGATTATATTCCACCAAAAGCCTTGGCCTGCAGGTCACTGTTCCCCCTGCAGCCTACTCCAGCTATTCCGGGAAAGTCAACAGACCTCGACCGGTCATCTCTTCCAGGTGGGTCAACAAATGATACCACTGAGTTCATTTAGACTTTTTAAAAGCGTAACTTTTCTAACTGGGAAAATATATACTGAGCAAATTTCATTGTAGCTCAGACACGCTTAGACAAATTAGAGTACGAAGTTCCTCTGCTTCTTTTGTTTCTCCACAAAAGCATTTGCAGAAAAGGCTAATCCACATCATTAACTGTACTGCATTGGTAAATCAGCCAATTCTATATTTAAGTTTCTAATTCTGAGTTTCTACACATGATGAAAAAAAGATTGTGGGCCACTGTCAAAACCTATAGCTTTTAAACACTTTCTTATACAGCACCTGAGTTTTGGGCCGGGTTGCAGTTTCAAGAAATCTATTCTCAGTGAAGTTGTGGGTCAAATGTAACAGCCAAATTAATGCAAACAAAAGGTAGCAGGTCAGGTAACTTGTAGAATAAATGCTTGGAAGCCTGCTTACATTACACAGAGGGCTTTATTTGGAAGTACCTGTTCTGAACAATTCAAAACCACATTTTTTTTTACTGTAAGGGAGGCAGAGCTGGGCTCAGAGAGGTTCAGGATGAGAAGAAATAAAAGACTAGTTTTTATAGTAATGCATTCTACTTCCCAGCTAAATCTGTCCTTAGGTCTTACTAAGGACATGTAGAAAGTGTTATAACTCCCATTTGATGTGCAATGTAGAGGTCTGGTCCCACATTTAGTTAACAGCATTCTGCTCACAGCCATGGTAACTTTGCCTGGCTGTTCTAACATATTTCTGCAGCCACTGGGAAAATGCGAATTTTAATCTTCCACCTGAATATAATAGAAATGTGAATACCAGAAGCTCTTGAAGCAGAACTCATCCTTCAACTCAGGGGTGGAAGTGATGGCTTTCTTGACTTCATTGTTGCAGATTCAACAGACTTCCCCTTCAACCTCCACATACTCTAGAGAAGGGTTCCAAAAAGGATGATACTTGAATTTCCCTAAAGCTTCACATTTTATGGAACACGTAGTACAAAGACTGAGAACCATGGCTTCAACTGAGCATTTGGGTGCTCAGATCCAGTGAGGGCTGCACTGGGTGGAGGATGAGGAAGACATTGAGGAGATTGTGTGGGAGGTATGCTGGCATTCCTCAGTCCATCATTATATACTTACTCTTTTTAAGATCACTGATCACATTCAGACTAAAATAGTGGATAGATTGCTTCGGGACTTCCCTCAGCCCTTATGAAATTTTCAGGTATTTCTTTTTAAATCACGACTAATTACAAGATGTGAGCTGATACACAACAACTCTGTCTTTTTCTGCAGCCATCTTAGTCTTACCCAGCCTTGTTTATTTAATGGTGTCTTAATCCAAGCTAATCACGTCCCTAGCAGCAAATTATGCTCTAAATGACAATGAATTATATTAGCAGGAGGATAATCAAGGGAGAGCAATCCAATCACTTCTATTTTTTTCAGCATACCTTAATCAAAAACAGAGAAAAAGAAGAGACGAAGATGACACATTGCAGAGCACTACATGAGAGGAGTAAAATACTGCTGAACATACCTGGACCTGCGTTAAGCAAGCATGAAGAGAGTGTAGGAGGGCCCTCCCATCACAGCTGTGCCTTCAGGTTTGTACTGACTGCAGGGCAAGTAGCACAGGGCTCTGGAGGAAATAGGGGGAGGGATGAGGAGGCTGACTGAACAGTCTTACCTGGACTTGAAAGCACATTTAGCATCCTGAATAAATGATAATTTATTAGTCCTGCACTAAGAGCCTGCGCTAGCCTGCAGAAAAGTCCTTGATGGGTCAGTACACGTTGAGTGTGGCTGGGGTGAGCAGTGTTCCCTTGGCTGATGTGAAGAGTGGCAAGAGAGAGGGTACAGGGGGAGGAGCAGGATCGGTGTATCCAGACTTGCAGCACCGCGGCGATGCTGAGGACAAAGACACAGTGCATTGCAGAGCTGCACAGCCCCTTCTCTCCCCCGGGCTGTTTGTTTTCCAGGGAAGCACTGTAGTATGGATACTGGGTATTTATCAGCCTTTCCAATGCCCCGACTGACAGGCCACATGTCAAACATGCTATTTACCAGGAAGCACTTTTATTGATTTTTTTTGATAAGAGAGTAAAATATTGGCAAAGGTTTCTCTTACTTCTTATCATGAGCATCAACACAGAGCAAATTTCATGCATTAGTCCCGTACTTTTTTGACAATCATGTAGAAAGCTTAAATAAATTCATTCATTCATCTTGCAGCAATGTCACTTCTGGAATAGCTGCTTTGTAGCAGTTTTTCAATTGCTGGGAAGTGACAGATCAGCAGCCAAACAGCACAGCCAGTCCTGGCACTCAGAGGGGATTATTTGGGGCTAGAGAATTGCCCCATGCAAAAACAGATGCTAGCAACAATTTGCTAAAGTGATATGTCCTGTCCCACAGCTGAAAAGTACCCTGGGACCCTTTCTCCATCTGCCTGCACACAGCTCTCATTTGCTTCAGCCTGAACGATTCAAAAGTACATTTTGTCTTCAACAGTTTCACATCTGCCACAAACACCACGAGAAAACAGGACAAAACCTTCTCTGCAGTGGGAAAAGAACCTTAATGGACAGCTCTCTTTCAGCAAGCCTTAGGAAAAAACCCATGCTTCTGAAAAGGCAGTAAATAAATCGAGATTCAGCCTAAGTGAATGCAGGCTGGTATGTTTTGGGGGAACGGGGGGAAGGGAGGAGTACAAAGTGAGAGGCACTTAGAGTCATGAAAAAGCTGAGAATCAATAAACAGACTGAAGAACAGCGAACAAAATGCACCAGGATTGAAAATGAAAAAACCCCCAAAACCTCCAGCCTTGGGGAATTAGTGCTGCATATACAGCTGCAATGGCCCAGGAAAAGAAAAAATTGAGAGATTTTAAACTGTGGATGGCTGTGGCCAAAACCCCACACATCTTTAATTCCCAACTTTAAAAAAGACCTGATATTTCCCATATCCTACCGTATGGCTCTCTAGGACTGGGATCAAACCCTGAAGAGCTGGGGTAGCAGTTTTCTGCCACTGTCAGGGGTTATGGCTGTCTGATGGGGTGGGAAGGAATACTACAAGAAAAGGAGGCTTAGGAATTTGCCTTGGGAACTTTGTAACCATGAATTGCATACACTGAATGCTCTCAGCACCATACCAAGCTTATAACAAGCACATGTAATGGAATACATTTATTCTGCTTGTATTTCTTTCTTCAAAATGTGTTGCCATAAACCTGCTAGGCTTCTTAAAGCTTGGGATCCTGTTTGTTTAAGATGCTCTTTTCCTGCTGGAGATGTTCTTTAAGCTTCAGGCTGAGCACAGGGAGCTCAGGCAGTGAAGCTCTATACACCAGTCCCATCGATTCCTGCTATCATGCTGAGGAGAAAAATAAGATAATCTCACCAGACCCTGCTCATGTCACGAAAATGCATAGGCAAGACAAAGCACATGGAAAAGCACCTTGTCTCAGCACAAACATCCCCCTTGATTATGGCAGGTTTCCATCCTCAGGGACACCAGCTGTGTTGCTGGTCCCTGGGGTGAGGTGATATTTCTGGCATTGACAGCCCAGCTGTGGATGTTTGAGCAGGTCTGGCCCATCCCAGCAGGAGTTTTCCCTGTGGGACTCTGTGTCTGACTGCAGTGAGTGGGAGCCAGAGCCTTCGTGCTCAGGGGTAGTGATCTAGCACTGAGGGAGTGAAGAATCACAGAACCACAGAATATTCTGAGCTGGAAGGAACCCACAAGAGTCCAACTCTTAAGCACCAGAGCAAACCCAGTGGGCTGCCCCCAGGCACGGGTCTTGCTCATACTTGGGAGGAAGTTTTCCCTCATCCAAACACACTCAGTACAGGGATCTCACCAGCATTGCAGCAGGCAGGTCCCTCAATGCCTGCCCCAGAAGCATTCAGGAAGTCAACCCTTGTGTACAATGAACCCTTCTGAGGTTTGGGACCTGCTTTCTCCCAGGCATGGGACCAGCAGCCCATATGCCCCATGCAGCTTGCTCTCCCTTGACAGGCGGCCCATTGCTGATTTTTCTTTCTGGAAAGGAGCCTGATCAAGAATCTTGGTTTAAGCCTTGTTTCCAGGAAAAAGAAGAAAAGTGCACAAGGTTTTACTCTGTGCATATACAAATGCATGGATCTCACTTTGAATCCATACCAAACTTTGAATCCATCAGTCCAGCTCACCCAGGTTTGACAAAGGAGTTGGTATTTCCAGCTGCACTTGCCTGCCGGGCTAAGCGACCTTGGAGGTGGCACATGCCAGGGGACCTGGTGGAGTGTGCCACATTCCCCACTGCACATTTCCCTCTTCTGGAAATCAGGGGCTGGAGGGACTGGGGCACAGACACTTGACTGTGTTTTACTGTCCTGCAGGGGGAGAGTAAATCTGTGGGACCCAGGAATGGAGAGGCTTGGGGGGTTCGCAGTCCAGACACAGCCAGAGATACCTGGCGTCTGCAGGTTTTGTGGGAACAGGCAGCCGGGTATTCATGCTCTCCCCAGGGAGAAGACTGAAGCATGAGGTCATGCTTTGTTGGCAGGGAACCCCAATGCCAGAGAAAACATGGAGACAGACCTCATAGTGCCCCAGGTTCAAGAAGAGCTTCAGCTGAAGCTTTCATTTCCTTGGGGTAATCCAACACCAAGACACAGATCTGTACCAAACCATCTGGTCATTAGCTCTTTTACTTGCTATTTCCCATCTTCCCTACCCAGCCCCCAGCATTCTCTCTGAGCCCACTCCACTCCTGGGCCATACAGCTTAAGAGGAAAGTATCTGCATAAAGTAATACCTTTTATAGTTTGCAGTTATATTCTGCCCTGCATATCTTCACATCTGCCACAGGTTTTTCTCAAGGTCTCAGCTCCACAGGCAGGACTCTCACATCCCCTTGGATGTAAATCTGAAATCACAAAATTATCTCATGCATTTTTCTTTGCTCTGGTTTCAATCTCCCTTCCCTTTTCCAGCATACTTCCAATATACAGAGCATGCTTCCCTGTGTTCATTTTCAACTATTTTCTATTTCCATTTTGGAGTATTCCTTCTCCTTGCTCTCTCTTTTTGTCTGTCTTTTGTCTACCAGTCCTCCTTTCCTCCTTCTGTCCTATTTCAAAATCTTCCTATGAGCCAAGCCTACTATCTGGAAAGAGTAATGCTGTCAACTTTAATAGGAGCTGAACTAACTCCCACGGCTTTCATCTTCCCATCTTTTTTTTTTTTCCCTGCATCCTCTGTCTGCTCTCCCTCATCCCAGTTCTTGCTTCCATTTTCAACTTCTCTGGAACTTACTTGAACTTTTCTTTCCATTACTTACCTCACACCCTTCTGCTCCAGCCCCTCCTTGAGTCTTTCCTCCATCTCACAGCAAACAATCTCCCTAATCTACCATCTCCCCAGCTACTGAGCACTTCAGTCCACACCCACCACTGTTGTATGGGAGAAAATAATACATATTAAGATTAGGATCTCTCTCTTGTTCTCTCCCCTTTCCTTCACAAACGATGCCAAAAAGGCTAGTGTGGGGTTTTGTTCAGTAGTTCTGCTTCTTCCTTCCCTGCCTCTCCCTAGCTCTCCTGGAGAAACAGAAAGCCAGGGATGTGGGTTACACAAAATCATAATTAGCCTGTTAAATACAGGAGAGATTTACTGTCTTGCTTTTTCCCCCAGAACATGACATGAAGCCTGATGTAACATCATCCAAATCCATGCAAGGACTGAAATGTAACTCCACAAGGAGCAGGAACAGACCCCAGGGAGAAGAGACTGGCAGAGGATGTGTGGAAAAAAGAGAACTGGATGGGAGAGAGGACTGAAGAAGATGGGAAAAAAAGGGAACATTAGAGGAAGCCCACATTACCTGACACATGATGTTCTCCCTTGTAATCAGGGTCTCCCTTGAAATCTGTATTTCACTGAAACAAATTGTCACTCCCTGGGAAAGTCGTTCTAGGTGGCTGATCTAGACAGTAGGGTAAAGGAGGATCCACTCATCATGATCTCAGCCTTTTCTTTCTTATAGTTCATAGCAAAGTCATTTCTCACAGCCACTGCTTCCCTCAAACTTCTGTACTATTCTGGGAAATGAAGCAGAAATGGGCAACTTTGTGCATCACCCAAACTAGATCACAGAAATACAAGCAGGTCCAGAAGGGATTCAGTAACCCTGACAATAACGAAAAGGACTGGATCCTCCTCCATTCTGCCCCCAAAACCAGGAGGAAAAGACAGTGATGTTTACTGGAGTATCTCCTCCTTCAGTGGGGCCAGGAGGGAAAGGAAACAGAAATCAGCATTAATGGTTGAGAGATGTGAGCATCTCATACCCTCTTCCTACATGAGAGAGAGCAGAGGAGATGAGAAGCGAGGATGAAAGCCTCTTCTAGGTTTTCCTGGGCTGTAAAACATCTGCCTGGGAAAAACAGTACAGCTTAGGGTCGCTATGGGAGCAACATGGGGAGCAGAGGACTGAATCTAGCTCTGAGATTTCTTCAGAGATTTCTTCAGTTCCTCAGTGGAAGAGGGTCAAAGGTGAAGTAAATCTACATTCATGTTTTAGAAAACATGCTTCCAGCCCTGGAAGTTTGTCTAGGCTGCTGCAGGCAGGCAGTTCTCGAAAACACAGGGGCTAAATGTAAAAAACGCAGACAGGAAAACCACCCCAAGCTGCTAAACAGCTTCTCTGAGAAGGAAAAGGAAAGAGACAGGAAGAAAGAGAATATGCAGAAAGAGAAAGAAGGAAAAAAACCATTAATTCAAAATCTCTTAATTCACAAAAATTCAAATCAGCTATGTTTTGTTAAGTAAATTGTGCTAGCAAGTTAGAACTGCCTTGACTTGCCTCATCTAGACACCACAGCCCTTTAAGTGCATCAGCAGTAAATTATATGCATTTGCCATGATGTTCTTGCAATAAGAATTAGGTTTCTGCAGGTTTTAGTTCTCCTCCTTTCCTATAGCAGGAGCTGAGATGGAAATGATGAACAACTTTGTTCATATGCTACTCACCATTTCCCCTTCCTTGATTACCCAAACTTTCTACTCCAGGCAGTGTAATTAGCAGCCCTTTCTGCCATACTGAGGCTTTGCAGCAGGTACATGACACCAGCTCATGTCCAAGGCTCAGCCTGTAACGCTGAATTCATGTGGTGTGGTTTTCCACGGACTTCCATAACTGCAGGGAGATATCTGCAGGAAGGAAAAGACAATAATTCCATGTCCATTCAGATGAATTACAACCCCAAAAGAATAATTGGAAACTTGCTTGCAAAAGTCAGCAGACTTGAGAAACAGCAGTGCATAGTTTGTGAAGAGAGATAATGATGTTGATTGTCACTAGAAGGAAAAGGACTGCAGTATAAATAATGCAAGAGGGAAGGAAGAAGGGGCAGATGAAAATAACATATTATTGGTCATAATCAATAACAATCATCATACAGTTTTTATGAGAACCTATCCTCCTGGAATAGGTGAAGGCATAGGAGTGTACCTCAGTAGCCTAAAAATTAGAATGTTAAAGAGAAGTAAAGCAGACCATGTTTTTACCACTTGTCAAGTAAAACACGGCATGTTCCTGAGTAATTAAGGCACTATGTCTGCTGGCAAAGTGTGCAGAGCATAATAGTGTCATCTGTATATTGAGGGAACTCAGATCTGCCAATTCAGAGAAAGTGGGGCTTTCTAGAAATTAGTAATTTCATCCTATTAATAATGAAAGGACTCTTCTCTCTTTCCTGAAAGAACATTTCCTCATTTTGTGTCGATTTCTTGAGGAATCCCCCCACATCAAACTTCAACCTGAAGAACTTTTGCCTAACGGTTCTGGTGACTGGCTGTGTCAGAGAGCACAGTTTAGGAGGCATCCTCAGAAAAGCCTTTACCTGATAAATTCCTCAAGTGGCAGAGATTATCTTTTCCCTAGTGCCCCCAAACTGCCTTTTCCTGCTGCACTGCACCAGTGACAGGTCATGCCTTTTGTTCTCTGTGCACCTCAGGGTGCTTGCCTTTCCTTTCCTTTCCCTCTGTAAAAGCATCTTGATTTCTAGTGGAAACTGAAGGATACTTACATGTCTTATTTCATCCATGAAACTCACAAATAATGGAAGAGATCTTTAAAATGCATTTGTGTTTCCTCTGCAGAGAAAACTGAGAGGACTGAGGTCAAAGACAACTCACCATCTCTCCAACATTAGTCAATGTGAGGCATCCATACTTAGCTTTGCTTCACATCCTTTGGTATTCTCATTCCTAAACACTTATATTTGCTACCTTGAAGCTGGAGCAAAGGTGACCCACTCTCCTGGCTTTAAAGGCAATTTAGAAAAAGGGAAGACATTGCTGTGCAACAGAAAGGATGACTTGGCAGTAGATGCTCTGTCAGCATGAGTCATGCTGCTTTCCTAGGAAGGGGATCTTACCCTGCACTGGACATGTACCAGATCACTTTTTATTAAAGTTCAAAATACTGTCCTGTAAACCATGCACTGACTCAGTGACATTCAGGATAACTGAGTGGAAGGAAGACAGTGTGCAGCTTAGCCAACAGAGACTGAACGATCAAGCACCCTAGGTAGTCACATTGTGTTCCCCTCAATATGCTCTGACAGTCCACAGACAGCTGGTTGGTCATATGGTGCCAGTCTCTTTTCCCTGCTTCTAGCTGCTACATGATATTAAAAGGAGCAGGAAGGAAGGGAAATCTCTACTTAAAATCATGTATACAAACAATAGCTGCATCAATGCAGATGGAAGGGGATTCTGTCCAAAACACACAGTCAAAAGCAGCAAGTGCTTCAGACTCTGACAGCCAGTCTCTCCTGATCTTGACTTTCTTGGAGAAAGCCACTGCACCTGGAGATGTCTCCTGAGAGCTGAGTCAGGGGAGGAGGAGGAGGGAGTTGGTGTGGTAGTCCCAAAAGCCCAGCCCTTGATGCAGAGGGTGGCTCTCACTGCCACCAACGTCATCAACATCCTCCCCCTGTGTGACTGTGTGATTCAGGCCGTGGGGCCCTCAGCCACGTCTCTGATGGGAACTCTTCTCCAGAATTATCTGGGTAAGTCATTACACACATGCAGACCAAAAGGGCACTGTGGACATCAAGGCATCTTCCTCATCCTACGTGGTGACTCCAGGTCAGATGAGGGCATTCTCATACTTTCCATTCTCTGTATGAAGGAAAGCTGGGCAGAAAGGTTGGAGGAACACTGTGGATTAGCACTATTGTTCCCACTGCGGTGGATTCCTTTCTGCTTCTCCTTCTCATGAAAGCAGCATCTTCTGGCAAAATCAAACTCCCTCCTACTCTTTCCTGGTGGTACAGGCTCCTGCCTGCAACCTCCTGTGTTTTCCAGGTGCCTGCTTGTCTTGGGGTGACTTTATGATGTGCATCCCATATCGCTGCCCTATGCCCAGAATTAATTTTGTGCCTTTCTATGCCTTTAAACTGAGCCTGAGAGGGGGAAGGAAAAACTGAGCAAAACTTTCTCAAAGCAGTTTCCAGCTTGTTCAAGGTCACACAGAGATAGCGACTTTTTTTTTCCTCAGCTGCTTTCCAGTCAGCTTTTGGCCAGTTCTTCAGCTTCTTTTTCTCCGGAGAGAGACTGAGAGTTGAACTTTTTTTTCCCTTCCCTGGAATTTCAGATTTTCTCCCTTTTCTACTGGACTGCTTCAACATCAGAGCACATCAGGAGGACTTTCCACCAGTCACGGAGGGCCTGGCCCTGGGCCAAGCCCAAGCTCCGAGGAGACCAAAAGGAGGACTCTGACACTTTCCCAGGTTTTTCCTCCACAGCGAGAGATTTTATTATTTAGCATTATTTTCCTTTTCCTGTGTGTTTGTTAAATAAATAGTTTTTATCTCCTTCACTTTCCTTTGAGGAAAATTTATTTTTCCCGAACCTGGTGGGGGAGGGGTGGTTGTGCCTTCTCTCAGAGGATATATTTCAAAATTTGGGCCAAACCGGAACACTGCTCTAAGAGCAGGGAGGGAACGGAAGCAGAGAGTCAGAGTAGGGCATGACAAGGCTCCAGTGCCACAGGGAGGGTATGAGAGGGAGGCTGGCTGGGAAAGCCATTGCCATGCAGTGCTACCTACCCAAAGGAGAGAATTAGGTAAAATTTGCTGGGAGAAGCTGCCTTCCTTTGCTCTTCATCCATGATGGTTGCAGCAACAGCAATGGAAAATCTTACCTTGCACAGTGATGTGGAGGCAAGAGAAGAAGTCTGGTTGTTCCTGTACTGCAGCCAGATCCTACCTCCTGCAGAAGGCGAGGTGAGCCAGAGGAGAGAACTGTGCCAAAATTTGCACTCCACTAAACCACAGCTCCCATGAGAAATGGTTTTAGCTTTTGTAGTGGTCTCATAGCATGTCTGCTGAGAAGCGCTCCCCACAAAATACTCTGCCTTTTTACCCACTGGCACCTTTGAGGGGTAGCAGAGACCTTATTGAAGCTCTAAGTAGCTTCAAGTTCACCTCTCAAGGTTTCTTTAAGAGTGGTTCAAGTCACTTCAGGAGCAACCTGCTCTCCTGGCTCTCAGTCTTCTGGTCACAGCTTTATTTTGTATGGCATCCTTTAATTAGAGAGCAAGAGAGACCTTGTGCTCAGGGCGCTCCCAGCGAGAGCAAGTCCTGGGCTCCCATCCCTGCATCAAGGCCTGGGACTTGGCGTGTGTCAGTGCCTGCACACAAAATGAACCAGGGCTCCTGTTGCCCCTTGCTCATTCCCTCACACACAATTCAAAAGTATTAAACCCTTTCATATCAAGCAAAATTGCTGCCACGGTGTACTCAGCACTGTTGTGCCATGGAATCTCGTAGGTGTTCTCTGGGAAGCTGGGACACCAGCAGAGGCGGGACGGCAGCAGCGCTGTTGGCTGTGCTCTGAAGGAGCTGAGGGTCTCGCTCTTAAACTCCATGTAGGAGCATCTCTTCTTGGCCATGGCTCTTAAACTCTGAGACCTCTTAAACTCTCGTGGCCTCCTTGGCCATGGCCACCACGAGGGGACGGAGGCAGCCAAGAGCCGGCGGGGTGAGGTGTGAGCTCAGTCTCCGCAGTGCTTGCTGTCCCGGCTGCCAGGAGGGCGGCGTGGGGACCCGGCACTGCCTCCTTCGGGACTGCAGGCTCTGGCGCAAGGAGCCGGCGCCTGGCAGAGGTGGCACATCAGTGCTCGTCCTGCCCGGGACGCCAGCCCCGAGCAGCCGCCAGTTTCAGTGATACTGAAACTCATCAGCATACAAACCTCTTCTGAAGATGGGACTCAGATGACACTTTCACAACATGCTTAATCCAGTCCACTTGGAAGTGGCTGCCAAGAGGGGAGGTCCCACTCAGCCTTCTGGCAGCCCGTTCCCAACCCTTCCTCCAACACCAGCCTGCAGCTATTGCAGCTACACCTTCTGCCGCACGAGGGAATTAGTACAGCTGAAAGATTTTTTCCTCTGCTAATTTTGATCTGGATCAGCTCCTTAAGTCTGGTAACTCCATTGCTGCATGAGTGCTGGTGCCAGCACAACAGAACCGGAGAGTTCACAGGGCTGGGATGAGGGTCAGGGGACAGCACAGAACCAGCTCTCTTGGCACGGCCTAAGCTTAAACTAGTCAAGAAATAGTCACTGCTGCGTCTTAAAATAAAAAACCCTTCAAAAATATTCTGTTCTTAGTTTGGTTGTTGAAGTTAAGGCTTTCATGACTGTATTCACCTGGATGAGGAATTATTTTAGTCTTTGCTAAATACCATATACCAATACCAGTGAAAGTGGAAAGAAACCTACTGCCTGCTTCATTACAATCAGACTTCTCAACTTCTTTAAATGAGGCTTTTTTTTTGCATCACACTGAACTTGAACACAAAAGCCAACATCAGAAATGCAAAGGCCATGATCTGCCAGCTCCCCTAGTTTAACTCGTCTCTGTTCAGGCTTGCTACAGGGTGTGTTTTCCTCCCAGTGTGCGATGCTACAGTTAATACAAATGGCAATTACTAGGGCACGTCAAAAGAGGAGCACTGCACACATTAGCAACAGAAACCAGCTTTCTGCATTGTTGGCTCTGCCTTCAAAACAGCTATTTAGACACTGGTATTTCTCAAAGTATGGATTGGTGATCAGCCATCACTACTGAAACTTTTTAAAAAGAAAAGTGTCTCCACATAAAAAACAGCAGGTTAATAAAAGAAGTCAAGTTTAATTACAAAATTCAGACAATAAAATACCATGAAATCACCTAATACTCCTATTATTAGTAATTGCAGTTCAGTTCAAAGCTGAGAGCTGTCTGGGTGACAAAATGAGCTTGGTTTTCTAGGAATTTCAGGGAGGAAAATTCTCAGAGAGGTGAGAAAAGGAATTGGGAAGGACACATTGGTTATGGGGTGAGAAAACTCCCCACTGCTATTCTCCCTTCCAAACACGGTACAACCTGGTGTAAATCCCTGAAGGAATGGTTCACCTTTCATCCATCTCCCTGGTCCAGCACATACACCCATGACCAAGAAAGCAATCCCAAAGCACGGGGGCTGCCATGCTGCTGTGCTGTACTCTGGACCTCGGCTTTAGGCATTCTGCCCACCTTCTCAGTTCAAATACACATGAAAAGGGAGATGCACTTAAAAAGGTTCAGCTAAAGTGTCTAAAGTTGTGTGTCTGGGCCTGTGGGATATTGACCCTGCTGTTTGTACCCCAAAGTTGCTAAGATAAAACAGGCCAGAACAAAAAGACAGCATCATATTAGAATCAGATGTATGTAGATATACATGATTAAAAGATACAACTGATACTATGAGAGACCTTACAAATAGGGGGCAAATTCATTCACTGTTTTGTGATTTAACACAGAGGCACCTGCTTTCCCTGTAACTTCTTCAAGCTTCTTCTGTGCCATGCCTTCCAGAACAAAATTCAAAAGCACAAAAACTGGAAGGTGTTTTCCTCATTCTATCACTCCGGGTCAAATAAGGATATTTGAACAGGGAGGGAATATTACTTTTTACAAAGAGTGCCCATTCTGGCAGTTGGCTACCAACAAAAAGGTATACAATTACTGCACCCCTATTTGCAAATTTCTTTTTGGAAAGGAGTTTATAGCTTCATTCCTTAAAACTGATTTTGATCCAAACTTGTCATGCACGTCTGTGGTCTGGAAAAAAAATTATTTCGTAACATTAGAACTAACACATTCAGGTGTTTCTGCTTGTTTAGGGATGACAACGACAAATAACAGAAAAGTGCATGCAAAGCTGGAGATGCTTTTGCAATGCTCACCTTGATTACACTTCCCTCACATTTTATGGCAGGTTATAACCCAGCGTGCTTTTCTTTTTTCCCTGCATGTGTTATCACTTGAGATCTTAGGAAGCAATTGAGGTCGCGTGCATGAAATTGTGCAAAGCATTTGACACTGTCCCACACAAGATCCTTGTCTCTAAACTAGAGAGACATGGATTTGATGGGTGCACAACTCCATGGATAAAGAATTGGCTGGTTGATTGCACCCATGGAGTTGTGGTCAATGGCTCGATGTCCAAGTGCAGGGCAGTGACCAGTGGTGCTCCTTGGGTGTCAGTACTGTTCAGCACCTTTGTTGGTGACATGGACAGTGGGACTGAGGCATGCCCAGCAAGTCTGCCAATGACACCAAGCTGTGGGTGTGGTCCACATGCTGGAGGGAAGGGGTGCCATCCAGAGGGACCTGGACAGGCTTGAGAGGTGGATCTGTGTGAACCCTGTGAATTTCAACAGTGTCAAGCACAAGGTCCTGCATGTGGGTCAGAGCAATCCCAAGGACAGACAGACACAGGCTGGATGGAGAATGGGTTGAGAGCAGCCCTGAGGAGAACAGCTTGAGGATGTTGTTTGATGAAAAGCTTGACATGATCCACCAATTTGTGCTCACAGCCCAGAAAGTCAAATGTGTCCTGGGCTGCGTCCCAAGATGCAGATCATGGGAGGTGATTCTTCCCCTCTACACTGCTGTCACGAGACCCCACCTGCAGTGCTGCATCCAGCCCTGGGGTCCCTAACATAGGAAGGAAGTGGACCTGCTGGAGCGAGCGCAGAGAAGATCACAAAGATGATCAGAGGTGCTGGAGCACCTTTCCTAAGAAGACAGGCTGAGAGGATTGGGATTGTTCAGCCTGCAGAAGGGAAGGCTCCAGGGAGACCTTACAGCAGCCTTCTGGTACCTAAAGAGGGCTACAAGAAAGCTGGGGAGGGACTTCGGACATGGGCATGTACAGATAGGACAGCAGGAAATGGGTTCAAACTCAAAGAAAGTAGGTTTAGATTAGATATTAGGAAGAAATTTTTTACTGTGAGCATGGCAAGGCACTGGAACAGGTTGCCCAGAGAAGTTGCGGATGCCCCATCCCTGGAAATGTTCAGGGCCAGAGTGGATGGGCATTGAGCAACCTGAGCTAGCAGAAGGTGTCTCTGCCCGTGGCAAGGGTGCTGGAAATACACGATCATTAAGGTGTCTTCCTACCCAATTCTATTTCTATGATCTCTGAGCTCCTTGGAGTATGGTACCTAGCACACTGTTACCTAGATACAACTAATAAAAACATTAAAAGTTTAAAGTTATTAATAATAAAAAGCAATACTTCCACTCAATCCTCTCCCATACTCAAGACTTCAGGGAAATAAGTCAGTGAGGGAAAATTGCTGCAGAGTTTTCCACAAAGAGATTAGCTCTGTACCAAATCCAGAGGCATAGAAAGGAGATGCTTTATTATTTTTTTTTTCCGGTAGAACAGGGTGCAGAGCTTACGTACAGGAAAATAAGATCCTAACACAACCTCCCCTCTGACCACTAACACTAGTGCATATTTCAGCAAAGCCAATCTGCTGATGACTCATGTTGTCTTGGTGCAAGAGCCTGTGCAGGGGGGGAGGACACAAACCACTTAACACACGTATCTTGACGTAGTTAGAACCCTCTGCAAGGAAGAGCTTTCAGAGGGAAAGTAGGAAGGTGACAGCGTAGCCTGACTCAGCCTCATCTGCTTCCACCAAGCACTGATCAGCCCATGATTCTTGTTCTTCCCATGGAAGCCACACCCATCCCCAATGCCCTTATTTTTATACACAGAGAGAGAGAGAGAGAGAAAAGCATGGATTTCCCCTCATTTGTCCTCGTTTTGTAAACATAAAAACAAGAGTTGACTCATGAACTATAATGACAGATACTGTGCACTTTTATATATTAAGTGATGCATGCCATGAGCAATGTTCTTGAGGCTCCTTGGCTGTAAGATACCTTCTGCTGTAATCAATTTGTTAGTGCAAACAGTTCTGAATCTCATTATTTATTGCTCTTCTAATGTCTGCCTTACTCTATATGGACTCTATTTCACTTAAGTGAGCTAGAAATGACAACTGCTTCTCACAGTGCATGTGGATATCCCCTGGTTTGAGCACAGATGTGGTAGCTTGGCAAGTTGTCTTTTTGCCTGTGTGTGGCTAAGAAACTAAGTCACTTCCCAAAGTATTTGAGATCATAAAGATACTTTTTACATTAGACCGATGTAATTCATCATTAACACTTACAAGCACCAGAATCACTTTACCAGAGCAGCCTAAAGGTTTGCTGAACTCTGTATATAATTGGGAGACTTAAAGTGATTCAGTCCTTTGAAAGGAAACATAATTCCTTAGTAATAAACCTAATTGATGTATATTTGAGTGCTGCTCATGGAAATTTTTTCCAATTCAGCATCTAACACACAAAATCTGCATTAAGACTGCAATCTCGTCCTTGCTTACTGCAATGCCAGGAGTCAGCATTCATGTAATTGCCTGACCACCCCACCTTTTAGGCCAAGTTGTTTTACACAACAGCCAGCAGCAAAGTCTCATCCCTTGTCCTTTGCATGAGCAATACATCCCTGGTTTTATCTCTTGTTGCCTTCACCCTGCATTAAGAGATCACTTTCTTGATCCCAAGAGCCTCAATCCTCTCCCATGACCTTGAGAAGGGGAAACTCTAAAGCAGCTCCCAGGTGGGAGGTGGTGGAGTCTCTTCAGCTGGTGTGACTCTCTGCAGGTTTTGCATGGCTGAGTTGGGATTATCAGGGCTGCTGCCAGCCCAGCAGCTGGGCCCCCACATGGGAGCCACGTGCAGTTCAGCAACTGCAGCTTAGTCACAGAGAGAGGCAAGGCAAACCCTTGAATCACAGAATCCTCCTTGTCCTGTTACCCAAAGCTTTACTGGTAAGGAAATGCACTAGATTTCAGCTGCTCTTCCACCGAAACTTTTCTCGTTTTTTTTTAGAATGCAAAGGTAATGGATGCAATACTCACGGCTGTGCTGCACTAATGTAACACTATTTTTGTGACATTACTCATAGTCTAAATCAGCATCACAGTGTCTCTTGTGCAACATTTAAACAGTATTGTCTAAACCCATACCAGGAGAAGTTACCAGGAGATCAAAAGGCACACGGGTGAAACTGCATGAGGTGCTTTTGTCTGAGGTTTCGCCGGCGTTCCCCAGCAGAGGCTGTAATGTGGTTTCCAGCTGACGGAGTGCAAGGCCAGAAGGGAGCCACACAGCAGAACAGGTTCTCCCTCTCACCCTTGACTTCAGAACAAAACTTTACCATCCAGCACAGGGCACCACATCTTTTGCATTGCGTTAGTCTGACTGTGGAAAGACTGGCAAGCCATGTTAGGAAACCAGGGTAATCCCTTTCCCTGTTCCTGACTTTTTTTCCTGGCATTTTCCCAAGAGGGGAGGGGAAGAGGAGTTAAAAACATTATGAAAAGAACAAGCATCGCCAAACTAAAAATTATCCAGCCTTACAAAGTTCTTGTTTACCCCAGAAGAGAAAAACCTTCTAAAATACATATTTTTAAGCATAGATGTAGGCTGATTATTTTAACTTACACAAATGTCTGCCTACTCCATGTCTGGAGTGCTCATGCTTTACTACAATGTCCTAACAGTTAGGCTGAAAAATAAAGTGCTAGGGAATATTTCAATTTAAACAAAAATATCATTGAAGAGAAAAATTATTCTATTTTTAAGAGAAAAAAACCCCCAAACCAACACCACTAAACAAGCCCTATATTTGATGACAATAATACAAAGTGAAATCTCAGTATAAAATGTCTACAGACTTGGCATCCCAGTGCCTGAGAAGAAAACTTACATTATGTAAGGACTTACATATTTATTAAACATTTATCCTCTGTTATATATTGTATCACAATCAGTAAGTGCACTTTAATATCAGAACTTAATATTAGAACACAATATAGACATCCAATTCCGAGGTACTTTACTTCAACAAATGGAAAAAAAAGTAGAGAGAAAGAAATCAATACAATCTGGATAACACAAAACCGATTAATTCATGGTATCCAAGGAGGATTAAAGGAAAGAAATGCAAAAGACTGGGGAGGCAAGTCTGCCAGACCTATTCGGAGGGAGAGAAAAGAGGTCCCCACAGTACATTAAGATACTTCCCAAAAAAAGCAAGAGTCATTCCTAGGCTTTGCTCCAACTTTCATGAATCGCTGCCTGCAGAGTAACCATGACTCGCTCTTCTCAGATTTTGTTAAAGAGGCACTGACCTTCAAGCCAACACTCACATAGAGCAACTGCACTGTGCAGCTGGGAACAGCTTACCAAAACTCAAATGGTTAAATTTAGTATGGTCGTTCAAACAGTTTAGATATGCCAAGTTATCTCATCACTGCCTAATTGCTCCCTTTGATGGGAAAAAAAAGGCCACAAAAGCCCCTCTCTTGCACACGCAGATTTCTTATCTAGTAAGGCAGCTCTGACTGTAACATAGAAGAAAAACAGAAGAATTCCAGATGTTAAAAATATCATTTAATTAAAGAAAGATAAATCATACCAAAAGTTTAGGTCACTCTTAGTTAATACATTTGCATTTATTTTAGAATATACTCTACATCTGAGTAAAAAAGTTTTAAATAAACTCCAGTACATGTACAACCGTGGGACCCGCCATCTCTCCCACAACAGAGGGATGCTCCTTAGCTCACTGGGTTCCCTCCGGGGTAACAGAAGCAATTTTGTGCTAGTTTCGTTATGTTCATCGGCTTCAGCGGAGCCTCCTTCTCAGCCAGCAATGCCACCACCTCGTACACGTAGGGGTTCAGCGTCCCCACCCAGGCGGGAACAGCGACCACTCGCCCCGAACCGTACAATGAAAAAAACACGGGGGGGGTCAAAATAATTAATAAACTAGTACTGATTAATTTACATCTCTTTCTCGCTTGTGCGTTGATAGAAAACCTGCTGCAGTCCTGGGAGCGCGCACGGAAGCCTCGGCCCGGGGCGCTGCCCTCGGCCACCGCAGCAGCAGCGGCAGCGCCGGGCAGCGAGCCCCTCGCCCCGCTCCCCCCCGGCGCTCACTGCCCCCAGCTGCTGACGCCGATCTCCTGCTTGTATCTGTTGGTAAGGACGTTGGCCTTGCGGGTGAGCTTGGAGAGGACCGAGTGGAGTCCGCTGAGGTGGTAATGGAACTGCTGCTCCAGGTCCTCCTCCCCCTCGCCATCCTCGGCGGGCCCGCCGCCCAGCTTGTCCTTCTTGCGGGCGGCCTCCTCGCCCGCTGCCGGCTGCACCACGCCCCACTCGATGTCGTTGCGGATGGACTTGAGCAGCATATAGTGGCTGTACATGTCCCTGCGGGAGAAGTAGGCGCCGGGGTCGCCGGGCGGCAGGGCAGCATCCCGGGGCGGGCACACGGCGCCCGCCGCGTCCAGTTCCTCCAGCAGCAGCGGCACGTCGCGCAGCAGGCTGGGCACCATCACCGTCTGGTCCATGTTATTGACGGCGCCGATGAAGCGATTCATGGCGTTGAAGAGGGAGTACTTCTGGCTGTACGAGTCGCAGATCTGCATCATGCTGGCGGCCGGGCAGGCGTGCTCAGCGAGGCGGCTGGGACCGGACCGCGGGGCTCCTCCGGCGGCGACCTCTTCCTCCTCCTCCGCGCTAGCGGCACCGGCCGCCCTCCGCCGCGGGTTGGGCTCGGCGGCTGCTCACGATCAGAGTCCTGCTGGGAGGCGGTGGCGGAGGCGCCGGGGTTAGGGGCTGCTCTCCCTCCCCCTTTACCTCCTCCCTCCTCCAGCCCGCCTTCCCGTCCCCTCCCGCCAGCGCCCTCTCCTCCTCCCCCGCCGCCTTCATCCCCAGCCCCGTGCCTTTCCCTCAGCCTCTCCCTCCTCGTCCCTTCTCTCACCCTCCACTCCTCCGCCTGCCCCGCTGCAGCCGCCGGGGCTCGCTGCGGCCGCTCCCCTCCGTACAAAACGAGGCAAGACGCAGAACTCCCCCCGCAATTCCTCCCGGGAACCGGGCGTGGCCGAGGGGATGGCAGACCCCCACCGCGCCAGTAAATTAAAATTCAAGCGGTCCCCAGCCGCCGTGCCGCGGTGATGGCACCCACCGTAATCCGGAGCTGTTTCCCGCCGCCCGTGGCCGCGCTCCCATCCCCGGCGCCGTATTTATAGCGCGTATCTTACCAAAAGGTGTTCCCCAGTGCCACCCCCCGCGCCGCCACGCCAGATAAAGGCGGCGGGCGGCCGCCGCGCCGGCTCCGCCTCTCACCCCGCGCCGGGGGAGGGCGCCGGGAGCACAGCCCGCACCGCGGGCATCCCGAGAGGCCCGGGCCGCGCGGGTTGGTGCTGGCGGCAGAAACTGCGGGGCTGAGTCCCCAGGGGAGCCGCTGCAGTGCGGCGGCGGCTGCCTCGCACCCCAACCCTGGGACAAAGCAACGGCGGCCACGGAACGCTGCCGAGCGCCGGTCCCGCCCCGGGCGGGGATCGCAGCGAGGGGCACCGTGACAGAGCAGCGCTGCGGGCCCTCCCCCCGGGCCGCGCCGGGGCGGGGCGAGTGACTGACAGGTGATTGACAGCCCTTGCGCGGGGACGCGCGGGGACACGCGGGCCCCGCGTGCTGCCCGCGTTCTCCCGGCCCGCCCATTGGCTGCCGGGCGCGCGGCGAGCGTGACACCGGCTCCGCCCCCCCGCGCGCCGCGTGCCCCAGCGCCAGTAGGAGCGGGCGGCCGGGCGGGGAGGGCGCAGGGCCCGCGGGCGCTCGGCCAGGCTCGCGTCGCCGCCTCCCAGCAGCGCGCCGAGAGCTCCCCCGCTGCCGTCCCGCGCCGCGCCAGCCCCGGGTCGCGGGGAGAGGTCGGGCAGCCTTTGGGCAGCCTTTGGGCAGCCTTTGTCTGTGTCCCGGCGCTGCGCGGGGCGGCCGGCATCACCCCACAACCTCACCTCCGGGCCCATCCAATCGGCGCGCCGCCCGGCCGCCCCCCGCCAATCAGCGAGCTCCGGCAGCAGCCAATGGGAAACAAGAGCACCCCCCCGCACGCCCCCGCCT
>NW_024580667.1:4947192-5049034 GCF_017639235.1 Corvus kubaryi
GGAGCGGCAGCGCTGGCGCGCCCCGGGCCCGCCTCTCCCGCGCCACCGGCGGCCCGCGGTGCGCGCACGGCGGTAGCCGGCCTCGGAGGGGCGCGGCGGCCTGCCCGCAGCGGCGGCTCGGCCTCCCGCCCTGCTCCCCGCAGCCTCCGCGGTGCTCGGCTGCCGCCAGGCCCCGACCCGAAAGCAGGAGGCCGGTTCCCTGGGTGGCAGACCGTCTGTGTGAGGGATGGGACCGCGGGCAGCTCGTGCGCTGCGGTTACTTGTGATTAAGCAGTAGCCAGAGATACGGACTGGTATAAAATGATGAGCTGTTAGCAGATAATTCACTACAGGGAAAAAAAGAAATAATCTCACCAGGCCAGAAAATTGGCCACGACTTACATTTGCGTCTTCATATAGATGCAGTGTGTCATTAATAGACCATTAACAGTTTTCTTGCCTTTAATTGAAATACAGCTTACACTGAACATTCAATAAATTGGAAAAAGCAATAAATCTTTGGAAACAAGGGGAATTGGTTTATTGTCCAACTTTCCAAATTAAAACAATTAAACCTTTGAACAAATTAAAACTGAAGTCTTTACCTGAGGTTACAACGTACTGGCTGGGGAGGAGAAAGAGTTGGCAAAAACAACCCAGCTTGGAGCAGCAAAGGGGGGAAGTACCTGAGACTTCAGTGTGATGATATTATATAAATTATGGCCTGGGCATTAGTAATTTTCACCCACACCTATCTTCTTTGTTTCCCAAAAGGTATAGCCACACATTCTGCTTCCAGCCTGGCTTTAAATGGGTTTAAATGGCTTTAAATGTTTGCTTATTTTAGTGAGGCGTGTGCCTCACCCGTTAGGCTGAGACGGATCATACTCAAGTCAAATTTAGCAGCATAAGGCAATTGGCTTATTTATTTATTTATTTTTTTTTTGCTTCCTTATGTTCTGATCAAATTTGATATGCAGCATAAATGTCCCTGGTACACATAATGTACATCATGAACACAAGCCTGGGTAGGTTTGATTGCTCTTTGGTTAGAACAAAATAAAGGAGCACATATTCCTTACTCCTGTGGTATGTAATTGACATAGGTGTACACATGAGAGAAAAAGAGATGGCACTTTTTCCACTCTTAAGAAAGGGTGATCCCATTTAAGGCATAAACTTTTATATGCAAGTGGCATTTGTTTGAAATGTGTCCTCTTCAGAATGATCCAGTTATCGTGGCTGTGCAGGGCCTAGAAGGGGAATCAGCTGGAAACCCCTTATCGTGCCCTGAGCAATGAGGAAGGTTGCATGTTCACTATCTGGCAGTCCAAGAAGGTGGAAATGTGTACCTTTGCCCAGCACAGTCCTGGATAAGGAGACTAACATGAAAACATGCAGCAGTAGTCTTTATCCAGCACCTCAGCTGGATGGAGCACTCCTGGTGTACAAGCCCAGCAGTGTGGGGGTGAAAACACCTTTCTGCTCAAATAAACTTGGTTCCGCTGTTCAGGAAAGCAGGAGTCACATAAAACTTACTATATTAGCTAAAAACCTTTATTTTTCTATGAAATGAATGAGGGCTGGTGGTGTTCAGCCCTTTCTGGACAAGAGCCTTCTTTCTTTCTTTCTTCTTCCTGAAGAAGACCAGGGATGAACTATAGCTGTTACTATTTAGCTGTTCTTGTTACTGAGCTATTAATGGCATTAACTGTTTGACTTAGCTGTAAACCAGTCTTTAGCCCCAGGAACACTGAGGTTAGTGCTACAAAGGTTAGCTATAGGAACAGAGCTGCTATGGGCCTGTCTCCTCTGGCAACATTAGCAGCTGTGCAGTGTTTTGCAAGCAAAGACTGATGATTCTGTCAACTTGCGTGGGTTTTCATACCATTTGCGAAGCCTATCTAATTTCTCTGTTCAGTGGCAACAGGATAACAAACCGTCTTTGTTCGCAGTTTTCCCAAGACACGTGCTGGCACAAAAGAGGTGCCACTGGCACGCTGCAGACCAGAAATGGCTACATTTTGGTGGCTAGGAAGTTGTTCTGCTGCACAGTGTTTGCAAAATAAGATGAGATCTTGTGTGGGCAAGAAGTGATAAATATGTGCAAATATTTAGGATTGCAATTCTGCAGGCTGGGAGCACCATTTGGGCCAGCCTTCTAAGGGCAACATCTCTTGGGAATTTCACTTCCTCTCATAATCTGTTGTCAATGTGACATGGCAGATTAGAGTTCAGCCTTGGAAACTGTGAGTTGTTTCCTTCTATTCCTATTTGACATACATTTTTGCTCAAACTTGTGAACTGCTCCCATCATTTTGGGAGGCAGTACAGATGCACGCATTTAACACTTTCTCTTTCTGAAAGCGAGTCCAGTTGTACCAAACACTGAACCGAGGAAACCCGTCATTTCTTATCCAGAAGGAATGTATGTAAATTTATCATCTTAATTGATGCCTCTCCATGAGGTTCATGTAATCAGCCCTTGTAGCTTAACGTGCTAATGAACAGGGTAAGTAGAAATCTAATATATTAAAGGAATGCAGACCAATTTGTCTGAGCCCTGCTGAGACCTGCAGTGTACGTTTTGCAAAGATTTACTCATCTCTCTCCTATCTTTCACTTAGCCGCCTTTTACTCCTCTTTCTGTTGATCCTCTGCAAGTGGAGTGATTCTCCAAAGTGCACAGAAACCTCTGTGAGGATGTGCATAGGGGTCAGGAGGATGTTTGGAGAAGGCAGTGACGGTGGTAAATCCCCTTTCCCTCTGGCACATGCACAAATCTGCATGAAACCGCACACTGCACAAGAGCTCCGTGTCCTCACATCTTGACACAGAGCAGCCACTGAAAAGTGAAAAGTGTGGGATCCAGCAGGAGCTCTGCTGGCAGTGGGATCAGGGACCAGTGCTGGGCAGGTAGGTGGCTGTCTCAGGCAGCTGAGCTCCTGTGAAGCCCCTCTGAGTCGCCTGGCTGCAGTTCGCACCCGGGTTTCTCCAGGCCTGTCAAGTCCTTACTTCCTCAGCTTTCCTGGAAATCATTACATGCACAGCTTCAATCTGTTTGCCAGTTACTGTGTATTTCCAGGGCCTGGGATCAGCTAGCTAGTGCTGTGAGGTCGAAACAGGCTGAATCCTCTTCCTCCTTAAAGGAGCCGGTGGGATAAATGCTGCCACAGATTGTTTGCATGGCATGTGCGTAGCATCTCTCTCCCCTATCTCTTGCCAGCCTCATCCATCTTCCCTGGAAGCTGGTCTGAGCAGGCACTGCAGTGTGCAGTGCCCAGGACAGCAACGGCCCTTTTCAAATGGCTCCTTAGTGCTGCCATAATAAGCCTGATAAATAAAACATGGCTTGCAGACACGGATTTACTGGAGAGGGCTAAGGGGGCTGTAGCTCCCTCATTAGTATCTCCCGGTGCAGCATGTGTGCTCCTCATTATGTGGCACAGTGGCGGTTGTCTAGTCATCCATGATGAGGCTGCAGCCACTCCAAGGATGCACCAGGGATCCCAGGGATTCTTTTTTTTTTTTTCTCCTGTGTTAATAATTGGAATTTAGAAGTAAAAAAAAAAAAAGCTTGAATATGAAGAGGATGAAGGGGAAAAGATTGCAACTGGGTCTGATTTTTTCTCCCTTGTGTCTCTGTAAGTCAGCAGCAAACGCAGAGAAATCCGTATAGCTGTGCTATTATGGAATTGGCATGAGCAGGATCGAGACCTTTGTATTCTACAAACTCCTTTTTTTTGGGGAGCTTTGTTACTGTTCATTCTAAAATCCTGCTCATAAACTTGTGGGTGAAGTATAAACTTTACCATCTCCCTCACATTTTTTGTCTTCTGTTCAAGGCAAAGGAAGCAATTTGGCTGATTTCAAGTTCCTCAAAGATAGGGACGGACTCAGGAATCTGGGTTAATCTGAGCAAGGCTTGTGGAGGTTTGATCCAGCTTTTCTTTCTGGCCATTGCTTAAATCCCTCCTACCTCCCGCATACAAGTTACAACTGCATCATCTTAGTAACCCTGTGACCAAGAGGCATGAGAGTCTCCTCTGAGACTGTAATCTCACTCTAAACAGCTCTCTGGTGGGTGCTCGTGAGTGGCGATACATCATGCAATTTTCTCCTTTAGAGGCTTGCGGTGTCATCTCCACCATGATCGCTGCCCTGCCCGGCCAGTGCTGGTGAGCCAAAGAGCAGGGCCAGCCTGGGAGCGTGTTCCTGGCACAGCTCTGCACGGCTGGGGAGTGCGTGGGGTCATGAACAGTGTTAGCAAGATCTGCCCCTTCCTCTTTGCCTCTCATCCATGCTCTGGCAGGAAAGAAACCTGTTTAGGATGGCAGGAGACTACTGGTGTAGCAAAGTAATCCTCAATAAGCTCAGGACTTTTCTGTAATGGTATTTAATATGCAGATAGTCAAACGAATGCCACCATGATGTATTTTTATGGACAAATATTATATATTAAGCCCTGATTTATACATTTGAGCGTAATACCTGGGGCTCTGAGGAGAGCCTTTAATCTCTGTCAGCGAGGCAGCACGCATGCTAAAGCGCCGAGTAAATCTGCACAGGAGCGCTGAACTGAGCGCAGCATATATCAGAGTTCTCCCGCCTGATAAAATTAAATACACGAGACCACCTTTCTGTGACATTACCGGGTTGATACGCAGGGGCTGGCACCAGGAAATACAGATCTGTACTTCCCACTCGGACCCAAACCTGCACCATTCCTGCTGCTTCTGCCGTCCCAATCCCAAAGGTGCCATCCCAAGCTCCCAGAAAACGTTCCTGGGTGAAGGAAGGTCTCTGTCCTCGGCTTTCCCCCTCTGCTTCTATCACCTTGCTCCCATGTGACTGCCTGGGTGCAGCTGAGGGGGTGCCAGTGCCCTATTTCCCGTTCACCAGCACGTGTAGTAAGGTGAGCATCGTCTCAGTATGGGGTTCTGCATTTAATAATCTCACCAGCTCAACTGTTTTTATCTGAATCTTCCTCCTGAACTGATAAATCTAAATTGCACATTTTCTAACCCGCTTTAGCTGAGGGGGAGATCTCGCAGGTATCCTCAGGTGACGCGCGGGCTCTGCCGCGCCTCTCCGGCTCCATCTACTGCACTTTTCTGGGACTGCCGCCCCTTCCCGTCCGCAGGCTGGCGGCTCCCGCAGGAGCTGCCCCTTTATCCCGCCGAGCTGGCGGAAAAACGGGAGCTCTGGTTTTGTTTGAAAGGCTCGAGCTGTCCAGGTGGTGAAACAAATACAGTACGCGTTCATGCAGTCCTATAAATTGTAGTTCATCGTTGTAAACCAGTCACTGATTTTCAATGCCTGGCTTGCTGGGTGAATTCTTCGCTTCCCGGTGCTCAGAAAGAGAAGGAGCAGAACAAAGGTGGCCACCGTCACTGAAGCTTTCCGTGCTGGCTGATGGAGCAAGAATTGGGGCCATGGCAGGACGAGGGGCTGGAGGAGAGCTCTGTGTGGGGTGGAGGGGCCCTACATGGGAGCAAATCTTCCACTTGCTGCTGGAAGATGCCAAGGGGGAAGATAGCAGCTTGGATTTCTGCCATCTGATGGGGACTCACAGGGTGGGACTAGAAGCAGCCGAATTTTCCTGTGAAAGTCCTATCTCTTCATTTTACATTCAGTATTAAAAGAGAAGCTGCTCTGAAAGAATATCCTACTTTTCGTGTCTCTGTTGTTCAGAGCTGACATGGAGGCGTTACGTGTCCTTATTATAAGCGCTCCTATTATAGTGTGGTTTTAGCTGAAGGATGCTGTATGGTTAAAGATGACTATTACAACCAAAAATAGTACCAGAGCTTCCCAAACTTATGACTATTATGAATTTGTATGATTAATATTTAGTTGCTCTACAAAAAGCACCAAAAGCTGGAAGTCAAAATCAGAATGAAGTTGTGCTAGGGACTGCATATAACTTTTTTTTAATATATCTATTCATAGTGCATATTTCTGTAGGTGATAGATTAATATAAAAATACTGCCAGTCTTTTTCAGGGTTGTAAAACACAAGGTACATCATATATTATTTTTTAATTGAAACTCAGATCAGCTGTTTGAAATGAATTTGTTTCAATGGCAAGTAACATATTTTTCCGCAGTCCTTGTGAAAACTGGAAATAAGGTGGATTTGGCAGCTTAGCCTATGAAGTTCTGGAGCAAATCTGTAAACCGAAAGACCACAGGGTTTTGTCCTGGCTTTGATGAAGTTCTGAAAAGAGCTAAATTAAATCCATGCTGTAGCCATATGTGTAATTTTGTTCTACTGGAATAGCTTATAGCTGTCAGTGAATTTCTCTGTACTCCCAGCATTGTGTAAGAGATGACACAAGAACCTGAAGATTACTCTCTCCAGTAGTAACATGCATTTGCAGCCTTAAAATTATTACAACAGCATTTTTTCATTTACATGGCTGGAGAGAATCTGTTTTTGCAGTAAATTTGTATTTCAAAGCAGATTTTTGTGTCCATCATTATCAGTGGTTTACAAGATTTCTCTTTTTTTCCCTCCCATTTGGGGATGTGGGAACAAATGAAATAAACCCATCATAAAAAATAATTTTGTCCAGGTGGAACATAAATCAGCCAAAAAAATATTATTCTACATGGCAAATAAAAAGCATATGCTGTATTATTTAAAGCACAGCCTCCATATTCACATACAAAATTAATGCTACAGTGGGAGGTAAAACTGATGGAGGCAGACAATGAAAATATTAGGAGTAAAACATCATGCCAGGAACAATTCAAGCAGAGCCACTTGCAGGGTCATGGTCGTATTCCATTTCAAATGGACATGGAAATACACTGTGGGTTATTCTTCTCCAGAGATGCACACATAATAAGCACCTGCTCCCCATGTCTACTCTTCCCTTTTAACTGTTGATTTATTGGATGTTTCTGAAAGCTGTGGCCAGGCTTGTGAGGGATATATAACGTGGTGCCTGCAGGAAGGAACGGGAGTGGGCAGCCGAGCTGCCACACTTGCCGTCCCTACTGTGGGGTGAAGGGCTGAGCAGGATTCACAACAAAAGCTGGCTGCTCCTCAGTTTCCAAGGGGAAGGACACCACTGGAAAGTAAATCATAGTCATTGTGCCTGGGTTGCACCTGGGAAAGTCGGTAAAAAATTATAAACTGTGTTCCTTGCCTCAGACTGGAGTAAATGGTGGATTGAGAGGAGAAACACACAGTTTCTTAGACACAGCAGTCTAAGGCACCAAAAGGGATCTTTGCCATCACTAGCTATTTGTCTTCTACAGCATCAAGGGAATGATATATGAGTATAAAACATAATATTGCATGTGTTTTAAGGTAATTTTCAGAAGATTATGAAACCACCCTTCTTACATGTGTGAGAAGGTACATACCACATACTCCCTACTACACTGGAGACAGTACCACCAGCAAATATTTTATTCTCATCCTGGTTCTCCCTGGGTTGGGGGAGTTTCACTCCATTCCTCCTCTGAAGTGGAGCCTCACTAAATAAGGAATGAACATAATCTTCAGATAATGTTGAAGAGAGGTCACTACAAAGAGACTTTGAATTAATATAATGTTTATCCCTGTAATTTAATTAAAAAAAAAAACAAACCAACCCACACAGTGAACCTTCTTGCTCTTTGCCCTACTATTTCACTATTCTCTTCTATTTTCTTCTCTGCAGCAAGAGTGGAGCTTTGCAGCAACGAGGTCTTGAGATATTCTAGTCTTGGCGGTCCTTGAGATATAATGGCACAGCATGCCCATTTAGAAACAAAAGAAAGAAAGAAAATTATGTTTAATTAAAAATGTGAATCAGAAAATGTAGGGCTATTGAGAATCATCCTGAACTGCACATTCTATGTACATGGCTAAAAAAAAGATGCACTGCAGCAACTGGAGTAATTCATGGTTCAGTTCCCCTATGATGGTAAGCAGTTTATTGACCTAGAACTACAAAATCATTCAAAATTACATTTGGCAATGCTGAACTTCTGACACAAATCCCCTGGTGTAAGGAAATGGAGAGGGCAGCCACACAACCTTCCACTGAGCCCTGCTGCGTCTTTAAACAGCAGCAGGAGAGGTGCACCAAGTTCAGAAAGGTAGAAGAGCCATATAGGAGCAAGGAACTCTTGCATTTTAGCCCTGGCTCCTTCAGTGGTCCTGAGCCAGTCACCTTGGGCCAGACATTCGGGTGTTAATGAGTCAGAGTGCAGGTCAGGCTTTACACAGAGCTTCCTGTGCTCATTCCTGAGCCCCTTGGACCCGACTTACACACCCAAGAGCATCAAGGTGTTTAAAAACCAAGTCCTGATGGTGTCTGCTGGGAGCTTTTGAAGTAGTATCCCTAAGGTCTGACCTTGCAAGCTCATGATGGAGCTGTTAGTCCACCCCAGTTACAGATCTACTTGTGGCACCTCTCAGTCAAGGCAAGGCCTGGCTCTTTATGTGTTGTCACCTGCAAGGAGACACAGCCTTGGCCACCAAATTTGCTTCAAGGACCTGTTGGGGCTTTCTTGTAGGAGGAGTGCATGGGCAGAAAGAAAAATCAGCAGACCTTATCACTTGCCTGGCAGGTTGGCTCCTGGCTAGGAGAGGATTTTTGACTTGGTATGAATCTCTCTCTTGGACAGGCGTGTTGCAAGGAAAATGTGTTTCCCTGCCTGACCTGCACACATGGATCATGTCTGCTCTACCATGTAACTGGAAAGGAGATTTGGGGCACAGCTCTGGCGGAAAGCACAGCCAAACTTAGAAAGCTAGCACAGCTCCCAAAATGGGGGGGTGTGAATTTACTCTCTGATGTCTTTCAGCTCTAGTAATCTCAAGTGGTCCAGTAATCTCAACTGCTATAAATAACACCACAAATGTTCTCCTGCAGAAGCTTTATCTTTTGGCTGATGCCACCCCTTTAAGTGTTAAGACATTGTTGTGCCCGGTTTTTGCTGTAGCCAAACGGGACTAGAAGGAAATCAATAGCCCCATTTTGCCTGTCACTTACTTAAGCTTGATTTGAACCCATGTTTGTAAAGCTGAAAGCTTTTGTAATCCATTGTTGTTGTGCCTCCCACAGCCAGCCCACCTCTGAGAATTTCATATTCCTACATTTTAAGAAGAAATATGATGGACAATGAAAACACGTTTGTTTAGTTTTAGTATGTTTAAATCAACACTTTTTGTTATTAAGGCTGTGCTAAAAAAAGACTGCTTTGAAAGGAGATACATCTGCTCAGAGCAAAGGCTTCCATAACTCATTCAGAATTATTGGTCATACCCACAATATTAGTGGTAAAAATTGATTATCCATTCCCACTCGCTTCACGATCCATAGCATTTTTTTCATTCATATTTTAAGTTGGTTTATACAGAGCGAAACAGTGTTATTTGAATAGCCAAGGACGAGCATGATACATCCTACTAAAAGCCCACACCAGCAGAAAGCAGGATTTTTTTCATGTTAGTCTTGTCCTGTCCTGAAGGTAGAAATAATCTAGATTTGGCAGGTATCATGACCTCTTTCCACCCTGAGGAGCAAATGCCCTTCTGTCAGTGTGTGTGCACTGCCCACTTAGGCTCATTGCTGCCCTTTTATCCCCAAGTGCAAAAAGGGTTTTCTAAGATTCCTAGCTCATTTTGGGACTGTCACCAGCAGCTCATAGAAGGCAAGGGAGAGGAGGAAGGACTGAATGTTGCAAGGATGGAAAAAAAAATTAAAGGGGGGGACACAGCTCAAAGCTTCTGCAAAACTTTCTGAAGGAAAGATGTTTTGAACATCATGTTTCAGCAACATGGGCTCAGCTGCTCCCGAGAAGGGGACCATGCATAAGACACCTCCAACAGGGTGACATCATGACCATTAGCATCCAGAGCCTTATACACTCTCGTGCAGCTGTAGGGGACAGGAGGAGCACTCCTGCCATCAATCCTGTGTTCACAGGCATTGAAAGGGCAGAGAAGTTTGGAGATCCCTTTCTGGTGGCTCTGTAAAGGTTGCAATCTCCAACTTAAGCTGATCCTTGGAGTCCAGCAGTTAGATATGGTGGGACAACAGAGGTTACCCTTAAAATGGTATAATTTGTAGTGTTGCAGTTGTGAGGATGAGTTTATTGACACGACCATAACCTTAACTCCCTGTTAAAAGAGTGGTTAAACCATGACACTCCCTTACAAAAAATAAAGAGGGACTTACTGGCCTGCCCAGAGATTTTTTTTCACTTAGACCTAAAAGATTTTGGTTATTTGATGCAAAACTGGATCCTGAAGATTCCACCTTTCCCTCTCTAACTCCTTTTACCATAAACAGGTATTATCTGCACACAAGGGAAAAGGGAGAACAGACTCCTAATAAAAATACTTCACACCTTAAGTGCATAGGTGGTAGCTTCCCTCACACAGTAAAACACCCAAAGCATAGACTGACGAGATTGAAAGGAGAGGTGGTTCCACTTGGGACTATTAAATGTAAATCTCTTTTTGTTCAATAAGGAGACGAGACAAGTTTTGCCACTCAGCTGCTGTGTAATCTCTGTTGGAGCGAGGACTGCTTGTCTTGCACGGGATCCCGAGTTCCTGAGGGCGACTGCAGCGCAAACCACTAATGCCAGCAAAAGCAATAAGAAAACCAGCCACGTCTGCATCCTTACAGTCCCCTCACCTACGGTGTTGATGAGCTGCATCCCATCTCTAGGGCGCGATCTCTGCGGTTCGCCGTGGTTTGAAGGAGGGAGGCAGGGCATGCGGAAGGGCAGGGCAGGGATGCGCAGCCCCTCCTCCGCGAGGTGCCCATGGGGACCGGACCCGCGGCCCCCGCTGCCGGGGCCGGGGCTGGGGGAGGCGGGAGGCGCAGCCCGGGCTGCGCTGCCAAACCTGGCGCTGCTTTGCCATCTAGTGCCGCGCGTCCGGATTGCAAGAGCCCGTGGCCAGCATCGCACGGAAACTCAGCTTTATCGCCCAGCTGGAATTACAGGAACTTCAGTTTGGGTTGTTTTTGGGGTTTTTTTGACATTAATTCTCATCAATATTTCATGTGCCGCAATGGCTGCACAACCGCATCTCGAAGAAGTGGTGGGTGTTTCGTGCGGTCGATAGCAGTGGGAAGGGAATACATCACTGGTGGCCACACGAGCTGCCTGGGGCTCGCTGGGAAACCCTTCCCTCATTGATTTGCAGCCACCTAAGAGTGGATATTTGGTGTCATTCCTGGTTTAGGGTTGAAACTGTAAAGGAACCAAAGGAACCAAAGCCGCCACAGCACTGCTGCCGCCACTCAACTTGTTTGGCAAATGAGGCTTCTTTGAGTTGTGAGGGACATGATTTACAAGAGAAGGCTTGGGAGCAGAGATGGGTGAATCCCTTTCAGTGACATTGACAATGGATCCCATCAGTTTTGTAGACCCTCCCTCTCACCTGAAAATTTTCCATGAGTAGGTCACCATTTTCTCACATTAACTTACTCTTCTAAATTATCGGGTCAAAAACTTCAGTGAACATAGGCCATCCCTAAAGGATGTGCAGGCAGTTTATTGGGGGGCCCTGGAGTCACAGGAATTATAGCTGGTTGACTGAAAGCATGGGAACACTGTACTAAGCCTTTTGGTCCAGACACACGGGGCTTACTCATGTGTATGGATTTCTGATTTACTCTCTGAAATAATTCCCCCCTGTTCATTTAGAGAGTGCTGTGTCCACAAACTTCCAGGCTTTGACATTTTTAAGACTATAACTAGATATGAAAAAATGCCTGAGATGCAAATCCAACCTAATTTCCCATAAAGTACAAATTAATATTTGCTGAACCTTTTCGTTTTAGGTTTAATTCCAACAAATTCTAGTCACCTCTGAAATAGAGAGGGCGTAGGTAAGTGAGTCTGGCTGCCTCACAATCAGTTCCCAGCATGTAGAACTAAAAGGTCTCATGCTTCATGAACTGAAGTTAACGGGGACAGGTTTGGACTTTGAATACCGTTTCCTTAAAGAAGAAAAAACCAATCTTTTTGTTGGCAACCAGTTTCCAGAGGAGCCTTAGAAATTATTTCTGGTTTTGTTATGTAAAACTTCCTTCAGCAGTTGGATTCAACAGGCATCTTTACAGGCCCAAGAACTTGTCATAGGGAGGAGCTGGCATTGCTTGGGTAAAGGAAAAGCGCATAAACTGTGTGCCAAGCACCTTAAAAAGTAGATGATGACGAGGCAAAGCAAAAGGAGACTGAGTTAAGCTGGAGAGTGAGACAGTCAGAAAGAGTGAAGATAACAATAATAAACTAATGAGCTGTTTTCCAAGTGCCTCTCCCACTGCGCAGGAAAACAGGGCAGCAGATGTGCCACCACAAAGAATACCTGGCAGCTTTCGGGTAAAGCCGTGCCACACCCTGTAGGCTTGGTGAGCTATGAATAATACCAAAGTTTCATTTCACATGCTAGCACAGGCTATATTGTCATCTACAATTCAAATCTTTACTTATGAGGTTTTCTGGTTTGCTATCAAGAGAGAATAACAAAGAAGTGCTTGAAGACAAGATCCAGCCAGACCTGGTTTTCTACAGATTCATGGCTTAAGGCTGAGCACCTAAGAGGAACTTGTACTGTGTAATAGCAGTTATGCCTACACCGTGCCCTTTCCCTCAGCTGGAAATATTAATAAGGTCTTTTCCATCCACCTTTCTGCTTTCATGCAACCCACAGGAAATGTTTGTCTTGGGCATCTTTGGCCCTCTGTCACATTTGGTTAAACTGGGTGGTAAGTTTAAAAACTGTTGAGGTTACCTGGACTCAAAATCAACAAATAGCTTGAATTAGTCTTTTTTCCTTAGCAAACTCAAGTTATACAACGCAGAGTTGGAGGGATAAACACTTCAGCCTTCAAAAAGAGATTGTATTGCAGCAGAAAGGATGACTTAGAAAAGGATGACCTTCTCTAACCCTGGCAAGCATTTCCATCATTATCAGCAATAATGACTAATAAAGTAATAAAAATAACAACTGAGCTTTTATGTAATAGCTTACATCTCGAAGTGGTTTTCAACTTCTTTTCTCCACTTTCAGAGTAATTCTCTCAAAATTCATTACATTTTTTGCAGTGTTGCTATAGCCCAGTCCCTTCTTGGATAGGATGAAGACAATCACATGGATTGCAACACACTGCACGTCAGTGGAGGGGGAGGAAATTTTAGACAAAGACATTCAGATAGATTCCTGCTCGGTCATAAAATGTCAGGGTTTCTTTCATATTAAAGCAAGGAAGACAGGACTTAAACAGTACATGTCTTATTCCCTGTTTTTTTTGGCTAGACTGGGCAAACTGTGAGCATCATTTTAGGTGAGACACCCCAAAGCCAATCTCCTGTCAATACAAGGAGCTGAATTTGGATCAGAGTTGTGCTGTGAGTATAGAAGCACAGCGATGTTGATTTTATGAGATGTGCAGTGATGTGCGATCGCACAGATCCTAAAACATCCAGAGCACACACCAGATAATGCCTCAGATCCAAACTAGTAAATGCCTCTCTTCTGAGGACTTGAATGCCAAAGATGTGTTCAAAGGCAGAGAACAGGCCATTGAAAAGCCTTTGAAAGGATTGCTGCTGAGCTGTGGTTCAGTTTAACTTTTGGGGCAGGATATTTGCTTGTATTCTTACAAAAATGTGAGCTGTGGAGTCTCTGCATGTATTAGGATATGCATACAAAGAGACAGAGAGGAAAAATTACTGAATACTTTACACTTTACAGATTCTAAAATTGATGGTAGTTACATGTTGAGGGGAGGCTGAACTCACCTGCCATCAGCACAAAGACAATGATTCTGCCATTTAGAAAACATGCAGAAAGGGTACTGTAACACTTATTAATTATTTTCTCTTTCCAGTATTTCATTAAGGTGTTATTATTATTGTAATTATTGTTGTTACTTTTATCCCCGTGAGTGTGCACAGTGAATGACTAAATAATTTGGACAGGCAAAGCTTGATTGGGAAAGAAAGGGTTTCTAAGTACTTCATTCCCCCCCATCTTTTTCTCTCCAGAAAGGAGAATAAAATCCCATGGTTTTTGTGCAGAACTTGGTGCAGGAGACAGGCAGCAAATAATTAAGCATTCTTTTCTGACAGCTCATCTTAGGCCTTCCCTGTGTGCCAGTGAGGGTAGAAGGGGGCTGCACGCAGCCAGTGCTTGGTCACTGACCCAAATTGTGCCAGAGGGTCGATGCCAAGCAAGGCCAAAGCCTGGAAGATGGGCATAAACAGCAAAGGGTAGTGGGATTGTAGAAGGGTCAACACCTTGACCTTTAGAGGGAGAAAGGAGTGCCACACCTTTAGCTTTCCTTGGGTTCATATGAAAGCAAGTTAGTGGCATAAGGCATGTCCATCTGCCTGAGTGAGACACAAGGACAGCCGGGAGATGCTGGAGCGACCTCAAGTACAGCCTGCAGCAGCTGCTGGTGTTGCACCAGCTGTGATGGTCTGGGCATGGAGCTGATGGATCAGTGGGATGGGATCCTGAGTAACCAGCCCTCCATCCAAATGCTTCCCTCTGATAGAGGAATCTTGGATGGCTCCTTAAAAGCTCCTTAGAGCTACAGAAGCTCAGTTTCAGGTTTTTTTGGATGAAATAATGGATGTGGCTGGAGGTGGCATTGAGATAGAAGGATAAAACTGCACTGAGGCTTCCTTCTGTATCTTGTTGATGCAATCAGCACAGGTAGCTAAATGGAGGTGCAACACTTCAGAGAGACAAAGACAGATAAGGAAAGGACTGAAGCACCTTTCAGAAGGGCTGAGCCACTTTTCCATGTCAGTAACGCTGTGTCAGGAATGCGCTTTCATTATTTTCCCCCAAAATGACAATATGTGAAGTTGTATGAAGCATGTTTGGTAGGAAACACCAACTGTGTGTAAAGCTACTTCTGGAAGTTCTATAAATGATCTTTTCAAGCAACTTACAGACATGTGAGGTCAGTTTCCATCGAGTTTTAATGGGATTTGTGCATCTGTTATTTCAGTCTTGAACAAAATTCTAAAACTGTTGGTTTCCACAGGAGCATTGCTTAACTGCCTTCTTTGTACTGCAGTAAAAAACATCAAAGTCCTTTAAATAGAAATCAATACAATGGACAAAATGACCATTTGAAAATTGTAGGCTACTATAGTAATTTAAAGAAAACATTCTTAATCTTGCTAAACCCTATTCAAATAAATCCAACAACTAGTTTAAGAGACATATAATGATCTAATGTACTCAGCCAGATCTGTGTCTCCTTAAATAACTCAAGGGGACAAAACAAAACAAAATTCCAGCCAATAGCCAGATGGGGATATGGCACAACTTAGTAAATTAAAGTAAGATGGGAGACAGATGGAGGCCTTTTCAGAAGTCAGATTTTGGTAGTTGGAAAGGACAGTGATACTCCGGCTGTGACAAAATCCCAGCAGATTGGACTTAAAAAAAGCTGTGGGTAACGTGTGGTCACAGCCTGACATTAAAAGTCTGTAAACTGTTTGTGTAACTCCACAGATCTCCTATGCCTCCAATACGAATTATTTCTTAGGAGCATTGCTGGGGTATTTGGGCACGAGCTGTGCGGAACACTTGGGATGCCACGAGGAGCCGCATCAGGAGGGATTTCACAGCCCTGATCTGAGCCCCTCAGTCAGCTGCCTCGAGGTGAAGAGCCCCCACTTGACTTCCTTTCAGGGCAGACACAGAGGTCCTTCTCCCTGTCCACCCCGGAACTTCCAGGCTATTTTCTCTCCGTTTCAGTGTCAGCGAGCAGAGTCACTGCTAAGTGCTTTCCCACACTCCCTCTTCCACTCCTTCCTTTTCAGCATCGTGGGAAATACTGTGCCCACACTTTTCATGCATATTCCCTAAATGACTGAATGTTCGTGAGGGGGGATCAGTTACACCGTCCTGTACTTTGAGGGTTTGTTGCTGTTACAGTATTTCCTCTGCATTTCTTTCCCCTCTCTCCCCTTTTTGCTGGGCGTACAGCACATTAGGCCTTATTGTGCTCACATGGGAAGCTTCTGCTTTCTCCAAATCATTAGTATCTCATCAAGCTGAACATGCTGACAATTACCAGGTGGAATGCTGGCTGCTCTTTTGAATGGACATGATTTTTCATCCAGACTTCCAACCTGCTAACAAAGGCACTCATGGGTGCCTTCCAGGGTGCTACTCCCTGTCTTTTTCTGTAATGTAGTGGTTTAGGTGCAATTTATACTAGGATGCCACAGAGTGAGGGGATGGCCATCAAAAGAATGTACACTGACCTACATGGCCTGGCACATCTGTCCAAACTGGTTCCCAGCCTTGCTGTAAAGCTCACTACAGGCTACAGATACTCAAGCCTCTATTTCTCGGGTAACACACCACCTCTCCTCTCTTTAGTTCTCCCTGTGGACATCTTGTTCTCTTTCCATTTTTTTCAGATTAGCAGCTTTCCAAAGGCAGAGACATTTGATCATCCTCTCAGCTTCACCAAGCATGTTAAGTCTGTGCTGCACATCAACAGATGTCACATTGTTTGATGGATTATAGTTTGAGTGAAAATATGGCCATCCTAATGAAATAGACACTTGTGAAGGTGGGAACTACAGACCATGGAACATTTTGTAGTCATTGAAACAGCTTGGCAAAGTCCTATTATTTATTTACATCCACATTTTGCCCTGTAGCATGAGCCCGATTGCAGTGGTAGGAGGGTGAAGGAGGAGGAATACTGATGATGCTTGTAAATGCTTCAGGTCCTTGCTCTCAGAATCATGCAATGGGTAAGTTTGGAAGGGACCATGTCCACTGCTCTAGCTGTGATAATTACTCTGTATCTGAGCAATGCACTTTCTTTAGCAAGTGGTTTGAGTTGCATGGCTGGGTGTGAACACACTGACCTACTTCAACCTCCTTTGCAATTTTTAAATTTCCCTGTTTACCCCTTTCATTGTCAGCTTGTTCACTGTTGCTTATAATCAGCCGGCTTTACTACCTTTGTGGTTGGCTCCTCCAGACATAATTAAATTGTCTGCGATTGACATCTGGCTCTGCTGAGGTTTGGGTTGCGTCTTCTTGGCTGCCTCAATGTCTTCCTTGATTTGGGATTCTGATCACTGCCTGCCCAGGCATGGCACATCATCAATGGGCGCTTTCATTCCTGAAGACTCCCTTGTGCCGACAATAATGCAGTGAAGTGTTTCTGGCTCTCAGAGCACTCCGGAAGGTTATTTCAAGACAGCCTCAGCTGTTGTGCCTGTTGTGCATGCTGGAGCCTCCAGCAGGACTTCATCGAGCTATAGGAATTTCTAAGGGTCCCTGTCCTTTTGCAGGAGGGCTGTGAGCTCTCCAAGGCTGGTGTCTTCACCTTCACACCCAGCCAGAGGTCTCATTTACAGTGTCCCTTGGTCCATCAGTGGCTGATAAAATCCTGACAAAAAACTGATTGATGGAAGAATTGAGTTTCTTCCTGCTGTTTGTGATCTTGCCAAAGGGTCAAAACAAGACCTGGTACCTCTCCTGTGCCCCTTCTTGTTGTAGTGCTAGGTTTAGTTTAGCAAGCTGCAGCTTTCCCTGAGAGCTCAGCGGAGCTGCTTAGGGCAGTGTGACCATTTTTGCCCTCCTGTAGTCCATTCCGGACAGCTCTGCGGTTTTGCTCCAGTAGCTACCAGCTTTACACCACAGTGACAGCAAAGGAGGCGAGAAGGGTCTCTCCATAAGGGTTTAAGAGGATCTTTAATCACATCTTGTCCCAGCGATCCCCAGAGGCAGAGAGACCTCATGATCCGGGCACAGGGGGGTTTTGTCAGGGGCTCAGGGGCGGTCCCTGGGCGGAGTTGGGGTACAGGAACCAATAGGGAGAGCCCGAGGGAGTGGCCAGGGCTAGGGGCAGGGGAACATGGTGGGGGGAGCAATGTGAAAAGCATTTAATAAATGAATCAGTGGGAAATACAACACCACTCATTGTCTCCTCTGCGGTTCCTTCTGGTTTAATCCAAACTGACAGCTGAGCCCCAGGCAGCTCACTCACTCCCCCACCAGTGGGATGGGGGAGAGAATCAGACGAGTAAAAGTTAGAAAATGCATGGATTTAGATACAGAGAGTTTAATAGCAAAAGCCTTGTGTGCCAGCAAAGCAAACCAAGGTATTCATGCACCACTTCCCAAGGTTGGGCAGGTGTTCAGCCGTCCCCAGGACAGCAGGGCTCCATCATGTGTAAAATGGTGACTTGGGGAGACAAACAACTTCACTCCAAACATTCCCCCTTCCTTCTTTCCCCAGCTCTGTATGCTGATCGTGATGCCATATGGTATAAGATATCCCTCTGGTCACTTGAGGTCAGCTGTCCCTGCTGTGTCTCCTCCCAGTGTCACTTGCACCTGCAGCCCCCTTGCCAGCATGTCAGTAGGAGAAGCAGAAAAGGCCTTGATGCTGTGCAAATGCTGCTCAGCAATGACAAAAACACCTCTGTATTATCAACACTGTTTTCAGCAAATCCAAAACACAGCCCCATACCAGCTACTGTGAAGAAATTTAACTCTACCCCAGCCCAAACCAGCACACTATTACAGAGCTTTCTCTTATTTTGTATGTTACAAGCTGTGCTATTGACACTCTTTGTCTGCAATGCTTCTTTTGATCCCTTAATTTCAGGTTTGTGAAACATTGCAGGTGGTGACAAGAACAGGGCTCATCTTTTCCATGACATACCCTTGTGTTTCTGGTGAACAGCCCTGTGAATTTCTATGGATGGAGTTGGCCCCTTGCTTCTGGGAAGGATTTTTGCTTTCTATTGTCGTAGCTTTGGGTGATGTGCACCCTGTTGGTCTCGGGCCTAACAGCTCAGGTACATGCAATCTCACGACCTACAGCTTTTCTTTGTCAAGTTCATTGGCTTTAGTTGATTAAATGACAGGTACCCAATCTACAGGTGTCACTCACTGGAAAGTTTGGCGTGGCAAGTTTTAATCTTCTTACTAAATTTCCTGAATGTTGTGGTCCCGTGCTTGCTTGCCTGGCCGTGGTTAGCTATGACTGTCGCTAGGTGTTTTCACAAGTGAGAGCCTTAAAATTTGACAGATTGTCTTCTCACTGCACTTGGAGTTGCTCTTATCTTCCCTGTTAAGACCCTTCACATTTAACCTTCACCTCCCAGTTTTTCCCGCTTTGAACTTTTTGTGATTCTTCCTGGTTGGAAGCTCTTTAAAGTATTCATCCAATCTGTCTTGTTATCACTCCTTGCAGGAAAGGATTCCCCCTTTCCCCTGGATTTTTTGTGCACTTTTTCTCTGTCTGCTTTACTCTGGCATTTCCAGCCACATGCTTTTTGAGGCTTTCTGGACACCACGTTACAGATGTGTTTATTCATTTCTGCTTTGCCCAGTGTGATCTCTGCACCCACGCAGAGGCTGCCATGTATCTTTATTTTCTATAGCCCAACAGGAGACATTCTGCACGCCTGTAGGATGCTAAATGAAGATGTGTCAAGAGCTGATCAGTTTGAAGTTATGGGCTTTCTTTAATATGCCAGGCTAACAAGGCTAATTATTTCTTTTAAATCTGTTTTAAATATGTAGGATTTTTTTTAATCTCTGACTTCTTATGCAGAACATTGATCTTTGGTAGATCGTTTATGTAAAATGTATAATTTCTGAAGGAATGTTTTTCCCTTCTTACCCTCACTCTCAGCTCTCAACTCCCACCACTAAAACCAACAAAAAGTGACACCAACTGTGCTCTTTCCCGTTTTCCTACCAAGAGGCAGGCCTTTATCTGATTTATTTTTCATGGCATGCTTCCATGTTCCCTATATTTAATCTTTTAAGCTTGGTGGCTGATCTGTAGTAAGATTTCTAAAGTAAACAAAGTAAACTCATACAGCACACAGCCCTCCAACCCCACTGTGCTCTAGTCTGGGTGTATTTTGGAGCTGCTTCCCAGCTCCGTGTCCAAAGCACTGCCAAAGTCAGCTGGAAACTCGGTGCCACACAGTGACCCTCTAGGAAATACAGGGGCTCAGAATTGCTGCTGGGCTTAACACTTCCCTGGAGATAACCTAGGGATCTTCTGCTCTGGGCAGAGACTGAGCCTTGCCCTACAGGGGCTCTTCCAACTTGCACTAAATGAGACGTCCTTTATCTGTGCCAAGGTGGGCAATTGTATTATTAAGTTTTAATATTCGTTGCTCTGATCTCATGCACGAGGGCAATCTATTAATTGCACCTTTTCTTGATTAGAAAGTCTTCTCCCAGGCACCTGAGCTGAATGAAAGTTCAGGCCCTGCTACGCTACAAGAGCCCTGAGCAAGCCCTGGTTACATGGTCTCCTGCCTGGGAGAGGCTGGAGCTGTTCTGGGCTTCAGGCGCTGGTGAACAAACTTGTTTAACAGAAGAATATCTAAATCCTCAACTTTGTACCTGATAATGAGAAATCTTCTTTTTAAACCTTGTGGGTTTGGCGCAGAAATCTTAGTATCAAGTTCCCCTGATGATCAGCGTGTCTAATTGTGCATTTCAGCAGTACCTCATTTACACCTGGACTCATTAGTAAGAGCTGGTTTACAGAACAGCCACTGCTGGAGAGACAGGGGTCCTCTCTTCCTTCATTCATCTCCCTGGACTCTGACTAAAAGCACTCCTGAGATGAAGGGAGTGGATCCACAAATAATTGATATCCAGCATAACTTGTTTTCCCCTGGTGGAGCTGCCAGATCAATCAGCAGAAACCAAACTGGGACCAGTTTCAGGCGACTGCCCTTTGTTTGCCATCGATTTCCGAGCTGCCTCTGTGAAAGGTCAATGAGGGCTGCCAGGTTCCAGGTGCTGCCGGGGATGCCACCGCGCATCCATCCCCTGGATTGAGCTGCCACCGTCTCACAAAGCTGCGAGAACAACTTTGATTCACACAGAAGGTGAAATGGCAAGTATGACTGTGAAGCTTGAAAGGGAAGCACCAGAAAGCAGAATACAGGCTCCTGCTTGTCATTTAGCAGAGACAAACACGAGTGCCACCAAAACAATGGCATTATCTGATTAGCAAGCACCTGCAACCCGACAGGAGTGGGTCTGCAAAGGCAGGGAATCTGTCAGCTGTCGTTGCAACACCACTGTGAGTGCCACAATACATTAAGTGGGAGTGAGGAGAGGTGGTGTAACAGGTGTCGTTGCAATAGTGCTGAAAGGGACACTGTCAGAGCTTGCAGAGCTGAAATGCGACCTCTCGATCTCCTGCGTGGGTGTGCAGGAGGTGCAATGTTATATTGCACTGAGGGCTCTGCCTCGTGGCTCCACCGTGACATCCAAGGATGCAACAACCCTGAGCTTGTGAAACTCAGCACTGACCTTGTTTATGGTCCAGAATAAGCAGAGAACTGTTTTGACTGGGAATACTTCAAACAAAGTGTCTGGTACAGCTGTGCTTGGGACCACTGTGGTGACCTATCAAATCTCTGCTGCCCTAGAAAGCTGTGTCTCAGAGATAAGCTTTAAAAGCACCCAGACACTTTTAACTTGTCCTTTCCTTGCCACATTCTCTTCCTTCCCATAAGGCAAAAAATGTATTCAATTTCAATCAGAGTATAAGTTATACAGGTATATTATACAATGATGATAATGATGATGATGATAAATGGCATAATAGCTGTCTTTTGCACACATACACAGATGTGAGTGCCACCACATGCTTACATTATAGAAAATACTCAGTATATGAAGTTCACCTAAGCATGGTTTATCTGATTGTATTTTTACTCTGAAGGGTAATTGGTAAAATTAATGAACATTGATAAATTGGAACGTGTGTCCAGGGTTTTCCATGGGATCTTCTGCTCAATAACCTGCATAAAATGAAGAAGATATGGTTGACATGAAGGGCTGGTGTATCATGCCCATCTTCCACTTTCAAGATGGTACAGGCCAGTTCATTAGTCTGCCACTAATACATTCAGTTTATTATTTAAATCAATCAGCCATGGGTAGCTGAGCTGTCTTGAGGCCATGCCTTAGCTGCAGAGATGTGCACCCTCACTAGTACCTTCCCCAGGTGGCACAGACACACACCTTTCTCAAGGAATCAAAACGTTGAAAACATTCATTGGCGGAGAAATTACAAAAAGCTTGGTCTTGGGATGCAGTCTTGAAAACGGCAATGTCAGTACCAACATGGGACTGGGAGGGACTTCTAGAACTGGGACCCTGGCAGCTGGGCCTCTGGGATGTGTCCTCCACAGCCTGACTCAGGTTTAGACAGGTGGATTGGACTGACTGCAGCATGGCAGAAAAGCCAGGCCAGTCCCTATTTGCACCCCTGGCATTTTGGTGGATGTGCCGCAGAAGGGACGAATTTTCAGTGTCTCTTTTGTGCTGGGACCCCATAACACCACCAGGTGAAACTGTGCTCACCACCAGCCAAGGAAGGGATCAAAACTCGTGTAAGAGGGGGATATGAGCCCTCCCTGGCCATTTATCAGCTGCTCCCTGGCATGCTGGTGCCACAGTGAGCATCACAGGCTGGAGCAAAGTGTGGGTATTGCACCTGCACCTGCTGCCCTTTGGAGGGATACAGCCCCATCACAAGATAAATGAGGCTCTAGGGGTGGAAAGGCCTCCTGTTGCACCTCCTAAATATACCCTTCTTCAGGCAGCAGGAGTCATGGAATTATAGAACCACAGAGTCACAGAATGGTTTGGGTTGGAAGGGACATCTAGTTCAATCCCCCTGCAATGAGCAGGAACATCTTCAACTAGGTGAGGTTGCTCAGAGCCCCACTCCATGTAATGCCTTGTTGCAATCCATGTCTTAAAAGCAGCCTTTTTTTTCCCCCAGAGAGATGACAGAGTTTGCTGTGAGTTTTTGGGCACCTGTGCACTCAGCATGGCTTATTTGACCACCAGCAGAGGACTAGCATGGCCTTGAAAAATGTATCCTACTTATAAAAAAAGAGAGTCCAATTATTCTTAAATACCAGACACTGATAGGTAAGAGAGAATGAGGGAGCCTGAGGAACCGTCACAGCCATAGATTTTCCAGTTTGGAAGTAAGTCAATGACAAACACAACAGCTCATTTGTCACCCAGGTAAAATTTACCTCCTGACTGTTGTAACTGTGCAGAGTGTCCAGCATTTGAAACCCTCCTGGGATAGTGTAATGGTTTTACCCAGCTGGCAATTAAGTACCAAACAACCACTCACTCACTCCCCACCCACCCCAGGGGGATGGAGAGGAGAATCAGGGAAAAGAAAAGTAAAATTTAACTGTGGGTGAAGATGGATTAATAATCAAAACAAAGTAAAATATAACAACAACAACAAAAATGATACTACTATTAGTAATAATTGTAAATAAAAGAGAAGGCAGAGACAGAAATCCCAAGAAAAACAAGGCGTACACAATACAAAGTCCTTGACTTAGTGTAAGCACTACTTAGGAGAAACTAAAAACACCAGTGTGTTATCCATATTATTTTCATCCTAAATCTGGAGCACAGACTTGTGCCAGCTACTGTTAGGAAAATTAACTCTACTTCAGCTGAAGCCAGGACAGACAGGCAGCTGTGTGCAACCTTCAATGCAGGATAAAATGCAAATAAAAGAGCAAGTCTGTCCATGTCCTTCTTCTGTCAGCCTTTGCTCTTGACCTGCTGCTGTTCCCAGCTGTCCTTCCAAAGCCCAGCAAAGCCATCCAGAAAGGGAACCAGGAGGAAAAGGAGGTGCTGGATGTGTGACCCCAGGACCGTGGCAGCATCCTTTGCAGGACAGTGATTCCCTTGCAGGCTGCCAGGGATTGAGAACCCTGGCCCAGTGCAGCCTGCAGGTAACAGCCATCCAAGCTTTACATTTGCTGTGGGATAGGCTCCTTAAGTGCTGTATTAATGGGAGTTTTGTGGGGCAGGTCATTTATAGGGAGGGTTAATGAGCATCTCCCACTTCAGTAAGTGCACCTGTGTACCAGGTCACAGCTCCCACTGACGCAAAACACACTCACCCTGTAACTCCCCCTGGTTTTGAGCTTGTAGCTGCCTTTATGTCTCAGAGTCTGACCTGTCCTGGCTGCAGATACAAGCAGTTGGTATTTCTTGGCACTGTTGCTGTCATGGCATTAAATGATAATTCCCTTTTACAAGCTTCAACTATTCCTGCAAAAATTTCCCTTCCTGGTCTTGCAGGAAAGTGAGTGAGGGAAAATATGGAGTCCAGTGCTGTATGAATCCATAGGAGACCTAGCCCTTGCCTTCCTTAGTTCTCTAGTAAGATCAATCCACATCTTCATTTATTTTGTTTGTTGAAAAAAGGAAAAAACAACCAAAAAAGAGGTAACTCTCTAAAAAGCGAAAACTGCACATACAGACACATTAATTTAAAATGTCATTATATTACCAAAAAAGGTAATCCTTGATCTCAGATATTTTAAATGTAGCAATTAAGTGATTCCTAGTTTATGTTTCAAAGCTAATTACGGCTTATTGAAATTCTGGAAACTTCTGCATTGGAAAAAATTCGTTTTTCCCCCTTGTAAAACTTTCCCTAGAGGTCTGCCAAGCCTTCCAGCAATAACAGAGAATAAAACTCTAGTGAATGTTAAACTGAGGGACTTTTTTTTCCTCTTTATACTAAAATCATGACACAGCATGGAAATCAGCCTCCCCAGGGAGCCCCATGCTCTGTGGGAGCATTCCCTTAATCCCCGCGACTCTGCAGCCTAGGCAGCTTTTCCTTTGAGCCAGGAGCTGAACATTCCCACTTCCCATGCCATGAAGAGCTGGTGAGACAGGCACTGAGGGCTGATGTTGGGATTGCAGCCCTGCTAAGGGGTCCTCAGAGGATGGTTATGGTTCCACATGAAAAAAAATATTTTCCTGCATGTACTTTATTTTTGAAGTGATTACATCAGAACAAATGTGTGCTCAAAGAAGTTCACAGCTGTGAAGTTAGGCACCCATAATCTATGAAATGCCAAAATCGAGATTGCCTAAAGCAAGGCTAATGCAGCTCTGTGCTCATTGCACTGATCCCAACAGCCTCCACGCTGCCTAATAACCTTCTTTTTTTTTCATGGAATATTCCGAGCTGGAAGGGACCCGCAAGGATCGTCGAGTCTTCTGCCCTTGTTTGTTCCTACCCTTACACCTGCAGCTTTAGCTCCTTGGCAGGACTGAATTCCCTTGACATATCCAGGGACACAGTGCTCTGATCCCGCCCCATGGCCTGTGGGCAGCCCCCCGCTGCAGGCTGAGCAATCATCACAATTCCTGCTCACCCGAGGGGTTCCTCTCTCTGCACGCAGCCTGGAGCAGCAGCCGAGACGTGGCCACCACGGAGGCATTTGGCAAAGCTGCCTATTAAAGCCTGGGTTGGCTCCAGAGCCGGCTGCCACCCCTGACTCCAGTGTCACACATTGTCCCAGGGGCTGCGGCACCATCTCCTAGCAGTCCTCATCTGCACTGTGGGGTGGACTGTCCCCGCTTCCCAGGAGAGCACAGGGATAACTGCAAAGGAGGAGAGGCTGGAGTGAGAATGGGCTCCCCAGAAAACGTGTGAAATAGCAGGGGGAAGAGTGGGCAAGGAAGATCTTTCCAGCAGCGTGCAAATGTGCTGTTGGCCTCTTTAATTAGACCTCCCCTTACCGACTGTCTTTCCACAGGGTAAAGCCCTAGGGACCAAGCTCCCCAGCATCATCCTGGACCACTTCTTCCTGATTTGACAGCCCAGCTTGGAGGGGAGGATCCAGCTGTTCACCTGAATCCTCAGGTTTGTAAATGTAACAGGGATGCCTTTGTAGGCTGGCTGCAGGAAGCAGTGGCAGCTGGGGTTCCCACCAGACCCGGGCTGAGCAAGGGCTGCAGGAGGGTCAGAGGGGAGCAGCAAGGATGTTCCCAGGGCAGGGGAAGGGAAATTGTTGGTTCATCTGTTTAGTCTGTGAGGGCTTTCCTCCGAGAGAGAGCCCTGCCGGTGCTGTGCTCACCACCCTGAGCAGAACCAGGTGGCTGTGATGGGCTGTCAGAGCAGGAGAGCACTGAATTGAGAATTCAATGTGATTTTTGCATCTGCACTAACACACTCCTCACTAGAAAATGCCAACAATCAAACAGGAGCGTAGGGGAAGGGGCGCTGTAGCCTGGTGCTCATTCCCTGTAGTGCCAAAGGGTTAAGCAATGGAGACTGCAGAGACACACAACCCTCTGCCATTTGGCTGCCAAACACCTCCAGACCATAAAATCACTGCCTCCAGACAACCACACAGAAGAGTCCTGTTCCACCCTGCCAGGCCCTACAGGCACCATCAATACAAGGTTGTGGCCAGCACTGCTGCATCTCCATTGGCTTTCTCAGCTTTGCACCCAGGGAAAAATGAGACCCTGTTTTTTGTATCCGTTGCTTCATCTCTTTTATGAGTAAGAATACAAGTCTATAGCACCAATCCAAGCAAATTATTAATGATCTTTCATTTTTAAGCAACCAGCTCCAGTGCTCACCAGAGCAGGCTTGACTCCTGTTTGTGACTGTCCTGCTGCCTCTGTTGTCAAACAACGTTGTTTTATAACAACATTCATGTTGAAGTGGATTATTATCGGGTTGACTACCCCTTAGGGTGTAATGAAAAGCATTCATTAATGCTCAGGGCAGGAGGGCTAATTACTTCTTTATAAAAAAAATCTGTGTTAATTGCCAATAACTATTTATTGAATGGGTCTCATAGAGATAATTTTGATTGGGTTTTGATTTCCCTCTCATATTGTAATGCTTAAAATGCATAGTCCAAAGAAGCTGGAAACAGCTAAGTTATCCAGATAAGCGTGGGGAGGAAACCCCACCATTACAAAGACCAGTGGACCGTGCCAGTCTATGCTCAGCTCAGTGCTCGAGCCTGCTGTGGTGCAGGCCAGGATTTTCTGGGTCTCACACCTTCCTGCTGCCTCATGCTTCCATGAAGCAAGTGGAGACCTGTTTTCCATACTCCCCCGAGGCACAGCATTGATTCTGGCAGGCCTCGGCGCTGACAGTGCAGAGCGAATGCACAAGGCTCAGGCAGGTTCCCTACAGAGCTGAATTCCACCTTGCCTGTAGGAACAAGGCAATCCCTGGCCCTGCAAGCCCCAGGACTGCATGAAGGCAAAAGGAGTAGCAATAACCCATGAGGTCAGTGTAACAGTTCCTGTGCTTGGGAGGAAGACCCATTCCCCTGATCTTTGGGTAACACTGCACTCCAGGATGAAGAAAATTCTGGATAATCATTTGTTTGCTTTTATTTAATATCAATAACTACAGGGCTGAAGGTACCAAAAAATCAACATAAGCACTGACCAAGTCCTTTCAGTTCTTTTGAGCAAGCAGTAACTTACAAACACTTCCACAGAAGTACAGTCAGCCTGTGAGAGGCAGAGTGGGAAACTGCCAGGGTCCAAATGCTCCTGCAAAGCCTCAGGAGGTGCCATGGGTTGATGCTGGCCGGGAATTTCACTGGATGTGCACTGCAGTAGTTTCTAGCAGTCTGACACCTACAGACTCCCACAAAATACCCAGGGGATGTAAGAAGTGTCCTGGTAGGCAACAGTCCCCTCCAGACCAGACCTCAGACCCTGTGGCTGCAGACCTGGGCTGCTGAGCCTACTTACCTTGGAGCTACTGTCAGGCACACCATCAGATTGAACTACTTCCCATTTCCAACCCCTCTGACTGGAGAAAAATGCTTTTTGGGTTTTTTTTCTCTCTTTTTTCTTCTCCTATCCCACCCCAGCAGTTCTATGGGGCATCAGTCTTCTCTCACATCATGGTTTCTGATTCTCAAGAAGATAAAGCACACAAACCATGCCCTCTGCAAGCCAGAAAGCTGTCTTTCCCCCTGGAAATCACAGTTTAAAAAATATTAATGTTTTTTAACATTGAATGATGGTTGAATGATCTCCATTTTAAGAACAGACAGGGCTTTCAGAAATTACTTTTCTCACTGCCCTGAGAGGTTTTGAGAGGGCTGGATTAACAAAAAATTGGTCGTTTGGCACTTTCTGAAAGCATTCTGGGAATACCTCCAGGGGTTGCCTGGAATCTACTGCTTCTGCAAGTCTTGGCCAAGTATGGTGAATAAAAAATAGCATTCAGGTGATTTAGTAGTTGCTTTGGGAAGGTTTGGAGTTGCACTGTTGCATAGTGCACCAGGGATAGAATCACAGAATTACAGAATTATTTGGCTTGGAAGAGACCTTAAAGATCATCTTGTTCCAACCCCCCCTACCATGGGCAGGGACACCTTCCCCTTGGATGAGGCTGCAGAGTGCCCCAGCCAACCTGGCCTGGATGTTTTGTGTCTGTAATGTACACTTCCCAGTTATTGATTACACAGGAGGACCACAATCTAAAATAGGTCCTCGGTGTCACCTACAGACAGCTCCAGACACCGAAAATAACCACACTGCAGCTACCAGGGAGCAGAACAGACTCCAGAGCGTGAGGACTTGCTGCCTCAGCACAGCTTGCTTTTAATGAGCTTGCACATACCCAATATCTCCAGTCATGCTGGACAAAACTGAAATGACTTTTGAATAAAATGTTTCCCGGTTGCAACAGGAACAGGTGCAATGACAAGAAAAAGGCAAAAGCAACAGCTTTCTTTCATCAAAATCAGGCCAAGCTGGCAAGAACAGCTTGCAGAAAGCTGACCATGCTTTTCATGTTTGGAGGGCAAAACACTTTTATTTACAAAACAGAGAAGTGTCATTTCTTGTGTCAAATCATGAGGATTTTTATTTTTATGATACAGGTTCATACTGAAGCAGCCCTCACTCAGCTCTGGTAGAAGTCTGACATCCTGATCAATCCTTCCCCTCCAGCAGGATGTCAGGTATTTTATGCAAGGGTCTCGGCTGGCAGCAAATTAATTTCCTAGCCTTCAAATTATCTTCAACAGTAATGAGCCACTAAAGTCAAGGGAAGAGTCACAGAAGACAAAATCATCTTAGGGGCTGCACTGGGTCCTCCACCAGCCTGAACTCGTGTAAGCAAAGCCAGTCTCCTCTGCAGAGTTGCTTGCCCAAGGATGGCAGCAGCCAGCAAGGCCTCCACAGAGGTGCCATAGCTCGCTGACACCGTGGAGCATCACCTTCACAGCAACAGACTGTCCTCTTGGCAGGGCTCAGGGCTGTCCTCCTCAGCAGAAACAAGTCCTGGGACGCAGCTCAGGACAGGACACACATCAGCTAAGGCTGCTGGACCACCTTACAGCCAAACCAAGCTGGCAGCTCACTGGGACCGAAGCAAGGTAGTGCCCCTTCTTCTTCCTCCCGGAGTCCTGCTTCATCTGCTGGTGGATTCGGCAGTGCTGGGGTAACAGTTGGACTCATCTTAGAGGTCTTTACCCTCCTAAATGATTCTATGATGCCCCACTCTCCTCGACCCCCAGCCATGCCCCATTCCTCCCACCCCTGCTGGGACTCATCTGGTTGCCCCATAATTTGCTTTGACTCCTAAACCTGCCCACCTCTCTTTGGCCCAGTTGGTTCAGTAATTGCATGGAACACAATGGGCTCATGGAGGGATCAGGCAGCCAGAGCCAGCCCGGCACAGCAGGAGCCCGATTCCTCTGCTGCTCATTCAGTTCATACCAGAGGGAGCAGAGGGACCTCAGCCCCTGAGGCAAAGACCCGTGGCAGCTCCACCTCTGGAAGGAAAATCCTGCGCATCTGTGCCCGGCTGACACTGACCCGTTCTCGGCAGCTCCGGCTTCGTTTCCTGCTCAACTCCCCCACTTCTTCCTCCGGAGGGAGGAACGGAAGGGAGCGCGGGGATGCTCCACCCAGAGCAGGGGATGCTGCAGTGCCAGCCAGCGCAGCCTGTGTGGTCCCAGCCCGAGCCAGGGGGATTTCGGCAGGGAAGCCCCTGGCAGTTCCTTCACCAGCCGGATCCTCTTCAGGGAAGCTGCCAAGAGCCCAATTAACACACCTACCCCATAAAAGCAGGAGTGGTGCTGCGCTGAGGGAAACAATCGACCACGCACTAAAGGGCTTTGCTGAATGGACTTGATTCAGCGCTTACGCCTTAAAGCTGAGCACATGCCTTACTGAATGGGGACAGGCACGTTTGGGGGCCTGCTGACCTGTCACCCAACATCAGCATCTTCAAAAGGAACAGATCTTGGCACAAACAGCTCTTTCTTTCAGGAAAATGAAAAGGGGAAAAAAAAAAAGAAAGAAAACCGAGGAGAGGCTGGGGCTTTTCCACTCCGGAGGGTCACTGGTGGCTCCTGAAGGAGGAGGCAGCAGCCTCACCCACCTCCCTCCCCTCCGTGGGGCAAGGGGAGACCTGCCCGGGAGTGAACAGGGGAAGGAAACTGGGGCAGCTGGTGGGCCAGTTCTTTCTGGTATGGAAAAACATCGCTCTGTGAACATCCTGTGCCTACAGGAGAAAGGCATCGCTCCAGCATCGCGTAGCCCCAGCAACCGAGCAAGCGGCTGTGACTGTTCTTAAGCCCTCAGAAGAGACTGCAAATGTGAGTGCTGTGGCCTGCCCAGTGGCTTTGTTCTCAGCACAGTCCTGCTTGGCTGCCCAGCATAGATGCAGGACCTGTCTTGGCATCTCCACCTTTAAAGATGTCACTCCCTCACGGCTGATGTTTTACTGAGGGCAGGTTTAAATTTGGGGACCAGATTCCTCTTCTATTTGCAAAGCTCTTTTTCTCTTTCCTGCTCTGGAAGTGCTCTCTGAATAAAGCCGAAGAGGATGCTACGGGGATTTTTAAGACATGCTGGCACCTTTTTGCCCGTGTGGCTGTGAACCCTTTTAGAGCAGTGCGTGGGAGTGCACTGACCACACCAGCACCAGTCAGAGGTTCACCAGGACCTGATGCTGGAGGCACCAGGCAGGGCAGCCCCTCCTGGGCAGGGGGTTGCAGTAACTGGGTAGGTGGCACTGATGGATGGACAGACAGACAGAGGAAGGACTGGGACTCCAGCAGCTGCATGGGCTGTGGGGACACAGGTGCTGCACAGCTCCTCCTCAACAGAAGGGTCCAGGACTTCTCTCCTCTCAGTCAACACTGCCAAGCTAAGGGCTTGGCCCAAAATTCGCAGGTTTAAACCAGTTTTTCTGTCAGATCTGTGACATTTCACTTATTCAAGTGAGAAAGAGATGAGTGTCTGCCTTTGCACGAGCCAACCCTCAACCCCAAAGCTCTCTTCTCCCCTTTCTCACCAAAATCAAGAGAGAAATGCTTAATGCCAAAATCACTCACAGCACTAAGGATGGGATAATTAAACACTGCCGATTTTTAACAGTAACAAGAAGAAAAATTGCAAAGCAGAGGGTATGTATTTGTCACATGGTAAAACCAGCTGTGGAAGGTTTTTCTTGGAGTTTTGAAACAATTCCAGCTCTTTCTCTTTTTTTTTTTTCTTCTTTCCCAGTGTAGTAACATTTTTCTGTCACAACCACATTAGTTAAAAAATGCGTAGAGACATGTCATGCCAGGCTGTGCGCAGGTGTCTCACTTTCACTTTCCTCCCTCCCAAAAAAAGTTTTCTTATAACTAAAGAATGAGAAGGAAGCAGCTAGAAATCTGTAATGGTTCCATTTATTAATACGTATATCACAAATACTCACAATATCAATGCATTCTCGTTGGCATGCTAGACAGAGGCATTATTAAAAAAGTCCTATTTTTTTTTAAAAAGGTTTTAAACTTTTGCTTTCCCCCAAAAATATTTCATATGCCTGGTTTTTTTTGTGATTTTTTTTTTTTTTGTGTCTGTGTCTTTATTTCGATTTGATTCAACAATGTATTTGGTGGCTGCAACCTCAATGCAAAAAGAAAGGAAAAGAAGAAAGAACAGGAAAAAAGTATGAAGGCCGCAGTACAGCACAGTTCAATTAGTTCATAGCTACGTAATAAAAATAAAGGGAGCAAAAATTTCTGCCTTCACAGTAAGCAACAACACAGCTTAATAACAGTATTACACAGGATCAGGTTCCGAGGCAAAATGCACTAGACAAAGCCTACCGGGATACGCACTAGGCATACAACACTGAGTAAGAATCAAAGATGTAGAAGAACATCAGGAATAACAGTTCCCTTCAAGCACAACATTTTAACATCATTTTCAAGTATCTGTATGTTATGTTACTGATTCCTTTGTTTTTGGGGAAAGGGGGACAGGCGCAGGGAAGGGGGAAAGGATGGAAACCTTAGTAAAGCAATAAACAAAATGAGAAATTAAGATAAAACCAAAAGAATATATATTTCATATACCGGTTTATATGAATGTGTGCAACACTTATTAACCATGGTGAAAGGCTAATTATGCCCTCCAGTCACTACATGCACAGCCCGATCAATGCTGTTAATGAGTTACCTTTGTTAACTTACGATGCAACTACTGTGTGACCAAGAACATACAGGCGGTGCCTTCCTACGCCGAGCCGCGGGGGTGGGGTCTGGCTCTGGAGGCCGAGGGGACCCGGCCGCTCTCGGTGGCACCGTGGAACTTCACAGAATGGGACACTACGCATGGGACAGTTCGGGAGGTGGGGTGCGAGTGTGCGCGCACACGGGCTTGCTCGTGGGGGTGTGCGTGCGTGCGTGCGAGAGACAGTGTGTGCTAGAACATTCATGTCAGTCTTTCTCCAATTCTGCAGCTCCTGGTCTTCACACAGGCTCTGGACTTCACACTTCTTGAAAGACTGGAGAGAGGGGAGGATGGAAAAAAAAAAAAAAAAAAAGAGCCAACAAGTGGGTTGCTTTGATTGCTAACAGTATTCACAACACGTGTTCTGTTCTCTCTTTTCGTGAAAAGTGAAAGGACAAAAATCAGCACTGCGTTTGCCTCCCCCCCCCTCAATATTGGGATGAAAGTCCCAAAGCAAAGAAGCCCACGGAAAGGGTTCTCAATGAACATGCTCAGAATGTAAAACTTGCTCTCTGTCTTCAGCAGAAGCAGCGCAGCCACAACATACCAAGGCTTTTGTAGCTTTACCACCTGGAAAATGGGAAAAGCTCACCTCGTTACACCATCTCGTACTGGTTAGCAGTAATAAACCGGGACAGACAGCATGCCAGCAGCATCCCGATCAACTGTTCCAGACAAGAGAGAGACAGAACAGAATTTCAGTTAAATTACATCAGTGCAAAGCATTTGTAAACAAGGATTTCTTGTTCTGGAGTTATTATGCACACTGTATTTATGCCCTATTTTAATGACCGCTCTAATAAAAAAAACAGCATTAAAATCTCTCATCTTTCTTTGTCAGATCTTCCTCTTGATTTTTATCATTTATTTGACAGGCAGCATGACTTTTTGGTATTTTTCAATCCCATTGTCAATGCCTGGCCAAGCCAGATGTGGATGAATAAACTGCTGGGGGTATCAGCATGTTACAGGCTGTGTTTCATTCGCAAGCTCCACCTGGGTCCCTCACCAACACCCATCAGCCCTGAGAGCTGGTGCCTTTAACTTCTTTATCACTGTGCCAGGGAAAAGCTTCCTGGTGTCCCAGAGTGGTTATGCTTCCTCTACAAGCGATGCAGCACTGTAGAAATGAGCGCGATAAATCTGGAAATAAATTTTAAAAAAGTCATTCACTATTCCCTTGGCTGTCACTCAGATTATTGAAAACAGATCCCAGGCTTCTGCTCGTCAATAAGCACTCAGTCTTTTCAATGTTTTGTCTACTGCAGTTTCTTAGTGCTTCCTGTGTGTGCCAACAGTGTTAATATGCTGTAAATAATTCAAACGTGCTTTTCTCATTGGGGTTGGTCAATTAATTAACTCCTGAGCATATCCAGACTGTTACAGCTCATCCCTGGCTAAGGAGATGAGGCCATAAGGTTGTGTCTGGTGATGGACAAGGCTTCCCTGGACCTGGCTCCCAGCACGGGCTGTCACTGTGCCTCTGGCTGAGCCCACACACACCATCTCTGCCTGTCTCCTGCTGCTGCGGGCAGAGCACATGGCGAGGGGGATCACAACCTTTTGGCAGCAGCAGAGTCTCCTCAGAGCCTGCAGAGTGTGCCCAGGTATGACTGGCTGGCTGCTCATCCAAACTGACTCCTCCTATTTCATTCCTTGGGATTGTGTGGCCCTTCCCCTAGACCAGGCAGTGCTCCCTGTTACCACAATCATCATCAAAATACACATCCTGTGTACCAGGCAACTGCTTGATTTGGGCAAGCCCAGAGCAAGGCCAAGCCAGGGTAACTCAAATTTGGATAAACTGTTTCCTGCCTCTGAGATGTCACAGTCCCTGTCAGGCCACATTTCTTTCACCAGAAATTTGCTCCTTTTCCTGTTTCAGTGTCCACCAGAGCTGTTTGGAGAATTTCAAAAGGGCACAGAGTCACATTTAAAAGCAGACTGAACCCTCCTGTTCCCGACATGCACCCCTGATTTTGGCATCAAGGATGACACTGCCTTGGTTATAACTAGACGTGGGGCACAGGTACCACGTCCTGAGCAACCTCCAATAAAAACCAAAGGGTCCAGGGGCTGTTTTCAGTTGCCAAAAGAGATGTGGATGCTGAACACCCTCCTCTGAAAATTTCACTTGATACCAAGAAGACATTTTAGCCATATTGTTGCCTTTTCTACTCAACTTCTCTAGGCAGGTGTTAAGGCAGGAAATGGACCAGCAACAATGAGGATGCCAGCATTGTCTAGCTGGGCTCTGGATTCCATGCTTAAATACTCCTGTCCCTGATTTAATGATGATTTAATCAGTTGCTGAAGATGTTGCTGAAAACCAACCCCATGCTACAGGTTACATGACACTCCTGCAGCTGACTGATGCACTGTTTCTTTAGCTCAGTTCAATTTTGGAGAACGAGATTTCTGTTTTGGACAGTGGTATGTACTTCTCCATGCTCTTGACAGGCCAAACAGAGTGAGTGCCTCTGGGTGGCCCTGTCCCACCTCCTCACTGTCACTTTGCTGTGCTTGTGGTGACTCCCAGTCTTTCCTCACCTTCCTTGGCTGGGCTCAGAAGTTACTTCTCTGCCTTACTGCATTTTTCACTAAGATGAACTTCACACTGTATTTCATCCAAATTCTTTTCCCTGACCAAATTCCAGCCCAGACCCTAATAAATTCCTCTCTCATCCTAAAATGGCCAAGAATATAAGTACATTGAAGTTGTTTGTTTATTTTTCCCCATCACAAGCACCCAGATTACGGCCACTGTTCTTCTCAACCACAATCTGCTGCTTGTATCAGGTTCACAAGGGGAAAGATGCTGTAGTCTGTACAAATAGGAAGCCACAGGCTTTTCTTTCCCCATTCAGCTGGAGCAGACCTCCCTTGCTACCTTCAATTAGGGATTCTTCTGTCCTGGGCAGCCTGCAACTCTAAGAATCAGTGTGTCTGAATTTTGTGGCATCTGCAGGCATGTAACAATGTTTTGTTTTACTCAACTCACTCCTAAGACAAATGGCAGATTACTCATGAATGTATCCTTATGATCTTTGGCCCACTTAGTGATTCTTGGCTCTGATCTTAGGCTGGTTTAGGCATTTAAGTGGTTATAGTGACCTAATATTTAACTTTGTATTTCAAAAACAATGGCATGCATATCAAGTCCTTACATACACATTTTATTCAGCATTTCTAAGTATTACCAGGACATAGCAGAGCTGTAATAACTATTTTGAAATACTTTGAAAGCATATAAAAACATGTGGTTTTTTCGATGTGTGGACTTCCACATTTAACCACGAGAGCACTGTGCCTCCTGGAGCCAAGAAGAGGCAATATTGTACTGAGTTGCTGAAGTTTCTTCATGGTGCTCTTTCATTACAGGCATAACTACAGCCCTCTGCATTTAAGTCAGGCTGGAGGCTCCCAGATTGTGCAGCACAAATGAGCACTCTCCACCCTGCCTTGCTCTCTGCATTTGTTCCATCACTTGCCTCCTCTGCTCTTCAGGCAGGAGGAAGCCCCTTATCCTATTGTGCACCAGGTTCCCGCAGCTCCTTTGAAAGACCAGAAGAATTGGCATTAAAGGATTCCCACAAAGAAACTGCTGCTGGGAGCTGCATTCATTTCCCTGTGCCCCCATTGCCTCTCAAATGCCCCATCTCAACTTTTATCCACTTATCCATTTATTTTATTTTACTGTCTTGATTTTTGAGTGCTAAATGCCAGACTTGGTTCTGCATTTGTGTTCTCTCTCACTTTTTTCTTTTCTCCCCTTTTTTCCTAAGATTATCTTGGTCTTCTGAGCTATTTTATGGAAAGAATAGAGTTTTCCATACCCTGGTGTTGCAAGAGGAGGCTTGAAAATGCTGACAAATTCTTTGGTTTAGACAACTGGGAAACCCACGCCCCTCAGGTGTGTCTCCTATACTACCATCCTGTTGGCCACAGCTCATTCCAGCAAGCAGAATACAGTAAATTTCTTCATCTCTCCATGGTTTCTAGGAGTAATCTCAGGCACATCTTAGTTCTGACCGCTGAAAACCACCCACAGCAATTTCCTAGCAGTCTTATCCCTACTGTACACGTAATAGCTGGCTTTTTAATACAGTTATTCTGTAGGAGTTACCACTGACTGGAAGCTGTTCTAAATGACATATTTGTCACACCTTATTGTGCTGAAGAGAAAGAAAATGAATTGCAATTTGAATTTCTATTTTATTTTGGGTCTTGGTGTCATCACCATTTTTCACTCTTTAGGAGAATTTCTATAAATAGAAATGTGTTGAAGTAACTTGGAATTCATCAGCACATCAGGTAAGCTACAGCTGGGGGGGGTGGTTTCCATTCATCAGGAATAATTTTTTAGCTCAATACCTTCCCATATTCTCAAAATGCAAATCTCCAAGCATGTAGGTTCTCTGGCTCTATTTTAGAAGAGAGAATTTTCTATGCCACATGTCACTTACTTGAGTCAGCCTCCTGTGCCATGGTGTGCCTCTGTCACAGGGCCTACCTTCACACTGAATCCATGCTGCTCAGTCTTTAGAAACAATCCAGTCTTAGACCAGATTTCAAGTCACATACTGGATCTTGATGTGGATCCCACTCCCTAACCCCTGAGCAAGTCCCAGCCTGCCTGCCTGTGCTCAGGGAGGAGTTGTAGCAGACAAGGTGGGTGATGTCTGCACCAGAACTGCGTCCACGTTCAGGCAGAGCCACTCACATTAATGCTGACAGTAAAGAGGGCAGGTGGATGTTTCACAGTAGAGAGGGTCCATGGCTGCCTGGGAATGTATCTTGGAATGATGGGAACTGTATATGCCCAACAACTTGTTTGGGGCATGTGGAGAGCACCTGATTTCCAGTCCTTGAGCACAAAGGGAATAATGTGGCCTTAACACTGCACTGAGTCTCCCCTACTCACAATCTATAAACCCCTCCAGTGTCTCTTGCATTCCTTAAGCCAATGCCTGCACTGTATTTTTTTCTAGGCACAGCTCTCCATCATCTATGCAGTTGCATAATTTTATTCTCTGTTGGGCACAACACAGCAACCATTTCTCTGCTCTGAAGAGCACCTGCTAAACTGAAATTATTCCAGCTGGAAGTCACCATTGGCATTCAAGTCCAAGTCCAAAACCAATCAAAATTTATTTTATTGATATTATTTCAAACCCGAGAAGGAGAGCAAACAAGGTCAGCAAAACAGTGTTTTTTATAAAAACTCTTGACTTTGATGGGGAGGTCTGTGCCAGGCCTGTAAGATTTGCAGTGCCATTACATCAACCTTCCCTATTTCTGGGCATCAGCACATTCCCCGTGCTACTCAACACCTAACAAATCATGTGAAGGAAAGGCCCTTGAGCATGCTTTACTGTAGAAGAGCAACATGATTTAATTTGTCTTTTATTTAGATTAAACCTCTCAATAGGAACAGCGAAAACTCGCCTACAGCTGGAGCCCTGCCTGGCATTACTGCCAGCCACGCTAACCTGAAATCAATTTGTAAACACTGCCCCTAATTGGGCCCAGAAAAACAGATTAAGCAGTAAATTACAACTGGCCACCTATTCTTCACAGCCTGGGAGAGCTGCATTTTTCTCCTCTGCAGCCTTTCTCTTCTCCTTTTGACGTGTTTGCTAAAACCCCAGGCAGCTGGGTATGTCCTCACAGTGCCAGACCCCAGTGCCTGTGCTGGGGAGTGACATCCCCACCTGGCAGCAGGGCTCATGGTGCCACCAGCTGGGTGAGATGCCAACACCACATCAAAACACATCTCATTTTTCCCTCAGTCACAGGGACAAAGTGCCTTGCAGCCTGTGCTGCCTGCAGCCTGCCATGAAACACCCATTAAAGGCTTTCAGGCAGTGTTGGTCCTGACTTTTTCCCCCAGCAGCATATTTTACAATTCTATTCATCTCATTTTTCTCTTGGATAGCTTTACACAAGGCATTTTAAAAGATGCTTTACAGCCTTCTGGATATCTAGAACCCAAACTGAAACCCAGCTTGGAGTCCTATAGCAGTAATCAAGCCATTATCAAGGCTGGAGAAGAGTATCAATGCTGTAATCGTTCAACACGAGCTAAAATAGCCTATTAACAAAAAAACCTGACCTCCCCTCGTTCATGCAAGAACAATTCCCAATTGTTTACCTTTTCTGGATCCCAAAAACCCAACATGCAGGCACGTGCTCTGGGCAGCTGGTGTTGTGATGAACCAACATTTCCACCCACATGAAACTGGTTGGCAGCCCAAACCACAGGCTCCTCACATCCAACACCTTGGCTACAAGGCATCAGGCTTCCAGATATGCCCAAGGCAGGGCAGTCTGCCAGTCTGAGCCCAGACAATTTTAGGGCTCCTGCAGGTTGTGCATATGTTGATGGAGAGGATGTGGGGGGCCGGCCATTTTCCACACAGCTTGGGGACAGTTTTGAATTGTCCGTATTTCCCTCTCATTTGTGCATGTTTCCAGTAGAGTCCTTGCTGTCACACATGAAGTGACTGGTATAAAGGAGCATCTTGCTGAAAGATGGAGGTGTTTTCCTGCCCCTTCTTGATCAGAGCAATCTGACCAGGCCTATTCTTTCCCCTGTTCCTGTCTACATAAAGGCAGCTTGAATATCATGGGGCAGAAAACTCCTTCTTAGCTCTCCTCTTGTTGCTCTTGTGCCACACTCCTTTTGGTGCAGAGAAGGAGTTGGTTTAATAATCTGATTTTGGTAGACTTAACATTTCTCAGTGTTCAGAATTAAAGGGAAAATAAATAAAATTGGTCACAAAGTGTCCCTTCCAGGCTCCAGCTCCAGGATGGGGAGGCCTGAAGGTGCAGTTGTTTCAATTCTTGAGTCCTCTAAGAACAAATAAGAGTACTTAGAAGATAGAAGCCTACCCAAACAATGGATAAGCTATTTGTCTTCTTAGCTGTTTATGCTCCATTTAAGCCAATGTTTTATTGGGTTAACCTCTGTTTGACCCAGTGGAGGGACAAGTTGTTTTCCTTGAGCTAGTCATTAGCTCAACCGTAACTGATATTCCCAAGGAGAAACTTCATTTAAGTTGAAAAAAGAAAATCAATGAACACATGACCTCAGGACTAATGAGCATGCTGAGTTCAGTCCCTTTCCATAATTCTTCCTTCCTTGAAGTTCAGGTAAAGAAAAAGAGGGGAAAAGAGAAGGGGGGAAGGGGAGTGTTTATGCACTTACCTGTGAGAATGCAATCCCAAAAGCCACTCCAGCTATGATTCCCATATTTGTCTCCATAAAACTGGTCACCAAGTCATAGCAGCCCTAGAAAACAAACATCATTCCTTGTACTGACCTTCCCTGCTATGAATGAATACATAGAAATTTCTCATTTAGAATGAACTCTGGCTAGACAATATTTCTGCTGTAATTTCCAACAATGTCACCTTTTTTTTTTTAAATAGCAATTCTGTGTGAATGATGTGGAGTGGTGGCAAAAATAGTTCCTTTTAGAAACAAATGCATTTCATTACTTTTAAAAGCTAAATGTGATGTTGCATTCATTGTTATGTGTCTTTTTAAATAAAGTCAGTTAAAAAACAATATAGTTTTGACCTGAAACCAAACTAGTAACAATACACCAATGCTATAATACAATACAGATGTCAAAAATGAATAAATGATGGTGATTTCCTAATACTCCAGATATTTAATAAAGTGTCCCTTGAGGCATTCTGCTTGCCTTTACCCATCAAAGGACACCAGGCAGCATGTAACTTTAAACCATGTAACAAAGTTATCAAGGGTTTTGTATGAATTTTCTTGGTTCATTTGCCCTTGGACATAAAATTCCCTGTCCTGCTCCCCAAACTGAGTTTCCTCTCTGCTGACTTGCTTCCTCAGGCCTCAATTCACAGCCCAGACTCGGGCCAGAGGCTTCATCTACAATATCTGCCCTTCTCTTGGATAGACTTTTTGAGAGCTTCCCCCTCAGTACAATAATGTTTGCCAAGTTTCTCCTCTCATCTATTTGACCCCTCAAAAATGCATTTGAAATTATCTTTCCTAGTTTGTGGTGCCTAAATTAATCTAAACAAGTGACTTGATATGTGAAGAAAGAAAAAAAGATGGCATCTATTTTTTCTTTCATTATTAACCCATCTGTCCCCACAATCCAAAGTCACTGCTCAGCCCCTTTTGCCACCTTCCTCAAATGACCAACACTCTGGCTTAAGTCCAGTCCTGAGGAATTTTATACATTATAACTTTATTCACTTTATCAGAAGCTGGAACTCAGAAATAACAGTGAGTTGCCTTTCCCAGTTTGGACTCCTGTCCCATAAGAGAGAAGGGTCTCCACATTTCACCTACATCCACACACCCCTCATTCTGCAAGCACTGTAGGAACTCTTCATGACCTCAGAGCATCAGCTGCTTGTAAAAAATAGCAGCAAGAAGGACAAACAGTGTCCTTTATTAGAGACAGGCAATTCATGAAATAAATTGTACCATTTCTTTTACTTCTTTTATAACATCAGAAGACATTTAATCCTGAGGGTAATGAAGTGCTGAACTTACTAGTAGCTGAGGACCAGCACAGCTGTGATTCATTTCAGAAATGTTTAAGTGTACATATTGACCTTAACTATGTTTTACCACAGTGTACAGTAAGTCTGCTTCAAGCTTGCTTATTTAACCCATCAAGCAACTATAGTTTGCGCGTCTTACGTGTTATGCAATGAGATTGGATTTCTCAAGCAGTATTTTCATTCTGTCTGACATGGTTTAATGCTCTCCCTGATCTTCTGAAATCTATTCTGCTGAAGAGCCTTCAAGAGATGCAACACCGAAGCACGGTGGTAATTGGAGGGAGATCAAGATCTTGTCAACAGAACATGCAGTGGGAGAGTTTTGATCACTCTCCTCACTTGAAGACTGTTTTCCCAAGCCCAATAATCTGTTTACTGAAGTACATTGTTTACATATGGCTTAATTGCTCAATCCTAACTGTGCATGGACAGCACGAGCTGCATTACAGGACAGAAGTGTGTGAAGCACTGTGTGAGCACCTCTGGGTGCTGATCCAGAGAACCAGAGCACAGAAGGGACAGTTTCCAAGGATCTGATCTTTCTTGACTCCATGCATCTGTTCCTTTCTTAAGATTTTAGAGAGAAATAGTTCTTGAGGTTTCTTGGTAAAGAACTGTGATTAAAAGCACTAGATGAACATTAATTAGCTAATCCTAATGACAGCTCTTAAAGTTAGGTATTAGTGCCATCTGAGATGAAGAAACAGAGAGCCTAAATAATTAACCCAAGGTCACTAAGCAAGTTAGGGTCAGAATTGGCAAAGAAAATCCAGGAATGCTGTCTTTTAGTCCTGTAATTATATAATTAGTTAAATCCTCTTTGGTTAATTCATTATTAGTCCTCAGGAACTGCTAGTAATTTGATTAGCTCATAGAGAACTCGTCTTACTGATAGTTTTGAAAGATCCACCAAAAGATGTAATCCAAATATACTTGTCCACAGGCATGGAGAGAAGGGTCTTCCACAACACAGGCAATATATATTTTCGTTTTTCTCCGACACACAGAGAGCAAAGGGCCTGTTTCCAAGATGAGCAAGGGGCGTGGGTCAGAGGCAAGGATGTTTGCTACCTGTCTGAAGTGAATGGATAGGGCCAAACAACATTTCCTCCTGCTTGCTTTTTATTCCCATGTGCCTTTCAGAAGCATCTCACTTTGCTCAAATGTCTGGGACAACTCCAAGATCTCACAACTGCTGAACAGAAATCTGCAACTTCTGGTTACCAATGGCTGTCAGAAAATGAGACAAAACCATATGAACTTCCAAACATCCAAATTTCCTCTAGGCAATTAAATCAAGTAATTACTTCAACTGTTTCCTGAGGAATCAGCAGTCCTTTTCTGTCAGGTGATTTGTGCATTTGACAGGAAAGCAAGGAGCAAGAACGGCTGGAAGTGTGTTACTAGCCCTGGACTAGCACACACCCATCCCTCGGTCGCTTCCTACCATTCAGCAGGCATCCTGTGTCGTGAGGAGCTCAAAAGTGGACAGGGATTTCTCTGTGCACACAGAGCAAGCCTGGCACTTGGGGGAAACACCAGATTGGTGCTGGGAATGCAAATAGTACCTAAATGGTTATGCAGCCAGGAAAGGTTCAGAGTGCGTGACTGTCCCGAACTGCAAAGGTGGGACCTGCTGCTGGAACAGCAGTCACACCAGCAGTCTTTCCTGCTGGGAAGAGGGGCAGAAGCAGGGGCTCAGGGTGGGCTGCCCAGGAGGCAGCCTGCTGCACTGGGTGCTGGCTGTACTGCACATGCCCTAGATCCGCCCTGCCCTGCCTCTCCCCTTCCTTCCACTTCTACAAAAACATCAAGTTAGTACAAATTCACAATGAGCAGATGAACAGAGTGGCTCATCCTCTGTACTCATGCAAGGTTACTCTGCTGGTGGTGAGTGTGAGTTACTCAACCAGTGGACACCACCAACATTCCACATGTCTGCAACAAGTGGCTCTCATTAAAACATTGCAAAAAAAAGAAAGGCTTAGTGGAAAATAATCCTCTAGTATCCCTTTTACAATACATGCCAGAAAATGTTGTCTACTTGACTGGTTTTCAAAGATGTTTCAGGCTGTGCTCAGCCACCAGTCCAACCTTCTGAGCCACAGGTGACTGAGGTGAAAAAGACAGGAACAGAAGAGACAGAGGCATTTCCATCATTTTCCTGCTTACTCAGGACTTCTATTTATTTTTAAATAGATCTCTGAAAATAAAAACAGAAAAGAAAATAATCCTTAAATCTGACTAAGCTATGCTGTAACTTAGAATGGTGATTTGACCACAGTATCATTCCTTGTACCAATAAACTGTTCCCTCTCTTACAAATCTCAAGTGAGAAAGAAAGAATTGATGATGCACTAGCACTTGAAACAATAACCTGAGTTGCACTTATTCAGCACAGTGTCTAATGCACAGATGCTGCATTATTTTCTCTTTATTCTTCCCTTTCTTAGTGTTTTCTGTCTTTTTAGTCTCCAGTTGTTCATTTTCTTCCTTTTCTCCCAACTTTCCTTCTCAACCGTATCTCTGTCTTCCCAACCTGCTCCTTCAGGTGACCCCAGGGAAAGGGTCACTTTGGCCGTGCTGTGCTTGCAGCCCAACATATTCAAAGATTTTAACTCACAATAAATGTACCCAAACAACCACAACATTTGCTGTCAATCACCTGTGTTTTCTCAGAACTGCTGCAACTCAGACTGGGTTTTGAGAAAGGCCAGCTTAAAGAGTATGAAGCAAGTGCAGGACCAAGCCCATCCTTACCACCACTCCAGCCTTATTTGCACATTATCAATCAACCATTTGAAATGAAATGCAACTGCAAGCAGCCATACACCCCACTGGCTGGGATGCTGGATGGTGTCACAACTGCCTCTGGCACAATGTTACTGGTACCTTCTGGTTTACTTTAGTGGCAGCCACGGTCATGTTGCGCAGATCCTGAGTGTTACAGTCACTGGAGTTCATGCAACAGCTTGTAGGGATGCCGTGCTTGAAGAAGTAAGGGCTGGTGCTCCAGTTGGTGTAGCTCTGAATGCCACAGCAGCTCAGCTAGGAGGGATAAGAAGCAGGTTTAAAACACACAAACAAACAAAACAGAATTAAAACTAGTACAGAATCATCATGGGCCACTTTATAAGCTTATAATCAAAATAAAGACAGGGCATCTCAAGTTTGGAAAAGCAGATACCACGCCTGCCCCATTAATTATGAAAGTATCAGGGATGTAATTTACAGAATATGGGAGCAGATGACCTGCTAAAAAGAGGGTATTTTATGATCAGAACTATTATTTGTAACATTTGACAAAGGTTCAGCCACAAACCCATCTTTTTTAGTTGAGGGTCTGTTGGATTTTTTGTTTTCTTTACTTATTTATTTGATTAAAGATGACTCTAAATTCAAGACCTCAAAGCATTACACAGAATTACGTGTAACACATACAGATCCAAACTAGTACAAATCAATAAGGTGAAGCCTCTCTAACTTGCCAAAATAATTTCTAGGACAGTTCACTGAGCTGTGAATAGAAAGAGACCGTATGTTCACAGGGTGTATCTAGGAATTCAGCTAGAAAACCCTAAACTGGGAAGGATGTTCTGATTTAGATTCTAAGCTAGAAGACAGAGACTCAAAAATATGGAGCATGTGCTGAATTTTCTGCATGGAAAGGGCTTATAAATGCAGTTCCTGTAAAAACAGAGCTATGAATGAAATGAACATTTTGCTACAACAGAAACACTGAAAAACGACTCAGATCTATTTAGATTGGTCAACTGCAAGAAAGCAGAAATTTAAAATACAGGTTAACATATGCAAACAGACAATCTGACAGCAGAATGTACTCAGTGTAGAGTGCTGCAGTAATCTGCTGGCCGGGAGAAACCTGGTTAAAAGTACAGTTTCAACCATGCTGTAGGGTCCAACATAACAGCTGTAGTTTCTAAAGGTCTAGAAGTCATCAATACAATTACACTGACATTTCAGCCATTCATCGAGTTACAATCATATGGAAAGCAAATTGGCTCACAGAATGCATTGCAAGCTGAAGGAATAGCTTCTTGCTATGGTACAGCTTCCAGTGGGAATTTAAATATGAATTTTATCGCTCTGTGCAGTAGTTGGTGGACTTGGTCTCTCGTGGATGGCATCCCCAGCTGGTTTGGCCATGCTGTGGCATTTGCTGCTGCCCTGTGCCCTGCTGGAAGGCAAAGCAACCCCCCACTGCCCTGTTACCACCCCCCGAGGGTCAGAAAGGCTCTTCCACCAAGCTCCTACTCCATCCCTTCAGAACAGCTTTCACTGCCAACCTCAGCAGCACATTTTTCCACTCCATTTTCCTCTGGGGATAATACATCCAGTTTTACTCTTAACTCACTAGGTCTCCCTTGCCAGCCTCCCACTGTACTTGTGAAGAGAACTGCTGCAGTTTTTATCAGTGATACAGGATACAAGATTATGAAGCCCTGTCTCATCCAACTCAAATTTAAAATATTTCATAATCTTATTGGCAAATTTGCTTAGGAACAAGGTGTGTTCTTTAGGAATAGAACTGCCCCCTAAACCTTATTCAAGATCTGGGACCAACAATGAGCCAGTGGGACAGGCCCTGCCTTTATCAGACAGCTTTTTCACTAAAACTTAGGCATCTTGGGCAAGCATTTAATCTGAAATACTTTTCCTTTAGACCAGTTTTGCCAGCTTCTAATTTTACTTGCAAAATACAGCTTTCAGATTGAGCCATCCAAACTTTGTGTTCTGGGATCAAATCTGAATGTGTGCTTTCTCTGTTGACTAATTTTTGGTATCCAGTTTGAGACTTACACTTTCCTGTACGTTATCCACTGCATGGCTCCGCTCATCATTTTTGTTGTAATTCTGGATTGCTTCAGTGTATGTCCTAAGGAAAGTGTCCTTGATCTGTGAGAGTGAGGAAAAAAACCAGCCTAGGTGAACAACAAGAAGCACAGCATCTGAAGCACTTTTTGCAGGAAGCAAATGCTAACCAAATTTCCTAACAAGACATGCAAACTAGCCCTTCTGAGTTGTTTTTAAGGGTATTGTTAGAGCTGGTAGAACTCCCTTTTAACTGTCAGGAGTCATTCATGCCATTTCTCCAGTGGGGTCTACCAGATAACTGAGATAACCCCAGCAAACTAGCCACTTCAAAAAAATCCCATAAAATTACTTAACCTATCAGAAAGATATCATTTTATGCTTTTTCCCCCAAACACTTTGTTCCAGCACTAAGTCTGAAGGAGACTGTATGCTTCTCCCTACTCATGGATGCCAGGTGCAAGCCAAAGCTTGTGCAAACACCCTGGGGACACAAGCCAGTGGCACTACAGGAAGACATGAATCCCCTGACCAGGCATCCCCAGCACCAAAGGGATTTGGGTAAGGAAAAAGAGGTCTTTCAGCTGGAAAACGTCAGGCACATCATTGGGAATGGCACTTGGACTGGGTGGGAAAGGGGCTGGGAAGCAGATGATGTGGGCAACCCGTGTGGCTGTGGCCTTCACAAGAGACTGCTTCTCCTGACAGGGAGCAGTCTGACATTGGGGCTGCAGGTTAGGTGGGATGAAATGGGAATCCTCAGCAGGTGGACAGGCACCTCAGGACCACATTAAAAACAGTACACCACTTGCAAGGGTGAACACCAGAAAACTCCACAGCAATGGAAACATGTCAAAAGAGGAGACTTGAAAACCAGTTAATACAAAGAGACGAGACAAGCAGGGTCTCTGGGGTTGTTCTGGTTCAGCACCAGTGGCATGTAGGTCCATGGACTTAAGGCCAGAGATAGACCTGATTACAGTGGATAAAGCAGAAGTGCTACTACAGATCTAGACAATCATGCTTTTTTAAAGCTTCTTCCTGTCCCAGTTTCCTAACTCACTCTACTTCTAATCTCTCCTTATTCTCAAGATAGAAATGAAATCCCATCCCACTCCCTCCCCAGCCCCCTCTTCTCCCCCGTCCCCCCCAAAAAAGAAAAAGATTTACAAAACAGCAAGTCTGGTCTGTTGCAGAAGTGGTCTCTGCCTTATATAAACCAGCACTTGCCTGGCTGAAAAAGCTGTGTTTAAGAAAAGCGTTTAATCTATTTTGCAGCCCTCAGCATATGTAAAAGAATAAAGAAGATCTTACATGGTGGACACACAAAACCTGATAACTCCAGAGTAAATCATCAGGCAGCTGAAGGCAAGAGCTTTGGCTACATCCCTTCATTTGGAATGGCATCAGTTTTTAAGAGCTGTACAAGCTATTGTTGCACATCAGCCACATCCCTGGAGATGTGCTGGAGCTGCCGAGCTCAGCGCCCCGCACATTCTCCACGCTCCAGGGAACTTCTCAGCAGCTCCTGCCCAGGGAGGCACTGCCAGATGCAAACTCAGCACATTTCCACCTACCTCGTGGCGAAAGACAAACCCTGAAATGCCAGCCACTAGCTCAGCCAGGAACACCAGGGACAAGAACATGGCATACTGAAAAGGCAGGAGGCAAGAGAAGTCAGAGCATGATAGGCTTTTGTCTCAGCACAGATATTATCACATAAAATGTAGCTTTCCCCTCTAGGCACACTTCAAAGATGTTAAGAAACCAAAGGTCTTTTGGAGGAGATACACAGGTTATGATCTGAATGTAACACATGTGTTTATACAACTCACAACTGATACATATTGCTTAATTACAGGCTTTTCTGACATTTCTGTTCCCATGTTTCTTAGCATTCTTATATAAATTAAAACACACTCACATGCCAGAGATGAATCCAAGTCACTCAGGTTTTGATCTTGCAAAAAGGAATACAAACAGACCTTTCCTGTTTGTATGGTGCTCTGCTAAGCTGAATAGGCTCCCCTGGGTGTTTTGGTTTGTGTTTATCTATCTCACTGCCAGGTTGGGATTTGCTGCCTGATTCCTGAAGTTTCTCCAATGAATGAACTGAAACATTGCCTTCACTGGAAATATTCTCACAGTAACACTAGACATATGCTCCAAATACCTTGCTGAGCCAAGGCCCAAGTTTGGCTTTAGGTGCAGCATTTGGATCAGGAGCTAAATAAACCTTGAAAACAGTGCTTTCAGTGTAGGCACTCACCAACTATTAAAAATATATTTAAGCAGAAATAAAGAAGGTAAAGAAAAAATGCAAAGTGGAATGGTAAAATTTGAAGTTGGGGCTTAATCTTCTGGAGGAAAAATTACCTTTTTACTCCACCTGCTAAGAAACAGTTAATCAAGAAAGGAAACCTTTTAAATTAAATTCACACCTAGCAGGATTTAGTGGAGAAAGGGAAATGTAGCTTCAGTGAAAGGTTATTGGGGAAAGGAGGACAACAGTGAAGGCAGAACTAGAAAAAAAAATGTCCAATTAATGCAGCTGTCATATCACTGTCTGTTCAGGAGAGAAAAGAAGTTTAGAAATATTTCTTACATGTACAATAAAAATAAACCCACCTGCTTGGAACAGCACAAGCTATGTTAGTGACATAGCTTTAAGAAAGTTACATGACTTACGGAGCAACCAGCAGAGCCTGATTTCCTATGGATTTATATCATTGTTCACCTTTATCCCTTTCCCATCTGGACTGCAGTGACTCCAGCAAGCCTCTACACATGCCCCAGCAGCACATCACCAGCAAGGGACAGCAGTGAGGTACTTGCCAGCTGGCCACCAGCTGATGGAACTGCAGCTGCTGTCTCTGCCCTTCTCCTCCCTGCCACCATTTGAGGAAATTAACTCTCTTTAAGATGTCTTTTCTTTTTTAAAATGCAGTTTAAACTGGAGAAAAATCATCCCATCTCCTTAGAAAATCAGTCCCAAAATACTGTAGCAGGAGATGCGTTGTACTGTCAAGCCCTTTCTCACTACTTCAGTGCTTCACAAGTGCTATTTCCACCCTTCAAATTATTCCGCATGCAGGATTTTGCTCCTAAATATGCCTGGAAATACAGTTTATCATGTAAGTTTTTTAAACCTGTGGTTATTTTGAATTTTAAGGTAGGCTGGAAAACTCAGAACAGAGAAACTCATATAGAGAGAGGTTAAAGTGGACTGGGGGATGACAGCTTTACCTCTGCTCAGTGCACCTTGAGCCCCTGATGCTTTTGAGATAAGGCCAAACATACTACCCAGCGCTCTGCTTCTTGGGTTGAATTGTTCTATCCTAGTGAATGTTAGGAGAAAAAGAAAGGCTGGTGTGCTTTTATGAGGTACCAACTATTCTTTCTGTAATTTCACATCAGGGTATTGAACTGACCTCTTAAAATACAGTTTGTGAGAGTTTCACATTTATGATGCTTTGGGCATCTTTAAGATTGTAAATATACTTATGATCTGGCCCACAGAAAAGCAGAATGATTGTAGGGCGACTCACAGAGCAATTCAGCAGCATTCCACCCTGCTCCAAACACTTGGGCCTGTGTGCCATGTGGTAGCAAAATTCAGTCATAGTCAATCAAAACCTGGATTTGTCAAAGGGGTTTTTTCCCCCCTTTGTCCAAAAGGCCCACATGTTGAACATACAGATTAATAAAATCTAGCTTGTGTGCCTAAAAAGCTGCATCAGCATCTCTCAGGTGGGGGGGTGGGAATCCCAGTTCACTGACAAAACCTTCTAAGGCACTTGTGTTTGCTCACCAGCTTCAGCATCCATGGGCTGCCACGACAAGTGGCAAAGCAGCCGAAGAGGCCGAAGACGATGATGGTGGTGCCCGTCCCGATGAGCACGTAGGGGGCATTGGTGGAGTTCTCAGCAATGAGGGAGATGTAGGTGCCGAGGGTGAGCTTGCCCCAGACGCCGACTGCGAGCAGGATAACGCCGGTGATCTGCAAAGCAAGGGGAGAGACGTGTCAGGAGCCACCGGGGAAGGCATCCAAAGGCAGCACGCAGGGATCCTGAAGGGATTCGTTGGGGCTGTGCTGCTGGCAGAAGGAAGCCTTAGGACTTCTACCAACTCCAGAGGGATGGACAGACAAAATTAAATTCCAGCACCTGGGGGTGGTACATTAAGGCTGCCATTGAAGGACAAACATCTAAGACAAATCACTGCCAAGGGAGGATGCAGTGTATCACCTGCAGGAACAGCTCTCTGCTCCTGCAGCCCGCTGAGACACACGGCCAGCTCCACACGTCCCTCTGTCTGAGTGTCCCCTGCTCCCCTTGATCAGCCTCGGCTGGTGTTGGCATTTCTGCTGCCACTTTGGGGCAGAATTAGCAGAGACTTCTGTTCTCCTGCTCACAGTGGCAATAAGAATAAATCCAGCTCTTGTCCATCTTTCAGTGCAACTGTGTGATAAGTGCTGATTCCTTGCTCTTGCACCCAACAGCTGAATGTCAGAAAAAATCACTGAGGAGCCTCCCAACTCATAGACATCAAATGCCCTCGCCAAGTCTGGTCCCCTCGCTGCACAGCACCATCTTCACCTCTCCTTCTCCCAAACAAAAGTGGATTAATCAGCAAAATCTGAAAGCAAGCTGCAGGAGACTGGGAAATCTGCAGAACAACTTTTGGTTTCTCACCTCCAGTTCCACAAAGGGCTGGTTTCTGTGCCTGAGCTGCTGAAAGTTTTACCACTGTCCCCAGGGAGGCATAAAAGCAGCCTTCACTGCCAAAATGAACAAGCAGCTTCACATATGAAAGAGAGCTCAAGCCTTGCAATAAAAAGCATTTTTAGTTGGCTGTTTGAAACAATTACTAACCCTTTACTATGCATTTTAAGAGTTTGGTTTCGCCACGTCTCGGGGTGGGGGGGGGGTGTGCTATTCAATTTATGGCACACACAGGCTTTGGAAAAAAGGAGGAAAGCCTCTTGGTGGTTTATACCCCTTCTGCTTCTTAATAGAGCTCTGATTTACAGGGATTTAAGGAAATCCCTGAGTTTGCTGGGAGGTCTAAGCCCCTAGCAAGCTTGGCACAGTGCGGAGGGGATGGGATGTTTCCCCAAAGACACACTGAAGATGCACCTCGGGTTGCAGCAGTGCTGGCTGGAATTTGCTTGTGAGGAGGAAAAACCATAAGACTTCCCTACAAACCTTTTCATGACCTTTATTTAGCAGAGCACAAGCAGTGTTATGACTAATGCCTACCTCCACCCCAAGGCAAGCCTCATTTCCTTATTTCCAAGACACACATTTTATCACTATCTCCCATCACACAGGCTAGGGAACAATGAATGCACTGGTCTCTGGTTTGGTTTTTAGATTTTTCTTTAAAAGCAGAAGGGACATGGCCAGACAGAAGACCAGGACAGTGCTGGCCTGAGAACAAGGCAGCAGGAATAGACACTGCTCCTGACACCATCAGTACACACATCTTCTCTTTAGTCTACCTCTCTCTCCTTCCTTTGACCTGAAATCTCTCCACCGGCCTAATTCTGTGACCTGTAGGTCAGGCTCAACAGTTGCAAAAGCAAGGAGATGGGGGTCCACTTACACCTGAAAGGTCTAAAAGGAAACTCAGAGCACCTCCTCCAATGCACCATCCCACCCCAGTCTTCCCTACTCCCTGCAAAGTTCCAATTCAAACAATGATCATACAGGAGATGTACAAAGTATTTCAGATATCCTGGCAGTCAGAGCAGAGTGACAACCAGCTCTTTGACTTTTAGAGCCCCTCTGAGCCTTCAGCATCCAGAGCAACTTTATTTACAAACACCTGCAAGAGCCAGCACACATGGAGCATGAGAGCAGCAGTCACATTCCACCAGTGGACCTCTACAGCTGAACGTGGTCTTCATATGGCCCTGCAAGAATTTTAAGATTTTTCCTGGAAATGCTGTGACAGCTACAGACTGTGAGGTGAGTATCACAACCCCACTCCAAATCCTCAGCAGACACAGAAGAAATGAACTGGCAGCTGCATAGCCCAGGATGCCCCAAATGATACATCTGGAGTGGTACAGAAAAACAAGCATTTGCAAAGGAAAAAACAAAAACAAAACAACAAAAAAAGGAAGAAGTTTCCTTCTAAAAAGCAACCAATAGAGACATCCTACCCAAATGTAAGGAAATGTGGGATCCTGTCCTTCGGTGTCCTTAGGGGAAAGCAAAAGAGAAAAACTACCCAAAATACCAGGTTTCAAGGCCTGTTACAAACTTACCCAATGCTTTGATTCAGAAAAAAACCTCTGGAATTTGCCTCGGACTTTATACAAGCCTTGGTTTAAGGAGTAATAGCCCACCCTGGATAAAACAGGCAAAGCTCACATTCACACCCAACCAGACAACATCACTAGAGAGATTCCTGACAGCAGCCAGGGCTGGCCTGATTTACCCATGCTTAGGACCAGTTCCTGTGATCACAACAAGCCCCAGAAACTCAGACAGGTTTTTTTTTTTGTGTCCACAAATGGGCTTGCAAGTGATTTGTGCTGGTTTTGGTCAGCTCTTTTTCATGCTTGCAAACTGTCCCACCCGCCACGCTGTTTTGATGGATTTCTCCTGCAACTTCTGTTTCTTTTCTGTGCTCTTTCTCTGGTCTGCAACGTTATTAGAAAGCTATTTCATCCTGGATTTCATCAAAGGTAGATGATATCTTCCTTACGAAAGTTCACTGCAGTGGAAGCACCTGGACCCGTGTTTCCTCAGCCAGGAAACCCGAGATGTAGCATTCCATAAAACATTATTACCCCTGCCCTTCATTTAAGTCAAAATTTTAAAGGTTAAAAGAAAAAAAAAACAACACAGGAGATATCCAAGTAGGGTAAGAATTGTAAAGGCTCCACACAAGTAGAAATCACATTGTTTAGCACTAGCAGGTCTCACATTTCAGTGCCTCTGAGCTCAGGCTCAGCAAACACACCCCAGAACCCCTTGACTGATGAGATGGCAGGAAATGAAGCAGGTGGGCCACCTGGACATTTTCTAAGAAAAACTCCTCTGAAACCAAGACGTTCCCACAGAATGTTTTAATCTAGATGAATTGGATTGTTCTGGCTTAACAAAAAAAAATCTGTGAAAAAAATCCCCAACTCTACCTTTTGACTCCCCTCAAGCATAGTATCACAGGCACATCCCACCAATCCCTGATTTCAGTCAAAGGCAGGCTTTCTAGCCCTTTTACCTTCCTTCAGCATTAATACAGATGTTTCCAATATTACCAGCAGTATCACCCCCAGTTCTGGAGCTCACTGGATGTAGTGAAAAAGTTAACATGCAACAGGCAGGCAGAAATACAACAGAACTGACTGCCAGCTCTAACTTCACTTGTCCAATAAACCAACTGCTTTTTAGAGACACACAAAGACATGGCCAACAGCACTGACACGAGGGTGTGTGCCACAACATTACGGGATGGGACAGTGATGTCCTGATAACGCTGGGCATTGCTAAAATCAGAACTAATACTAGACACATGCAGTTTCTCCATAAAAGCCAACAGAAAAATGTCTGAGAATGACTTCTTTTAATAGTGCCAGAACAAAGATTAAACTATCAACCCCCTTCTTCTAGGTAACAGCAGCAAAGCATGCAGAGAGGAATATTGAGAAAATAACTTCTGAAAGTGCACAGTCTTTAATTCTGTCAGAATTAGGCAGGAAAACACTCTGTACTCCTTTCAATTGGATGCACACCACTCTTGGAAGAGTCTGTTGTCTTCATAACCCAAAACCCACAGAGCACTGGTGGCATGATATAAAGGTTGCTGCTGCTGATACAAGAGGTATGAAAGGTTCTACACCTCACATCCCCATAGGTTCAAGACCCTAATTCAAACCCTTATTTATACTCAAGACTGCCATATGGAACACTTTTGTCAATTACAGAGTGAAGATAAATGTGCAGCAGGAATTGCTAGTTTATTTGTCCACATAATTCATGTCTTCCTGTTCATTACTGATGTCAGCTATTTTGATTCCTAAGCTCTCTCAAAATAAAACTTGGAAGCCAATCTGATTGCTGCAGAGCACACAGCAATCCCTACTGCTCCCAAAAGCAGCAGGAAGAGCTCAGAATTTCTCTGGACCAGTTCTTTGTCTACAGAGGTGAGATGCAGGAGGGCAACTTCATTAATGATGATCTCATTGTAGGTATAATTCTTCTGTTTCATTTCATATTTTCAACATTGCTAAATGAATGCAAAATGTGTGCAACTTAAAAAGAAATTCAAAGCAGCAGCAAAGAGCCAGACAGAAGGAAAGCAACCGTGTTGTTGGTATTTTCAGCTTCTCAGTTCCACATACTTCCTTTTCCAAACATCATCCTCCCTGCATTTTGGTAGAGGTATGCTGTCTCTGCACAGCTCTTCTGCAACCTTCTCCTCAAACAGGCTGTCCATAAAATGGATGAAGCCAGGGGCAGGCAGACAAGAGCTATCTCAATCCATCTTGGCTAAGACTGAAAGGTCTAGCAATAGGTTTAAGCAGGCTGTGAGGAAATGAGAGAGGACCAAGGCACACAGCTAATTAGCTCTTTCAGACATTTCCCCAAAGGAGGGAAACTTTTTCCACAAAGAAAACGTCCGACCTTGACAACATCCAGAACAAATCCTGTGTTAAAAGCATGCCCAGAGAGACTTAAAAATAACTGGCCTACCTCTGAAAATTTTATAACTTTCCCAAAATAGGCAATGGATCACATTCAAAATGTTCTTTCCTTACAGCTTGTCAAGCACTGGGAGTGGCTGGCTTTGGGTCTTCTCCTGCCTCAGCCCCTGGGCTCTCATCAGGCAGGAAGGTGACTAAAACTAATATAAATCTTCCTTTGAGCTTCAGTGTCAGCTCTTCACAGGCAGGGGCAAAGCATTAAGCAAAGATAAAACAGAACATGGAAATGCATGTAAGCCAGCAACACACCTGAATTCTCTGTCCTCACATCTGCTGATCTTGACTACACCTGCAATCCCAGCTTGGGTCACCTTTGCACAGAACTGATCTCTGCTGGAGTGAACAGGAAATGAAGATACCATGATCTGTATCTTTGGAAGAAGGCAACAAGTTGCAAGACAATAAATAACCATTTCTGGCCCCTTTGCGAACTGAGAGACAGCCTGTAAAGTTCACTGTGTTAGGAGAAAACACCTGCAGTGGCCATTCTTGTATGTGGCTGTTCTAGTGTCCTCTGGTTCCTGACTTCACCATTTCTTAGCACGTTCCCCCAGCACCTAACATGATTATTTTGTCCCTCTGCTCTTGTAACTCAGGCCCATCCCTCTTCTTTTTCGTTCCCCACAGTTTTACATGTAAATAATTACTTCCTAAAAAGACATGGCCAAAAGGATTTAAGGGAAGAATGTCCTAAGATTAATTCACATTCCTCTCTGCCATCCCCCACCTCTCTCACCTGGTCATGCTTTGGGCTCAGGGTTTTCTCTTCCTGTTGCATGTGTGGGATGTCCAGCACAATGAATCTTGCTTCATCCCTTCACCTCAGGAATCTGTTTGAGCTATGATCCCTGCAGTTCAGCATCCATCTAGAACTAGCTGCTGTCACAAAATTGATTATCCACCACAGCCCTTGCTGTTTCTGTCCAAAACTGAGAGTCCTGTGTATTAAAACTACTGGTCCACGTCCTCCCTGTAGGGATACCAGCCCATGCAAACCACAGCAATGGGGATGCTGCCTCTGCTCTCGTGTCACCACCAGCTCAGAGCACCCAAGTCAGGGGACGACCACTAGATCTGCCCTGAAGTACAGTGGAGGAGATTTTTGATTAGGCACTCTGATATCAATCTTAACATCCTGTTCTTGCACAGCTCCTTCCTGTAAGTGGACTACTATCCTATTTCCTTTTCAAAAACATTTTTAATGTTCAGTGTTTGTCCTAGCTGGGACACTGTTACAAGTATATGAATAGTTGTCCCAAGTGAGCTGCCATCAGATTAAGGTCCTCAAAGGTGAAACTGTAGTGCTGATAAAAAAACCCCAAAGAAATAAAATGAAAAGAAATTAAAATATTGGCTCTCACACAGATGACAAATCGAATACCAAATGATATTGGAGCTGATCTGGCTACTCACCACCAACTCTGCAGACAACAGAGTATGTACTAATCCCTAACTTTATTGGTGCCTCTATCAACTACAGAGTTAAATGACCTCTGAAAGGAAGTGAACATTTTATGAACAACCCAGGTGTTTCCCAGCACCCCTACCCATCCATGTACCAACCACACACCAAGGTCTAATAGTGCTTTCCTTGCAGGCTGGGGCAGAAATGACAACCAAGACTGTATCATTACTCTGTATGGAAAACAGATTAAAAATCATGCAGAGGAGAGTGCAACCTTCTCCTTGCAACCAGAAGAGGCCAATGATCATTTAATGAACAGCAGGGAAGAAAACATCCCAGTAATTTTGTTTGCTGCAGGATAAAAAATTGGACATGGCCCAAGAAGTCCTGAGAGCACTACCAAGGACTGCAGTGGGGAGACAAGAGCTTGAAAACAACCTTGCAGCATTGCTCAAAACTAAAAATTTCTTGCCAAACAGTGCAAATACCTATTCTTAGAGAGTTTTTCTATTAGGAAACAATTGACTACATGCTGCTTGTAGGAAGATTCAGGAAGAATAAGGACATTTGGGACCTGATCTCTATACTAATATCATGCCTGTGATGAATAGTTATAATAAACACCCATATTCTTATGCTGAAGATGCAGCTTTATTACACCTTGCACTTTCAGAAAAAAAGTTAGAAATCTCAGTAAAATTAAGTCCTTTATCATGAGAATTATTTTTATGTAAGATTCTTCATTAAATGAGAGAAGATATTCTGCTTTACAGTTTAGTCACCAGTGGCTCTATTAATTAATGTATCTTTTAAGCCAGCTTGCAGACAAAAATGTGGTCATTGCTGGATAAAAATAAAACTCAAAAATACATTTCTGCTGGGACTTTTCAGACCTAATTTCTTGAAATGTAGCTTTAAATATGTATGACTGAACATCTCGGGGAAAAGAACTTCGAGAGTGGAGACTTCAAAAGCAGCATCCCACTCTGCAAGGCTAAGGGACACTCCTAGCCAGAGGAATTGTGGTTGTTTTGAAGGCCTGGTAGGATGTAGAATAGAAGGAATTAACTGATCATCAGCAAAGTGATACAGCCAGAGAATATTTACCTGTAGGGCCTGAAAGTTTTTGGAAGCTTAAATGCAGCAGCTGTCCCTCATACTCACACTTTCAAATCCCTTCAGTAGCAATCCACAGAGGTGACAGAAATGTTGTTTACTAAACTTCCATGGCTGATGGAGCCTTCTTTAACTATGCTAAACCATGACAACAGCACAATGTAGCTTGACCTCAAACTTTAAAACAGTTCGCCAATTTTACTGAGATATAACACTTCGAATGATTAAAAATGCAAGAAAATAAAATGTTTTGAAACAGGAATATCCCCTACTTAAGTACTTTATTTTTTCTTAAATGCTCTTGTTGTCTGCTTGCCTCCAAATAAATCCAGGCAAAATCTAAACTTCTATAACCCCTATATGAAAAACGTAAGGAAACAAATTTAAACACCCTGAGGATACCCTCTAGTGCTATCTTTGTCCATGAGACTAGAACTGTTTTCAAAGCACATGCTGGCACAAGAATGAGTTAGGCTTCAGTGAAAAGACTCTCCTGTACCTCAGGACTCACCAGAGAAAAGAAGACTTTGAGAGAGACCCCAGTGAAAGAGTTTTGGCAATTTCAGTGGATCAATCAATGCATAAATTCCTCCTGGCACACGTAACAGCCTTGCAGAGTTTGGATTTAGCAGTAAGAAAACTTGAAAAGAATTAAAAAGAGATGTACAAGCTCATTAGTCACTGCACACAACAGCAGTGGTGTGAAGCTCTTTCAGAACCATTTTTTATTTGAGCAACTACTGTCCTAATAACCTTCAGAAAAAACAGAATATGGCATTGAAGTGTGAGATGATAAATTCAGTAGTACCAAATGCAAGCTCATGGTGCTGGGACCAATTCCAGGAGCTTCAAGCTCCTAAAATTGCAATAAAATGGAGGAAAAGGGTTTCAGAATGCCAGCTGACCACGGTGTTTATGAGGAACCACTCATGGTGCACACATACAGAAAAAGGCACGTGCAACCCAGCGGTGCATTTCCAAAGGCAAGGAATATCCAGAGGAGGCTGTTTCAAGAAAGCTGAGGCGATGCTGCAACAGGTCCATGGAAGGACCCCCGGGAGGACGAGGCACTGGAGAGTCTCTCGAGCAGGAGTTGAGACACGTGGCTTCCAAAGCTGGCATGGAGCAGGATAAGGAGGGGTGAGGGGATGTAAACCTGCCTGTAAGGGGATTACACTCCAAGGACAAGAGGGAGCTGGTTAAGCCACCAGACAGCCCAACTGGGAACAAAGCTGGCACACGCTGGCCATGAATGCACTGAGGGTGCAAATGAGGGTGGGGGCAGCCTCCTCCTCCTCTGGAAGATGGAAGGAGGTGAAGCTGGCAACACAACCACAGCTTGCAAAGGGCGACAGCTGGGCAGCTTTCATCCCTTCACCGTGGGATGGAGGCTGCACATATGGAGAGCTGGGGGGTCCCACTAAATGCCTGGAAGTCTGGAGCCTGTGAAGAGGAAGGGGGGCAGGGGGGTGTCAGGCTCCCTCCATGCAGTGCCAGGCTGCCTCTGGCAAGAAGGTTGTCAGCTGCAGCATTAATTTCAGTCCAGTCCATCCAAAAATCAGCTTGGGGGCACATGTAATGATAAGGTTTCGTTTAAAGTTTAAAAAGGACTTTATTATTGCAACCAAACCCCTAATGTCCTGATCCCATTTTCTGGAAAATCACTGGTTATTTACATTCTCCTGATCATACTCTGAATGAGCTGAGAACTACCATTTCTTCTGTGGTGCTGCTTTGTTTTCCCCCCAGAAAGGACACATTTCTTTCATCATTAAGACTTCTGGTTCTTTCCCTTTCTCCTTTCACACAAGACATGTTTTCCTCTCCAGTTCTCCAAGCACCATGCTCCAGTGTTTTCTGGTGATCTCCTTTTGGAAGCAGTGCACATAGGGTGGATCCCCACTATGCTGCTGTACAGCTCACATGAGAAATTAAGTGTTCTCATTTCAGCATACCTGAGTCAATCCTTTAAAACCAACCATGTTCTACACAACCCTCTGCGTTTGCTCTCACCCACACCTTGACTACTGCCCTCCTCCCAAACACAAGCAGCAACACAGTCAAGGAAGTGAGAAAGGTAACTAAACAAGGCTAAGGACGACAAAAGTAAGGTTTGTTCTACTCTAAAATAACCCAGTTTTGCCCAGCCAAGGTCCAGCACTCTTGCTCTGCAACTACATGACAGTTTTTACACTGCTCTGTTCATTTGTGTACAGCTCTGGTTGTCATGTGTCGCTCCTGCTGCAGGAGCCAAAGTCAAAGCCAGAAGTTGCTTTTAATACTTCAGGGCTTTTTTAGAGAGAGGAAGGAAATATCTGCCCCAAATCCCAATAGGATTGCAAAATCAAAATTTCACACCATAGCTTATAAATATTATTTCAAAAGAGTTTATGACCTGTAACCATCCACCAAAACTCTCTGGATGAAATTAAAAGAAACAACTGAATTGTGTTTTATATTCCTATACATAAACATATCCTGGTGCCTAAATGGTTGAGATACCAGAGTTCCTGTTTGTGGGTATTCACTTGAGAATGCATCGGAAAACAAAGGCGTATTCCTCATATATAAGCTGGGTTTTGTTGCATGTCAGAGTTGCTTAATTAAAATACTGACACCTTTGAGTGTGTATGGCTGTATGTGTATGTACGCGAAAGAAGAGGTTTCTATGTAGCCTGCACTCAAACTGCTAAATTCCAGCTGAAACAAAACAAAAAAACATCAGCCAGAGCAGAAAAAAAATGTAAAAAATTTCAACCCAGATGTTTGGTTATTAAAAAAACTGAAACAACAATACAAGAAAAATAACCCCAAAAACTCAAGCAAAAGCAAATTAACCAAAAAAATCAAACCAAACCAAAACAACGCAAAAGAACCCCAACAATGAAAACTACAACAACAAACCCCCAAAACCCACCACCACAACATCAAAAACAGTAAAAAATACCAGACAATGACAATGCCAAAGTGACGCTACCATACTGCTGGTACCACACATGTAACTACAGCACTTTAATGCCCTTTTGAGACACAAGAAACCTGCAACTCTATTCCCCATCAGGACAGCGATGCCACCAGGAAAGCCTTTTAACCATTGGTCCCCCACTACTTAAACTCATTCTTTGGCATGGGTCCAGAAGCTGTGGGATTCCATCATGCAGGATTCCCTCACCCCGCTCTGGAGCTTTGCACAGGACAAATATCCATGTGATTTGTGGCTGAACTGCTGTGAGTCCCTTCAGAAGAGCCTCGGGAGGTGACGGCTGCTGCTTCTGTCTGCAGATCCCTCATCCCCATTGTGAACTTCATCCTAGCCTGCAAAATGCCCTTTGTCAAAATACCCCAAAACTGAGCAGGAATGCTCCTGCTATTTGAGATGCAGTGTAAGATTTGCAGAAGGGATGGGTTACTCTTGGGTTTTAAATCAAACTCTTAGATTTCTACATATAGTACTTGGGGCTCACTTGCTGCTTTCTCCTTCAAGTTTTCTTTTCTTGAAACAGCTACAATGATGTCCTGAATGACAGATGGACCAAATGTACAATATTTTGCATATTGTATTGCTATGAAAGATAATTCATTTTTAAATACTTTCAGACTTCTTTATTCCTGTTCGTCTCATCAGCTTTAATCATGCTTTGATATACAGTTAACAAACTTGCTAACCAAATCTGCAATCAATGCAAATAAATTAAGTGAGTGGGTTGTTTAAAGGAAAGGAAGAGGACGGCTTTATCTGATCCCTGGCTCTGGTGCACACAGTTCCAGAGTGCAACTTGCAAAGCCTTTCTGAGCCTCTTGGAGCAGGCACTGGAAAGGCAGAGGTGAGCAGCCATCCCATTGGATTTTGGTGCTGCTCTTCAGTCCCCCAGGCACGAGATAAATTCCACAGAATGAGAGAAGGAGATGAGGTTTGTTCTGCCTGGCAACTCTTCTGAGTTTCCTTTAAAGTGCCTGTAACTACAACAACTGGTGAAAGCATGTGCACGGCACTAGCACACTTCCATCTTCCCTGGAAATTGGGCTAATAAATCCCTCTATGTTTACATAAAGCAGAGAAGAAATATGTTGAGGAAGCAATTTCATTTTCAAGCTTCAATGGAAGTACTGCAATTAACGGAAAGAAAAAAGACAAATATAAAAAGTAGGCATTAAAAAACCTGTTATGTGTTTCAGAACAGCAATTAAAGGAAATGATTCACTGTAGAGCCCGTGTTGAAAAGATTAGAGAAAACCACTGCATCTTTCTCAAGAAGAATTACAGTTTGAAGGGGGGCTTCATGCTGGTATAATGCTAGTTTATTTACAGATATTCAATATTTATCTTACTAGCATTCATATTAGCAGTAAGGCAAGCTAATGTTACCATCATTATACACATCATTCTGTTTTATTTCATTTGACTGGTTGTTGTAAAATTCATGTTTGCACTGTTGCCAGTGGATCTTATTCAAGCCTCATCTATGCTCTTTATAGGTTCCAATTTGGGGAACCACCTACTAACAACAGAAAATAGAAAACTTTAAGCGGCTGAGCATGAGCCATAAAAATTCCTAGTTGATTACTCTCCTGCATGCATTTACCAAGCTTTCCTCTATTGCTTCACCAGCTCTTATTACACACTGCCAGCAGCTGTCACCAGGACTGTACTGTGAGTGGCTCCAGGCAGGGATGTAGCTCCTAAATTTGTCATCCTAGCTGGCTGTAGCTGATGCACACTGTTAATCCAGGATGACACACCAGCACCACTGTGGTTTACCAAACAGGCTTCTCTAAACTCTGGGCATCAGAGCTTGGGAGGAGTGAAAGACAGCAGTATCAGCAAGGAAGGCAACAAAAAGAAAGTAGCTACACTCATCCATATATAATAACAATAATTAAAGAAAAAATTAAAAAGCTTGGCACCAAACAGTATGGGAAAAGACCAGACACACCTCTTCCACCTCACACTGCCTAGCACCCTGTTAACACACAGCAGAGTGCTCTCTTCCTAACTCCAGGCATATTCAAAAGGACCACATCCTCCTACTTTATTAACATATAAAATTATAAAGACTTGCATTTTAACATGGATTGTATTAACAGGGAGATCTCATGGCTTCCAAGCGTGCCAGGCTGTTGGGGAGCTCTGCTGCCTGAATGTTGCTGAGGTCAAAGCTTGGGAATCGTGGACCTTCCTAGGATTCACAGGGAGAAAACAAAAGCTGCTTCCAGCTGTGACAGCCCTGTCAAACAGTCCCAGTAAGTTCTGCTTCTTCAAAAACAAAACGTGCTATCCCCATCTAAGTGTTACCAACAGGGAATGCTTCAAAATCAGCCTCTTGAGAAGACAACACAACCCAATAAGTAACAGAAACTTCTCTGAGGGAGTCTAATATAATTCTTCCTTTTCTTGCCATTTCATTCCTTGATTGAACCTCATACAAAGGATCCTCTATACCAAAACATGCTGTTCCTTTAACCCTTGCTCTGCAGTTTCTTATGGCAGTTTCCCACGTGGGCTTTTCCATTCACGCTTCACTTACATTGACCTTGGTACCTCAGTTGTAAGTTTCTACACTGTGAAGTCTTGATGCACCATGCAGTGCATTTTGCTGCACTGCAGCTGTAGAAATCCATAATCAAGATCAGTGAAAAGCATCCCAAAACATGCCATGTCAAGAAATCTGAATATCTAGAATTAATAAAAACTAATCTTCTTTTGTTTGTGCCAAGAGGGGCAGATTTTCAAAATATATTCCAGACACACTGTGAATTAAGCACAGAAGGGCTGAAACTCACTGACCTGGAAGTTACCAAACACCATGGTTAACATGAATGAAACACCAGATGAATGCCTTGTCAATTAAAGAAAAAGTACCACTCTGTAATATAGCAAGAAAGACAAACAAACTGACTTACAGAATTCAAATTTGCAAAATTCAAATTGCTTAGAACTTACCCCTTCTACCATTACACCATTTCAATACATCAGGCAACAACCTTTGTCTCTCAGGCCACCAGGTTCCTACAATCCAGCTTCCTGGCTCCCACTTTGAATCTTACTAGGGAAATTACAGAAGTAACAACCAACCAACCAACCAACCAACCACATCCGTGTCCTAGACACTGGAAAGGGATTTGGTTCATCTCTTCCAAGAGCAGTGTGGTATTGCCAGTGACAGGAGAGGGATGATTGGGAGGTCTGGATGGTCTCTCTGGCCCAGAGAGTGGGGCAGACTTTGGTTAGCAGAGCAACTGGGACTTACTTAAACACTTAGATGTGTTTAATTCATAGAGACAAAAGCCTGTGGCTGGATGCTAGAGGCACAAATGGATAAATGGGTGTTCAGATAAGAACACATCCCAGAAATACTTCACATGGGATAAATGATGCCACTGTGAAATCAAGCTGCCTTACAAAACAGAGCTTAGGCAAGTGCACCTCAACAGATGCCTCAAAGCAAAGCAATGCTTAAAGTATAAAGAAAAAAATTTTCTTTCTACATGCTTTGCCCTCTTCCTCAACAGAATTGCTCAAACATAGCCAAATACTTTGTGCCAACGTGACAAAGTAAGCCGGACTTACTTTAGTCAAATTTGATGATAAAGACAGAAATGTAAGGGCTTCTAAAACACATTTACACTTCTGTTGAGGAAAATATTTTCTCATTCAAATTGGTGTTTTAATGTCAGCACAAGTAAATACAACAACTGCACTGTTTAAGAATGCAAATACAAGAAGAAAGTAAAAAAATTGTATCAGAAATATCAGAAAAAAGTGAAGAAAATGCAGGTATAATTTTCATTGTATGAGCTGATAAAGGGCCAACATAAATGGGAAACCAGGACTCACCTATTGAAAAGAAAATAATATTCTTGCCATATCTATTATCAGGCATGGTCATACCACTGGGTATGAGCCATTACCTCCACCTCCTGGAATGGCTGGCACCTGGAAGCTAGCCACCAGCAAAGTATTATCTTCACTGTTATTTCTTAAACTCTCAATGTCCCATCAAAATGCAACAATATTATGAAAATGTTCCTTTCAAAACTTAAAACCAGCATTAATTTTCAAATCTAGATCACCACTGTAAATCTTTAGCAGCGTTGCCTGCATTACTGCAGCTAAATGAAGCAAAACCAAAGTTTCATGAATTTAAACAGAGGTCCTGTTTTGACCCCAAAAACATTAACATAAAAATATTTTTTTCTAGCTGGTTTTACTTGCTTTATTAATTGAAGGCACAGAGGTAAGCAGGAAGAGGGATAAAACCATGCAGAAAGTAAGGCTCACTGAAGCTCGGTTATCGCAAATTAACCCAAATAACTCCTTCTGAAAAGCTGACTCACTTTTTATACAACAGAAATACTGCTGGAACCATCTGAGTTCCCTTCAGGAAACCTGCTGACAGAGCATCACATGGAAAACACAAAAAAGCTGTACTGAAACAGCCTGATGGCAAAGGAGCTGGCAAAGGGGAAGCTGCAATCACCTGTGCCAGTAGGAGTTGTTAGAGAAATTCTGCAAGAATTGGAGCTGACTTGCTTTTATGAGTGTCACAAAAAATGGGGGATATCCTAAGGAAAGTTTATTGAGGATGAAAATGGCCAGTACTGTCACACAGAGGACACTGGAAGAAATGGAGGCATTTCACACCAAAACAGAGGGAACTTGATTAACTGTGTAATGCCCTGAGCATATGTGAACAGGTCTCTGGCGTACCTTGGTCTCAGTGTTCAGGAACTACACATGAAAGACCTGCACCAGCTGCTCAGAAGGTGAGTATCAGCTACCAGTGCAAAGCAGGTATGAAAAATGCTTGTGCAAACAATGTACCTCCAGTAGCACATGGAAATATGGATACAGAACAAAGCACGGATGAGATCTCCTCTGGAGCAGAGTGTGATTTGAGCTGTCCACGTTCAGATACGACACAACGAGTATGGAAGACACCATGGCTGCTGCAGAAACCAGTTTTCCAGGCTGCTCAGGGGGTTCCTTGTCTTTCTCTAGTGGCAGCACCAGTCACACTCACAACAGTGCAAGTGCAAGGTCTAAGGGCAGTTTTATTGGCATTTTTCAGTCATGCTCTTAACTCTTTCCTTTTTGCAAGCACGCATGGCTTACGTGACTCTGTGGATCACACGTAAAATTGGCCACACAGCCAGTTTAAATTAGAGCTGGCTGAGAAGAAAAGAATAAAGGTAGATCTCAGTCTCATTTACAGCTTTTATATTCCAACTTGACAATTTTTGCTACACTTTCAACCCTCATCTCTGAAGCATCAAGGACATGGCTCTCTCTAAATCCACCCAGAATTACTTGAACAGAGTTCTCAGGTGTCACTTTTACTTTTTTAACACCTGAGAGTGTTTAGCTCCCCCAGGGACAAAGAGCACCCATATCCACAAAATATTGCCTGAACTGACAGCAGAAACACTGAAATGAACGCTTAGAAATCTCCATCCTGGAGACACTTTGTAGACTATAGGTCCACAATTTTAGGTATCTAAATCCTAAACCAGAGTTGTAAGCTCCCATGTCCTCTATTTTCTTCTTCCATCTCCTGTCCAAAAACCCAGTGTTGACTTTGGCTGTCAACACTACTAAAGCATGAAGACTGCACCCAAGAATGGGCATCACAGGCCAGAGTATAAAATACAGAGGCAGCAGCTTCCATACTTACTATAAACCAGATTGCCAGAGATGTAAAAAGCCCAGCATGTAAATATGGAACTTTCAAAAGCACCAAGATACTCAGAAGAGAGAATGCAGTAGAAAGCAGGCACCCAAATAGGTCCATCTGAAAACCCCAGGACCCATCTGTGCTTTTAGGTGCCTAAATGGAAATTTGACTCTACATAAACATCACCTTTTCTGACCACTCTCATGCCAGCATTACTCTGTCCATTCACTTACATCCCTTGTGTTCATTTTTTCCATTTAAACCATCTTAGAACAGCAAATCAAAGTATTCAGTATTTCAGCTCCCTACCCTCAGCCTGTTAATATAGACACAACGTATTTACAGTGGATTTCTAATATAGATGTGTAAGTAGAACACCAGTGGACATGGTTGCTGTAAGGAAAAGATCACATTAAATATACTCTGCAAAGAACATAAAATCAGTGACATTTTGACCATCAGGCCTTGGGGAAGGATCTGTACTCGCTGCTCACAGCGTGCAGGCTGGTGCTGGGCTGATGCTGAGCAGATGGCTGCAGAGCAGCTTTTGCTGGCTCTGAGCCATCATATTGTTTTTTCCTTGCTCGTGAAGGTTGGGTTATTTATTTATTACCGGACCTTACACAGTTGTGATCAGGGCATGATGGAAATGCAAACGCACGAACAACAAGATGCTGTTTGCAGTTGTGAGGGGCTGTTCATGATCAAACTTTGATTTTCTGCTGCCAATTTTCCATTTACCACCTCTGGCCTAATAAAGCCTTCCCTCCAGCTTATTGTCTCTCCAGCTTACAACTGCTAATGAAATGCTCGAGTGTTTCCATGGGGGCTGATATTGATGTGTTTTTCCTGGAGTTTTCTTTCTTTACAAACAGTGCTGAGGACGTCAGCAGAGCTCCTGCAACTATTTTTGTTAAGCACCAAGGTTAGGATCTCAGACTAATTGGCATAAAGATAGAAGAGTCTTTAATTAAAGATCTGTAGCAGTGAAAGGCATTAAATACAGATGCAGGATTATTAGACGCTAACTTTCATACAATTGTTCAGAGGATACACTTTTAGTAACTAATAAGATGCCCATTTTTCCTTTATGAATCAGTTCCTCTAAAAAGGGTATCTTTTACTTCAAACTCTTTCCCAATCACTTAGTTTGTCACAGATGCTCGTTGTGACATTGCATTTGAGAAAAAAGCTAAACAAGAACCGAGTATGTGTGAACTAAAGTAGAAGTAAACTCCATTTGACTCCAAACTAAGATCCACACAAATTGTGCTGCACAGAATCAATAACCATTCTGCCTTTTGCATGCATATTTAAACAGGCCTAATCCCACACACAAAGGTGGCAGGTTTAACAATTACCAGACAATCATCAGGCAGACTTTAGATCAGCCAGATGTCCAGAAATATATTGTTAATCTCAGCTGTAGTTTTAGCTCCAAAACTACTCTGCATCCTATCTTCTGCTCCCCATACCTCATTTTTAAATCCTTCCATTATTCACTCCATAGCTTTTTATTATCCTCCCCTTAACTCGGTGTGATCAGTTAAGTTCCAGCAGATGAACGCATTCTCCATATGAATCAGAAATCCAACATAGCCACAGTGCTGCCTGGTATTTACATGTAAAGTGGTAAATCTTATAAGAAGAAAATTAAAATGACATCAATTTATACTTTGCATTAAGTGGATCAGACATCTCCTCTCTCCCTTCCCCCGCTCCCTCCCATCCCCCCAAAGCTTAAATGATGACAGCAGTACTTAATCTTTTTTGCTGAAGGATGTGAACAGCACTGGGCTATGTGTTCTGCTCCTCTAAGTTTGTTGGTTATTAAACACTTTTTCTGCTTGGTTGCTTTCAGGCTTAAAGTTAAAAATAAATTAATACATTGCAATTATTAATACTCGGTTCTGAACCAACTTTAAGCATTTAAGAGGTAATGAGACAGCACAGTAAATGTACTCTAATAAAATTTATTTTTTTAATTTCAATTTAGAGGTGAAAGACAACAAAAATGTAACATTTCTAATGACTGATATAGCAGGGAAATGAAAGCTTAGGAATGCTCTGTGTAATTCACCTGCTTCTAAAAATATTTTGATCAAAACTAAACATGAACAACTCCCTTCACCCCATACAAACTTGCAAGTAAACCTGGTGCACTTTGCTCAAATGGCTTTCTCCTACAAAACCCCACATCAGTATGTTGAAGGCTTAAGGTCCTGCCTTGGTTCTGGACCCCAGCCTGAAGAACAAGAGGGTGTTTCCCATTTCACAACCCAGGGCTGCCCAGGCAGCAGAGAGATGAGACCCAGGTGAGGGCCAGAACAACCAGGGCCACTAAGCCAGACCCTGCAGAGCTGCAGTTTGGGATGCCCCTGCTGGAAGGAATTGCCTTCTTCAGGTCATGCATGGTCCCTGGGCCAAACAGGTCTGACCAAGGCCTCTCATCCTGGAAAGTAGGGAGTAAAATCGGGCTTTGGTAGGTTGAGTGAGCACATGATAGACCCAGCAGGTAAGGAGCTGCTCTAGGTGACTGAAGGTAAGAAACTGGTGGTGCAGCCTTGCTTGAGTCCCAGATGGAACTGCAGAACATGGCAAGGCTTCAGTGACACCTCCTCTCAGCCAAGCATTGCTCACAGCTCCCACACCACCAGCTGCATGGGCAGGTGAGGCTGAGAGTGCCAAGGAAAAGCATCATGTTGAAGAGTAAAGCACAAGAAGGGTAACCCAGGGGCCACAGGGATTACTCCCCCCAACCTCCTCCCTCCCTCCCAACCAAACCAAACCAGATCACAAAGACCCAATCTAAAGTAAACTCAGGGCAGTGAGAACTGTGCCAGCAGCCAAAGCTGTGTGGGAGTGCCTGGGCATTTCTGCCGAAAACCAAGATGTAAACTTTGCCTCCCCACCCCAGGGGCCCCAGCTGCACAGGAATACTGGTTTCCCTCAGATGGAGGTGGCAGAACCCAAATGCAGGCTCAGCCTCCCACCACCCAGAGCACAAGGTCTGGTGTAGTGAGGACGTGGCTGCCAGCCTGGGCAGGGATGATGGAAAGGAGCCCTGGTCCCCTGTTGGGCTGAGCAGGAAGGGCAGCAGAAAGGCCCTCACATGAGGTTTTAACAGCAAGGACACAATGCATAGGAAGAGAAGTGTTGAGGCTGCTCTTCCATCAGCCAGGGAATACAAGGCAATGGCCTCTATCCTTTCACTTTTTGGGGAAAGAAGGAGACAGAAGCAAGCAATGAATGATGAAGGCATAGCATGGGTGTAGTGAGGACCACAGTCATATATCCAATACCAAGCAATTCTGCACCTCACACCAACCACTGGTGCCTGCTGGCTCCCTGGAAGAGAAAGCAATTCGATTTGCACACTGCTGAATAAATTCCTCATTTCCTTTCCCAGCTATCTCAAGCAGCAGTCACTCCTCTTATCGTAGCAATGTGCCTTAGTAGAACGAACATTACCCAAGGCAACTGGGTTAATTTTTTTTTGAAGGAGGAGGAGCTCACATCAGAGAAGCTAGAAGGTATAAAACAGCTCCAGGGGTGGCCAACAGGAAACTGATGACTAAGAGAGTGCCCTTGAGAAGGCTTTAGGCTATTCTGTGGAATGTAGTCCATGGCAGGAAGAGAGCAGAGGGAACAGGGCTTTTAAATGAAGAAGGCAGGTCAGTACATGTTGCAGTGATGCATACATGGGCAGTCAGCTGTGCTGATAATCAATTATCCCTCTTACAGGTGCTGCTTTATAACAAATACCATCTGTAAGTCCTTTAAATTGTGGCAAAGCACATGGAGAAAGATGGAAACAACAGCAATCTGTACCTCACAACACACTGGTATCACTGCAAAGTGATGGGCTGAGCTTGTCAGCTCCAAGCTCTGATTTCCCAGCAGACATCCAGGTCTCACACCATAGTTCCCATGGCTAAGAGTCACCACCAAAACTTCCAGTTAGCAGGAATGCTTAATGCAGCATAACTTGACAAAATAATGGCGGGTGAAATCCAGTTGTTACTGGATCAAAATGCATCTTTTCAGACAATGCAGTAAGCATGTTCATTGTGGATACAGATATGCAGCTAGCAAGAATTTTTCTTGCTTCTTTCCAGTCCTGTGAGATACTTTTCTTTCTCATGGGATATTTGCAGAGTTCTATAAACCATGAACACCTGCGACCTTGCAGAGCTTTGTTTATGGTACAGTAAAAAAATATTTTGACAATGGATGTTTTAGGATTTTAGCCAATCACCCCAAGGGGTGGCTGATCCTTTGTCCAATTAGACTATGAAGAAAAAAGTCTATAAAAGAGTTGTAAAATAATTAAATAAATCAATCTTGCTGCACAATTCCTGCCTGCTGGATCTCTCTTCTCCTCCCTACCACTGTGGAATACTGCGACAGCTCATGGCCAGAATGGCGTTTGTATTTTGTCACAGAAACATGGCAACACAATGTGATTTTCCTGGATGGACTTTTGCAGCTATGATCAAGTTTTGTTTTCTTCTTCAGTGCAGTGGAGTAATTCAAGCTTTCTCCACAGGCTCCTCTTTCATGCCTGAACTGAATTTTCTGAAAGCTACACCTATGCAGCACCTCTTCTGTTTAGGAAACTTAAGAAAAGCATCCTTAAGAAAAGTGTCCTTTTCATACTCCTCTTCCTTGCTAGGAAAACCCACACCACTGCTCCAGCAGGTCACCATGGGCTGACCACAGACAACCCTGTCCATGCAGCACTGTCATGCCAAATTCGTTTCCTGGCACACCATTAATAACTCAAATGTTTTTCTGGAGGCCTTTGCCTCTCTGTTTTCTTTTATTCTCAGTTTCCTCCCACTGGCATAGAAGAGTCCTGAATACATCACTGGAACGGGATCTGCTGTCACGATGACAGCAAAGTAAATTCTGGGTTCCCATCCCTTGTGCATTTGTGGACTTCATTTTCTGGAGCTCTCAAACAGCCAGCCTGGCTGGGCTGGTGAGGGCACTACTGCACGAGCATCACCATGTGATGTGAACCATCCACTTCCACTCAAAATAACTCTGCCAGCAAGTAACAAAGTAAATAGAGACTGACAAGACAGAAAAAAAAAATAGGAAGAGTGATGGAGTAAGACAGCAAATGAAAAGATGGAAGGAAATGACACAGCAAACACGGCTACAATGTTCCCATTGTTCTTTTACAGCCCATCTGTGAAGCCCTACATGCTTTACTAGTGCATCTCTTTTGTAGAAGGAGATGCTAGGACAAATCCATCACTGCTTTGCAAATGCTTCCTGCTGTAACTACAACTGGGTAATATCCCTGTTACACCTTTAACCTGCCCCTGTTTTACTGTGAAGCTGTAAAGCAAAGAAAATTCTAGGAGGTGAGATCACAAGTGTATCAAACAGACCTCTGCCAAAAAAATACACAAAGCCTATGGCCCTCTAAAAACTGTGATCTGGTTTATGGCCTTAAATGCCTAGTAGATTACACACACAATTGATAATGCACATTTATGATGGCTATGTGACCGTTTTGTCCTTAGACACTTGCACGTGATGCTTACACTGTCATCCTGTGGTGGTTTGACATCTTCTAACCCCTCTTGAGTTCCAAACACCAACAGATAACTTAATATAGCCGTTTGGCTCTTAAATTTATGACCAAATTTCTCGCAGTCAGTGATAGATGCACAGCAACCTGTAACCTGCAAGCCAGTCTTGCTGAAGAAGACTTTCCCATGGCAGTCTCCTCACCAGCTGGTCCAGCCACAAGGCACAGAAAACAGTCCAGGAATCTGCACAAGCCCTGCTAAGCCTGTGGCCAGCCGAGAGGTCTGTCACACCTGGTGTCCCCCTCCCTCTGGGCTGGCTGAGAGGTGGCAGGCAGAGCTCAGAAATCAGCACATGGGGCGGCCCAGGGGCTTTGCTCTGCCCATCCATTCGTCCCTCAGCCTCTGCTGTCACAGGAGGCTGCACAGAGCCATGAGGCAATTAAAAGAACAGCGTTTCGTTTGGGCATGCTCAAAGCACTGTGCTAATAGAGGGATTAATTAATCCCCACCACAGCAGAGCAAGGTAAGCACCGCTCTCCAGATGGAGAAAAAAATTACAGAGGCAGTGCAGAAAAGCCAAGAATAAAATGCAGGTCTGTGTGCCTTGTCAGACTTGATTTCAGTCCCTCGGGCCACAAAGCAAAACATTCGCCTTTGAAGGAGAGTGATTTATGATGATCTGGATCTCAACTGTGACCTACTTTAACAATTAAAACCAGACAGGAAAAAAAAATCTCTCTCAAATGTTAAATGAAGGTCTTAAATCAAAATCATCTATTCCAATGCAGAGGCATTTTCTGTACAGAAGGAAGCAGCAAACCCCTCCTGGCTTCATGGTGGCAAGTTCCTGAGCTCGTTCACCCCAGAGTGATGCTAAAAGGCAGCAGTGCCGGGATGTTTTCACAAACAAGTGGAGCTACTGGCTCCCAAGCCATACTTCATGTGTGACAGCAAACACAGAGCTGTCCTGCTGCTATTTAGACCCAATTGCTAAATTGCAGCAAATGCAGCCAAAATACACAAAATTAGTACTTTCGTGCAGAAGTGCCCGGTGTAACTACCCCAGGGGTGCTACGCAATACTGAAGTGCCACAAAACAATACCTCTGCTGAGGTGTGGGCTGCACTACAGGATTTGGAGCCATTGCACTGCATGAAACCTTCAGCACACCGAGTTTATTTCACTTTCACACAAAAGCTGGCTGTCAGGAAGGAGAGGAGAAATTACTCTTTGCCACACAGAGGAGAAGCAGTTGATGTGAAGGGCACACCTTTCTCCAAGGCAGGAAGTAGGGTCCCTGGGTTCACTGCAAACCCAAGATCTTTGCACCTGCTCCTTCTCCACAAAAGGATTGAGCAGACTTGCATGCGATCACTCATTCACTGATGAGCAGGAAATTATTGCTATGTAGGTTAAGATTCAGTCATCTTGAACACAAAAGATTGCAGAGTGCAGTTTTATTGCTTGGGAGATGCTGTGGCAGTTCACAGGTTCATATTGTCCCTTAATGCTGCCTCTGCCACCAACCAAGAGCCTCCCCTTGATTCCTCATCCAAAACATCTGAGCATTTAAGCATCTAATCAAGTCTGTCATTCCCAGTGGGAAAACACATATGGTAAATATTTTACCCGATAAGCTGTAGTGGACTTGGGTATAATTCAGACTACAAACATCCTTGCAAAATGCAGGCTTTAATTTTCAGGGCCTTTGTTTCCTACAACACAGTGACCCCATGAACGAGGACGAAATGACTCTGTAACAGTCTGTAACCTAGAACAAGGTTCTGATACTATCACCAAAGTGGAAAATAATTCCAAAATAATGCATTAAACTCATGGTTTTACCAATGACAGGACAAAGGGGGAAGGAAGCACTAATCCAGGCACCTTCCTATGGCATGATTTCTGTTAAAACTTTACAGAGCAAAGGATGGAGATAATAAGCTTAAGGTATCCTGATGTTGCTCTCTTTTTTTGCCCTGACACCTTTCTCTGGAGCTCTCACTCCTTTTGGTCACAGCCTAGCTCCATCAGCCAGAGCCCTCCAAGGGCTGCCCTTCAAGACAAGATGCTTGGTTCAGAGGCACAGTATCTCCTACTGTGCTGGAGCATTTTTGCTCTCTCCAAAACATCCTCCATGACATTGGAAGGCTGAGACTTCACAGGTATTTCAGTGGGACATTCATACACATCAGGTCTCTGGTAAAATTCAGGCTTCCACAGAGCTGTCCCATCTGCTGAACAAAGCCAGTGTTTTCTGAAGTCTCTTCTGTGCAGAGTTCAGCCCTGCAATGCTGATGGACATAAACCTTGGCACTTGCCGCAGGTTTTCTTTGAGGCAGCTAGCAGCTGCTGTTCCTGTTCTGCCCTCCCCTCAAACACTGAAGGTGGGACGTGTGGCCGTCTACTCACGAAGTCATGGAGATAAAAAAGTGGCAACTGTGCCTGAGAGGTAAAGCTGGGAAACCTCTTAGACAAAATCCAGGATGGAGAGGCTTTGGAATAAGCAAAGAATAAACCCCAAAAACCAAGGAAGAGAATAAAGAGAAGATACTTTTAGATGTTATCTCATTAAATTGCCAGAGAAAGATGGAACAAGCTGCTGATAATTCCATGCCATCCATATAAAAGAACTGCCAAGATGGCACAGAGTGCAAAACCAGGAGAAATGGTGGAAAAGCCCCTTCTGGAATACAGCACTACTCACTGTACAGGTAAGAAGCTGTGGGGATTGCACTTCCCAGTATTAGCTGGCTGGTTTCTTACCTTGGGACTGGACATTAAGATGAAAAGAAACATGGATTTTCAGGCACTGTACCTAAAATTGGAACAGGAGTCCAATCTGCAGTGTGCCACACAAAATTAATCACTATCACTTTACATCCTCACCAAGGTCTCACTGCTCCTACCCAGAGAGGAGGCAAAAACAGGTATTACAAGGGGAACTTGTGAACAGAAAACAAACCATTATAGAGCAAGCCACCCTTCCCTATTAGCAATGCTTTATCCATCCATTCCTCCTACTGGTCTTCACAGGAAAACCTTATTTCTAAGTGACACAGAACTCGAGTACCAGGGAGAGGTTCACTGATACTTTCTCAGCAGCCACACACAAACCCCAAGCCCCTAAACTGGATTGCAGCTCATATATTGAAATCACAGAATATTCTGAGTTGGAAGGGGCCCAGAAGGATCATTGAGTCTTACTCTTAAGTGTTGTTGCACCTGCCACACAAACATGTGCATTTACTGCCCATTCTGCCCTCATTTTTGTCTCTACTCAGCACTTAAGAAGGAGAAGAAAGGAAAGGAATAGAAAAGACTCAGTTATTTCTAGCAATTTTAGCATTGCATCTAGCTCAGAATGCAGCATAATTTGTTTCCAGACATGGCCATTTTCTCAAAGCTAACCAGCAAACTCTAACTCATTTGGGGAATTAAGTGTTAGAGAACGAAAATATCAAAGAGCCAGCCAACGGCATTCAGCTCTTCTGCAGCATTTGCTATCATCAACCTCTTCCTCTCCAAGCATCAAAGCAGTTATCAGTGAAATTTCCCTGGCAACATTTTAAAACAGAATGCACCACGTTAATGTAAGCTTTTAATTTAATTTCTAATTTTTTATCTATATCTATATCTATATCTATATAAACACCCAAAACTTATTGGAAGATCTGACCTGTTCAAAATCCTTCCTCAGAGAAGTGTTCTTCCTCAGGGGGAAAAACCACTCCGAAACACAATACCAACAGCTAAGTTAGTTTCTTTTCCAGCAAAGATATTGAAGCCTCAAAATCTAATGTCGGAGCTACTCTCTTGGCAGAATTTTAAGCAATTAATTGCGTTACCTGGTGCTGCCACGAGATGTCAGGGAGCAATAGAGAAAAATTAGTTGTAGCTGCCCTAAATCACAGAGCTGGCGTGATAAAGGGGAGGTAACAGTCACCCGGCCATGGCAGCTCTGACAGGGATGTCTGCATGATTCTACCCCTATTTGCTACAACGTGTCTTATCACACCGTAATATCTTACATGCAGGGAGTCTTCTTTCAAATAAACACCCCCAGGTTTTGAGGGCGTCGTCAGGGGATGGAAGGAAAAAAAGAAAATCAAGCTTGGTTTTGTGAAGCTGGAAATTCAAAAGAAAAACCCTAAGGTAACGTAACAGCATTATGTAGGTCTTAAAGGCACACGGCTCAGAAACATCCAGCTTCCAACACTAAGATCAGCCCTGCTTTGTGCTCCTGTAACAATATTTTTACATGTACTGCTATTTTCTCCCTTTTAATTATCATGCTGTTGGCAGCAAAATTTTACACACTTTATTCAGAATCCCCACCCTCTCCAAATCCTTTTTCAGTGATGAATAAAATGCAGAAGGATGCATTAGAGGCTCTATAGCAGCCACACTCTTCCTGCCAAAATTGAAGAGTCCCTTCAAGTTACTCAAGAGTCTGAGAGCAGGAATTGGAATATGTGATGGGGAAGAAGGGCATGCAAGGTGACTGCAGCATGAGTTCGAAACTGTGGATTGTTCACAGGTGGTAAAGCCACAATTGGGCTTGGATGGCAAGATGGAAATGTTAAAAAAGAGCTACCCTGTACCATCCATATGTCACCTTCCTGGAAACACATCAGATGGCTTTTCAAATCCTACCACAGCTATTTTTTTGGTATCCCTTCAGTATGATGGATACAAGGCTTGGAGCATGCTGAAGTCTGTTACATGATGTAAAACACTTACACTTTCCTGTAAAGAGAGTAAGAATGTTAAAAATTGGTATCTTGGGTCCTTTCCAAAGTAAGGTGGAAGTGCTACAAGTCCCAAGGGAAGAGAAAAATTCCTACTTCTCTTGCAGTGCAAATCTTGTTGAGGAGCAGTCCAAGAACATGATCAAAGCTATGGCTGTTTAAATCGCACCTTTGACTCACTTCAGGCAGAGAAACTTGGAGGTCTAGAGGAGAAAATTGTTTCTGTGGCAGATGAAGCGACTGAAAAACACATGTAAGGCTTTAAGATATTCAAGGCTGAAACAGGGCTGAAAGTGCTGATCAGGTGAGGAGAGGGAAGCCTGGCAAAGCAGCCAATAGCATATGGCAAATTAATTATTTTTTGTAGGAGTTCTGCATGTATGATTTTATACATTGCATTCAATGAATATACATACACATCGACATCCAAGTACAAAAAATCTAAGGAGCCATGTTTTGAAAGGGAAATCTGCCAGCCCTTAGGGTTTGGATTAGTGGGCAACTCCTCAGGAATCTTGTCCCGGGACCTGGGTGATATATGAAGAGGAGCAGCAGCTGGGAGCACAGCTGATGCCCTGGAAAGCTGCAAGCAGATGGGAAGGGGAACGATGGATGTCAGCAGGGGAGCAGCGTGGGTAGCACTTTGTTCCGGATGCTTCGTGCTGAACGTAGGAGATTATCGGTTATGTGAGCAGCAGATACACGGCAACAGCTCCAGCTCCAGTGGATGCTCTGCTTCCCGTCATAATTCCTCTCCCAGGTGACGAGAGCAGCAGGCCCAATGCTTTCCCTTCCTCTCTGGAACACGGCACAGTATGGAGTACAAGGTAAACAGAGCGTCAACAAATTGGTGTGTGCCAGCCTCGGCATAAAACACTCGGTGCACACAGCACAGGGTGCAGCCGAATGAAAATTGCTTCGGAGGGCTCGAGCTCCAAATGTATCAGTGAGGAGATGTCCCCATCCTTCTGTTAAGTCGGAACACTGAGGAAATCCCATGACACTGAAGAGCAGCTCTGCTTGTTGTGGTGGGTCTGGCTGTTGCATGCTATAGATACAGCTAAGGCTGTGCATTAGTTCCACAGTACATCAGGCAGCAGACCCTTTAAGTATCACACACTTCAAGCAGTACTGCCTCCTAAAAATTCCTTCAGGTTTTGGCACCTGGGGTGTGAATCAGGTCCTTAGGATTACAGTCCTGTTATCTGATGCCAAATGCTTTTTAGAGATGTCTTTTGTACCAAACAAATTTGTTCTATAAACAACATTTGAAAAATCTCCCAAAATGTACTCGTGTCCTTATTTATTTAGAAATCAGTGAGTAATTCATGAAAGAGGGCAGACAAAGGAAAGAGATGGGTACAAACAAGGTGCTCAGGATTATAATGTATGTACGGATTTGAAGAAAAATCTTCTGACTGCACAGTTATCTTAAAGTCTTATGATGTCATTTCACTCTTCCAAATGCACATCAGCAACCACAGGAGAGATTAGTGGTTCAGAGCCTCCCCACAGAGATCCAGACACAGACCTGCTGAGTTTGCTGTGGACTTTTGCACATAAATGGCTTTAACCTCGTGTAGGAGAGTGGGAGGCTGCATGAAGGCATTAGGTGGGACTCCATGCAAAACAGTAACTTGAATTAAAGGCAAAGCCTGGAGAGCTGTGCACCAAGGGCTGATCACAGCTGCAAAGGAGGGCTGTCAGGGCACACCCTAAATCCTTTAATAAGCAAACTTGAACTTATTTGAGGGGAAAAAAAATGCTCTTAAAAAAAAGCCCCCAAGTTTGTTAGTGCCCAGTTTAATTCCAGACACTGTTTGTCCAGCTCTCTAGCGAAATGCAGAGCAGGCTGATCATGCCCTGCAACTGCAGACACCAAAAGGAGTTCATGTTTCCAGCTCTTACTGTCAGCATTTGAGTTTGATAGAATCAGGTCAAAATCAGTCTCGCTCAGTCTGATGTAATGTAGACTTCTGGATCCTACCCCGCTCACCAAGATGTGAGACCTCATTCTCCCTTCCCACAGTCAGGCTCTTAAGAACCACTAGAGAAGTGCTTGTGCTGTAGATTGACATACCAGCAAAAAACCTCAAACATTAAGTACAGAGATAATTTTCAGAGAGGGGAAGCACATTTTCTACCACCAAAGAGCAAAATAATGGAAATGGAAAATGTGCCAGAACAGGCAGGTACCTTAACTGAGAACCCTTTAAGTTAACTGCACTCCCAAAATCTATTAAAAGCCAGTACAAATCCTGATGTACTGGCTTATCATGTTGTAAATAAAAATAGAGTAAACAGAATGTGGTATCCTCCTTTCCCAGCTTTGGCTCCTACAGGAGCATTTGGTAGTGTGCACTGTCATAATCTCTTCTCCATCCTCCTTCTCAGGTAGATTATGCAAGTCAGAAAGTCAGGGGGACACATAATTTTGCCAACCCAGCAGTGCTGAGAGCAGTCTCAGCTAAAAAAGACCCAGGATCTTCTCACATAATCAAACACCTTCAGAAAACAGAACTTCAAACCCTTAAGGGTTCCTGTATTCCCAAGTGGTTCAAGCAGAGTGGGCTAACATGGTAAGGACATGGGTTAAAGGAATGCACTCTGACCATCTCCAGAAATGGATATGCACATATTCCAATCAGTGAGGTCTTTTAATTGACTAAAGCTTCCTGTAAATTGAAGGGGCTGCACAGAAACGTCAATAAGGCCAATTAATGCTTCAGCATATCTCCTAGAATTTACTTGGGGAAAGCAAAGACCAATCCACTCCTGAATTACAAAAATAAAGCTGCAAATCAGTCTGAAATCCAGGTTGAAAAAGTCAGCTGGCTTTGGCACTGGGAAAACACAGTCATGAAAGCACAGGCGCCGTAGCTCTGCGCACTTGCTGCTCCAGTCAGCCTGAATCCCTGTGACAGCAGCGAGCGGCTGCTGATTGCCACCAGCTAATTATAGCGCTTGGCTCATGGCAGGGCGGCTGCTGCTGGCTGCTGGGGCGGTGTGAAGGCAGCAGCTCCGTGACACATTCACCAGCAGCTCTCCAAAAATGACCCCCTCCCGCCCGCCTCCATTTCACAGCCACCGTTTAATTGCCGACCGCGCTGGGAGCGGCACAGGAGACATCACCAGCCCTTGGAGTGTTGGCCCATCGCAGCTTCTCCAGCCCCACACCCTGCACTGACAGGGAGCACCTGGCCCCTCTTGATGTAAGAAAGCTCAGGGTGAGACCTTGTGGCATGGGGAAAGGGATATGTATTCTTATTCACTCCAGATCTGGGGAATCTTTTGGAGGAAGTGGAGCCAGAGCTGTCGGAGCCGGCAGGGCACCTGCTGCCTGCAGCAGTTTCCACAGGAAGGCAGGAGACTGGAGAGCAGCTCAGCTACCAGGCTGCACCCACTTCCCTGGGGCACTGGCCACAAAGCAATAACTGCTGCACATTTATTCTCCAATCCCCACGGTTTCACAAGAATGAGAAGCAAAATAAAACTGGGAGGTTATTCCTCAAATGTTTTCCTTGACCTGGAGAAAGCAACAGCGTGCTATGGACTTCCTGCTGGCCTGCCCTCAGTCAAAGCAACCAGAAGGGCTGCTGCACGTATTTCCATCTCAGAGTTGTTTACAGTGTTTTGTCCTTCCCTCAGGCACTTTCCTTCCCAGTATTAGCAGCCATGTGTGAAGATACTTTGGTATCAGTACACTTTTCCTGGAAGTCTTCCAGTCCACCAGCCCCAACGACTGCTCTGAAGGGCAGCATTAGCCCCAGCCTCTGCATTTCTCATCCTGTACAGGTCTCAGGTTCCTTCCCATACAGAGCCAGGCAACAAGGCACTCATGGATTTGCAGTTTGACTCTGCCAGAGTATCTCTGTAAGACTCATATTTAACAAGAAGACTGTTTTCCCTGTACTTGTGATAACCAGGCAACCAAAATGATGCCACGCAACCTTAAACATTAAAGACTGCAGAACAAGACAATTCTAGAGAGATACTTAACATAAAATCAGTGCTAAGTAGATGGGGAAACAGAGATGAGGAAGGAATGAAAAATAAACCCAGCAAGACAGCACATCTTAGTTACTTTTCTATCCACACAAGCTGCCTCTCTTGGAATCAATTCTAGTTGCACCTAAACTAAATCTGATCAAAGTTGCTGTAATAATTTGTATACTTAAAGTATCAACTCATCAGTAAGAATGAAACACAATCAGCTCATCAAATGCTTCTCATTATTACAGTCTTTCACAGCAGGAGCCTGCATCTCCCATCCCTGCACACATCTGCTGTGATCATCAGAAACCCAAAGAGAAAGTGGCATGAAGATTCTCTTCTCAGGATTATTTTGGTTTGAGCACTTGTCGGTGCCACACACCCCATCTCCATTCTCCCCAGCTGTCACACATGGAGAAGTGCAAAAGTACTATGAAAAGAACCTGCTGCAAAATCCACACACTGGCAAGGGAGTTGGGGACCTACATAGCACTTGAACCTACATTTGCCTTCAGTCTGTGAAATAATTTAGCTAAAATGAGGCCTTTTAACATGGGAGCTTTCAATGCCAATCTTCCTGAATATTAGCACCTAGTTGAATGTTTTGGAACATTTAAAGCCAGGAGTACAGCCATTCCAATGTCTGCTACTTCCCAGCTTCCAAAATCCTTATGTTTATGACAGATTTACACTTCTCTGCATGATTTTTATCTCTTTACTTTTTCATGTGAGGAACCTGCACTTACACCACCACTGTTTTGGACAATCATTTGCTGTTGCAACTTGTCTATAATCAAACTGAAGAGAGTATATCAGCAGCCCACGAGTTTTCACTTCTGCAGGAAAGCCCCAGATACCTCTGTACAAAAATATTTGTATAGTTTTTACTTCACGTATAGCCACACTTCTTTGGATGCTGCATTCACAGATGTTCCCATAAGCAACCAAGGAAGCACAGTCTTGATGAAACCAGCAACAAATGGAGGACCCCCATGGGTGTCATTAGTGGGGCAATGTAAAAGCAAAAAAAGATGTCAAGTAGGTTTCCTCCTTTTTTTTCTTGCTCTTAGTTCTGTTCCCCACTAACATTAGTGAAGGAGAGGAAGAAGTAGAGGACATGCTTATTAAAATTTGCAGCACACAAGTCTGGAGGGAACACAATTACACCAGAGGACAAGATTATATGAGATTGTTTCATCATTTGAAGACATGCTTTGAAATTCATCACGGCCAGAAGTATAGTTACTACAGGCACACAAGAGGAACTAACTGTACGAAGAGAGGTTGGGGAAAACTGTTCAGACTGCTCAGCAAGAGCTCTTCAGAGGAAGATTTGGGGTGTAGCAGACTGTAAGGGGAACATGCCTTGGTGAAGCCATACTGTTATGAAAGCTGAACAAGCTGGCATTAATAAATAGAGGAGCCCACATCCCCTACAATATAAGTAATTCTTCTGCTCTGCTCAGCTTTGTAATTCCCAGATGAAGTATTATCTCCCACACTGAGTATTTTAGGTAAATACAAGGGGACCAAAGGAAGAGAGTTCAAAAAACAGGAAAGACATCCAGAAAATAGGACTTGTCAGAAGGTGTTACAGAAAATTGCATTGTTTTTATCTAGTGAGGAGAATGCCATGAGCAGGGTGATAATGGACTGCTATGTACATAGAAACATGCTACAAAAGTCAATAGAACGATCTGTTCTACATAACCACAGCAGATAAGGAGTAATGGGCTGAAACTGAAGCAAGAATGACTCAGATCAAACATTATAAAAACTACATATAATGATAACAAAGCACAGGAATAGATTTTATTCAGAGTTCTTCAAACACAGGGTAAATTAACAGCAGTGAGACATCACTGAAGCATTGCTGATCATACCCAGGAGCAGGGATAAGACCTTGGTAACTTCTTGGCATTCTCCCTGCAACCCATTTTTCTTAGTTTTCCATTATCTCATCTTTACAACTGTAAGCACTAACAGCTACAACAATATTATAACCATGAGAGCTACTGCAAACCTCAGTGAAGTTAACATGCATTAAGTACCTCATTAATACCAACAATTAAGTCACAAATGGTTTGTGCTGTCTGGTCAATGTGATGGCAGGGAAGTGCCTTTTAATAAGGACATGATTCAGCTGACACAGAATTAGCAGAAGAAGAGAAATTTCAGCCACATATCACTCTCAGCCCCCAGCAGAGCCCAGAGAGACAAATGCCCATGGTCAACACCTACCTTGGGACAAAGGCTGTGTCAGGAGTGTGCTCTGTGCTGGCTGGGCAGGCACCCTCAGGGCTAGCTCAGGGCTTGGCTGGAATGGTGAGATTTCTTGAACAGGTATTACAGTAGGATTTGAATGTGTGCACACCTGTGTACCCAGCCCCTCGCTCAGAAACCCATGCTGACACTTCCAGAGACTTCCTGAGCAGTGCAGCCAGAGAAGATGCTGCACAGCACTGGCACATGAGATCTGAGATGGATTTCACATTTCTCTTCTTAAAAGATTTTGGCTATAACCTTTTACCACACAAGGGAGAAGAGCATCCCAACATGCTTCAGCGAGGGTTCACATTGATGTTATTCCATATGGGACGTCAGCATATTTTTAGAGAAACTCTTCTTTGAAAGATGTACCATTAGCCCTGGATCCAGAGACTTTTTTTTTTTTTTAAAGACACACCTTGTAAAGCTACCAGACAGGAACAGCTCATGTAGTATCTTCACTGGAACATCAGGCTTGACTTCTTGAAAGTAAGAAGAACATAACCTTTCAGATCACATTTCAGGTTTGGGGTCTGTCCATTTGCACTGGGCTTTCTCCTGGTGGAGCGTGGCCTCTCTGGAAAACATTACAAAGCCAGGGCAGTGCTGTCCCACAGCTCATGGGCCTTTTGCATGGTACAGGAGTTGTTTTCTTAACACCCCAGCATTCATTCCAGCCCCCTTGGGGCTGGGAGGGTGAGGAAGGCGTACACAATTCCCCTACTGTGGAGCACAGAGATAATTTCTTCTAATTAGAGAACTCTAAATATTTGGAAGTCAGCATCCATTATTATTCTGGAAACTTCACACGGCAATAGAAGATGGGTTGATTCTGGCAAAATTTCTTCATAGCAAAGGAGCATTATCAGGGAAGAACAGAGACATTTTTTGTGTTTTTCAGTGCAGTAATGCCAATAGATATATTACAGACAGCCAGACAACTCAGCTATCTCTAAGGGAGAAGAAGGGAAAACTTTAAAATGTGAAAATCCCAAATGAATTGCATTCAGATATGCCCCCTCCTCTCGTAGATGAGCCTGTGAAAAAGATTGCTGATAAAAATGGCACAGAACATCAACTGAAAAATAACCATTAATTCATATTCAGCTGCATTTTCCAGATGTCAATACAACTTCTGTGACTTCTCTTCCCTGAAATGGCTTTGGGAGAATGGAACAGAGAAAGGAGAAAAAAGAGAAAAGGGAAAAAAAAATTGTCCTGGAATTGACTTTGGGAACAAATGCTATGTCAGCTGGAAGAAAGCCAAACTTGAGTTGAAATAGCACTTTGCTATATTCAACTCTACAGATTTTTTCTGACTGGAGATGGCTCCACTCAAGGACATTGCCATAATAATTGGGAACATGCTGATATCTGCATCAGAGGCTCAGTCTAGTCAGAAGTTGAAGTATGAGAAAGAGGCAGTGAGATCATGCTTAAGGATCTAGGAAGCTTGCAGTCAGGACAGCATTTTGGGGAAGGTTGACTGTTTAATTCCAAAATATCCTCCTAAGCTTGCTGAAAATACTGGGAAACAGTAAGCTGATCCTTTGCTCAAACACTTGTCTCAGAGCAAACCCAAGCTACCCACTTCACTTGATTAAAATGTAGTTAACTCACAGGCTTTGCTCAGGCAGTATCACAGACTATATTTGTTGGCCTGTTGCTGGGACAGGGTGATTCCTTCACCTGTTTATCAATTTGCACAGGTCACTGAATCACAGAATCACAGAATGAACTTGGTTGGAAAAGATCTTTAAGATGATCTAGTCCAACCTATGACCTAACATTTCCTCATCAACTAACCCATGGCACTGAGTGCCACGTCCAGTCTTTTTTCAAACACGTCCAGGGACGGTGACTCCAACACCTCCCTGGGCAGATGATTCCAGTGGGCAGGTCTGGTTATGGCTGAAAGATTAACTTTCAAATAGCAAAAATTATTTTTATGAGAGAAAACCAGAAGGCCTAACAAATAACAATTTGAGTCACGCTCTCTTCTTGCCATCAATTTGCACAGTGTTGGGAGAAGCAGAAAGGGAAGATGCAAAACAGAGATGATGCACAGATTTGTGAGAAATTACTCATCAACCCAAACCCCAATATGCAGCAGGGCCAAGAGGAATTTAATTTCAAATGAAAAATGTCCAGTCACCAGCACATAAAATTGCTTCACAAGAAGTGACATTTCCAGTTGCAGACTGTGTTCTGCTTAGGCACATAAAATCCATTGTATTCCTCTTCCCCTTGGTATGCAGTGCACACATGAATGGGAATTGCTGCTGCAGAAGCTCATTTGCTCTCAGGGTTGAAGGTGACCACATTCCTCCTAATTATGCAAGAAAATTCCACTGACGTGGTGATTGTTGCGACAAGAACAAATGTGTAATGCATGGCAACAACAGTGCTTTGGGACTGCAGCAGATCACCCTACTCTGTTCAGAGGATGCTGGGACCTCTCTTCCTGATACTGAGTTCCAAATGCATCAGACACCAACCAGACCCAGCTGCTATTTCTGCCTTGCCTCGCTTGCTGTGTTGTGGCTTCCTTTCAGTTTGCTTCCCTGCATCCATCACTGATGAAGGAAAAGAGGTAACAGGGTTTACAGCATGGCTGTTCTAGTTCTGCGCACAGAATCCACATTCCCCCTAGAATACAAGAAATAACTGGTTTTCTGTTATTTTCCCCTTTGTTCTGAAATTAGGAGTCACTTCTATTCCTTCATAACCCAGGAAGATAAGGGCTTGCTCTGCCATCACGTGTGTTGGTTTAGCATGGCTTCAGGATACAGTATTCACTGAATTTGTTTTGAACCAGGCCTTCATCCAAAATGTTCTTCAAGTAGAAGAATTTCCTCTTTTCCTAATACTGGCAGCAACATAAGCAGTATCCTGCAACACTCACCATACCAAAAGCTGGTGAAACTCAAGAAGAAAGCAAGACTTTGCTTCCAGCACATACCAAAAGAACCAGGGAACTGGGATGGAGAAAACAGTTTTCTTTAGGAATATACTGAGAAGTTTGTAACTGACCCTGACTCTAGCTGTGACTGTCTAAATCTAGAATCAGATCTTTGTCTTCCAGGACAAGCGGGCAGACAGTGGGAGGCTCAGAGGAAAATAATAGTACAGTACAAGAAATGGGCATCTTCATTCATGCCATGGCACTCCCTAGGATACCAAGGTAGGAACTGCTTTGTCCTGTTCCTAACTTGGCTCACACAAATGGTCAGGCACTCGCCCTGGACAGTGTCCAGCAAGCTCCTCCTGATCTTCATTTTCCTCACTTGAAAGAGTTTGGCACCACATGAGTTTATGTGCAGAGAGGGTTTGCAGGCAGCCATGCAGATGGCCCTGAAGCAATCAAAACCTTTCCTCAGCAAACCACATTTGCTCTTGCAATGTTACATTTTCTTTGCTGTCTCCACCAGGGACTGATTTGACCTGACATATGACCTGCAATCCTCACAAAACTGCCTTTTCTCTGTTCTGCGTTTTCCTTTCGGGGTGACTGTTTGATCTTACCTTTACACAGGAGTCTCCAAGGGCAGAGGGCAAAAGGGAACTGCAGGAAGGATGGAGGAGAGAAAAGTCACACCAGCATGTGGACAGAGCACAGACTGCAGACAACAGCAGAACAGTCAGACCTTTCTCTCGCTGGTGGGGACAACTCACATGGCAGAAGGTGAAAGTTGATGCTGTTGAACTTTAGATTAATCACTGGCTGCCAGGAGAGGAGCTGGAGTAGCCTGGCCCTGACAGTGTGGAGCACAAGGAAATAGTCAAGGGCGCTGGTCTCTCCTGCCATGGGGATGTGCTGCATCAGTGGCCCTGAAAATGGGACCATGGCACAACAGACTTGGAAACTGCTGTGGTTAAAGCAAGGAAGGATGTAAAATGACAGGATGTAAAACCAGCACTCTTCACTTCCCAGAAAACCACAGAGCAAACCCAGGATATCTTGAACAGGAAGGTACTCAAGGATTCGGTATCAAAATTACCTCATAATGTTAAAATGTCTTTCCTTCTCCCCGAAGGCTGCTGCTGTCTCACCAGCAGAGCAGGCGAGGACACTGCACTCGTCTGCACATCCCCTCAGCACTGAGAATGCATCACTGCATCATTTTAGGAGAAACACACAGCATTAGCATGCCAGGTCTCAAACAAGCAGCCCTTTAGATTTACTGCAAAACCAGCCTTTTTGGTTTAAAGCAACAGCACTTTGGGAGCTTGTCATTCATGTGTTTCCAAGAGCACGTGCCATTCCCTAAAAAGCTGAGCTGGCTATTGCTTCAGAGACACCTCTGCACAGGCCATACTCCCACAATATACTTCACATTTCTCTGCCCACATGAAACCCCCCTCTCAGCCTGGAAGAGGGCAGGCACCAGATGCTTTCAATGCAGCTCTCTGTTTCCTAATGCAACATTTCACAGCCAAAAACAAACCAGCCCCAAACAACTCACTGGTTTATAGGTACTGCACATCCTATCTGTTTCATCACCTAAAGGCAAGCTCTGTGCTGCAGAAACAGTTACACCTGTAAAGAGAAATGTTCACTGGGGTAAAGAAGTGCAAAGAAAAAGTAAAGAGGGCAGGGGCTCTCGTAATGAAAGAGCTCTGGCACGTCTCCTCCTTGGTGGCTTGGCCCCCTGAGCAGAATACAAATGAAGAGCATCACTGACAACCCAGTCTAACATCTCAGTCCCCTTTACAAGCCATCCATTTGGCTCACGGCACAGAGACAGTGCAGGCATTGTCACAAATACACTGGGCACAAACAGGCTGAGAGGGAGGCCCACAGACAAACATCACCCTACTGAGACTGAACACAGCCTTAAAAATACACTAACAGATACAGCTATTAACATGCCTGCACAGAACAGAGTATGGGCAGAGCACTCAAAGTGCTTTTTCATTCCTCATCCTCCATTTCGAGCTATAACGTCACCCTGTAATTAGCTGAAATAACCTCTATTCTGTTCAACTTCACCACTGATGAGAGGCTCACAAGAAGCATGAATCTTCAGGAAAGGTTTAAAAATACACCCAAATTTAACAGCAATGACAAGAGAGATAAAGCACTTGCTTTTTCTTTGTGTTTTGGTTAGGTTTTTTTCTTTTAATCTTACAAGGGCTGATTAGCAAGGTTGTCACCAGTTTGGTTTTGCAAACTAGTTCATAAGAATGAAGTGGGAATAGACTCATCCTAAGTGGAAAGAGACTTTTCCAAAGCTTCAGTTCTAAGACAAAAGGACCATCCATTGCTAGGAAATATATGGGCATTACATTCTTAAACAAAGGTACATTGTAGAATCCAGAAACACTTAGCTTTAAAATAGATTAAGGACAAAAGTTCTACCATCAAGGCAAAATAATTAGCATAGCAGAATTTCCATAAGAAATAAAAAAGTTGAGGATATATTTTTACTGACTGATCATCCTTGCAAAAAAACATGGGTGGGAACTAACTGTGGGCAAATAAGGGAGCCTACATTTCAAACAGCAGATTATTCACAAAGTTTTTTTTCCCCACCTCTGTTACTCTGTGAATATCTGATTCACTGGGCCTTTTGTGTTTTTTCTTTAATTAAACATTTCAAGCCATTCACCACATCTGACTAATGAACCCTGCATATTTTATTCTTGTTTTGTGTGCAGATGGGTTGCAGACACAACTGTGAGCACTGCGGCTTATGATGCATAAAAAACAAATGTAGGTTCAAAAAGTAAGAAAAAAAATCAAATCTAATGTTTCAGTTTCAGAAGGTTGTGAGAAGAATACAGTCTGAGTGCTGGGGAAGCTCAGGCTGTCAGAATGCCAGGAAAATCTCCGAGAGTCGTGTATGAAGATGCAAAAGATAAATACACTGGGATAACAAAATCATTATAGGCAGGATTTGTTCTTATAAAGAAAATGATGGGCTGCACAGGAACAGCAAACTGTTCTGAAGCCCAGTTCATGTTCTCTAGGTGCCACATTTACACAGACTGTAATGAGAAACACAGGCTTAATTAAGCTTTTTATTTAAAGAAAGAGCTGATAAAACATGAAAAAGAGAACCCCACATCTCTGGAATGCATTCCCCCTTCTCTTAGCTTTGCTTGCTTAAAAATCAAACACAGAGAAGATTAATTTATTGGTTGGAACATAAAACAAATTAAATAAATAAACAGCTTGTCACTCTGGCTTCAGAGTGAATCTAGTGGAAAATTTTTTTCCCAGGAAACCTATTTTGGGAAAGCAATAAACCACAGGGAAGGGAAAAGGCTAGAGAAAAGGCTAGAGGCATTAAAAAAAACCCACCTGGAGACTCTGTGCTATTTCTGATGTTATTGAGGATTTTTTTGGGAAGGAGCCTGCAGGAGCTCTACACTCCAGCCCTCCTACAAGAGCAGCCCACAGTCCTCAGGTGCCTGGGCATCTCACTGCTCCTCCAGCCAAGCAACCACACTGCTGTTCCCATCCAGATATCCATTGTCTGTGCTGTTTTTCTTCAAAAAGAACTTTTTTCTTATATTATTTTGCTCCTGATCTGAATGACTACAGAAAGGCAGTGGATTCCTCTGCAAAGATACAAACCAATGAAGTTATGCTTAGGCTTGATGGGATTAAATCACTGGTGAAGCGTTCAGTCCAAGCTGCACCATTACAGCCCACCCCTGTGAGGAGGTGAGGAGCAGCCCTCTTCTGCTGCCAGCCGGGACTCCAGAGTGGGGAAAATTACTATACACAGCATAGAAAATGTTTCCTTTGGCAGCAGTTATGAAAATGCCATTCATCCTGTACACAGCCTGCATGCTCCAGCATAATAAAGAGAGTGATTGAACAGTCTTTTAAGAAGTTTACTGGGTCACATTTCTCCTGGACTAAGGCCAGCGCTCCCATTATTCCCCAGTGCTGGGTGCACATCACACAGATCCTTTACTGGTCTCAACCCTTGTCTGTTACTGATGCTGACAGTGCCTGAGAACAGAAATATGAACCCTGACATTACTTCTAGTGTAATGTCTTGTGCATGCTTCCAGAGGTTGTTGAAGGTAAATTAATAAGCCTGCCATCCTTGCTTCCTAGGTGTCCAAATGGCCAAGAGAAGTGGAGCCTGTGCACTTATATCTGTGTCATCCAGCACAGGTTTGCTCCCAGTCAAGACAGCACACACCGTTCTTCATAGGTTTGCAGGAGAATGAGAAGCAAAGTAGAATCCAGTGAGGGGTAGGATAATGTGAGAGCTTGATTATGCAAGCCATTACAGCTGATGGCACTAGTCCTGTGAGGACAGACTATGGCAGGGACTACAGTTTGGCAGAGAAGTGCACTGACAGTAGATTGTACTTCCCAGCTAGACATTTGTGCAGCTTCCTAAGGCAGCCAGTCCTCCTCTCACCACAGTCAAGGAGCCACATTTTCCAAAAAAACATTTAATGCAAGATGCTGTGGGCAGGAGCCCGGGCAGGGGCACTGCTGTTCCCTCTCCACAGATGAGCCCAACGCCTTGAGACAATCACCTGCTGCATTCAGGGGTTCTCCTGAGAACCAGCAAAACACAGAGACGTCAGCAGCTGCACAATCACTGTCTGAAGCTCTCTAGGTCAACAGGAACTGCTAGTAAGCAATTTATCTTTTGCAAAATGAAGCAATTTCTTACAAAAGACTGAAAACCAGAACAAAGCAACTAATTTTTTCCTTCTCCTTAGCTGGAGATTGGATTTCCTACCTGTTTAACCTACACTTCTTCTAGAAAAGTTATTTTCTGCTTTTATTTTTTAATGATTCAAACATTATTTTAAGACTAATTGAATTTTTCAGTGCTTTGAGTACTAGTTCTTAAGCAAATCTCATCAAGAACCACAATTCAACAAGCATTTCCATAAACTGAGGGGTAATAAAGCTCTAGAGAATGGCCTGTGCACATTGGGAATCAGCAGCAGTCACAAATCCAGAGGATGGTGGGAGCAAAGAAATGACCATAAAACCCAGCCTCTGATTCATCCAGCCTTCCCCTGCACACTATCCCCTCTGGCTCACTGGGCATCGTGGGCAGAGAAGAAATTGCAGCACAGCTCCTTCAGGAGTGCTTTGCTGCACACTTGGTTTGGTGACTCTGTAGGGCAGAGTGGCTTCCCCAGCCCAGGTCTGAGCACTCAAGACCTCAGCTGGGCCAAAAAGCTGTCCCTGCATAAGCAGAAGGCACCCATGGAAGGTAAGGCTCTACAGGACATGAAATACACAGGCATAGAGGTACATTTGTAAAGTCTGGCAAAGACTTCCACTCCTCACTGCCATTAGACTGATGGGCACAAGTACAAGGAGGTATTCTTTATGCTGCCTGGATCTGGATAATTCTGCCCAGAAGGTCCATCTGTGGCAATTTTAAATCATTTCAGATGTAAAAGCAAAGACAGGAAAGTAAGGGGGGAAATAGCAGAAAAAGAAAAGAGGGAAAGAGCCTTTGAATCTCTCCTATTAATAGTGTTAAAAAGCCCAAATAGCTTCATTTCAGACCCAAGACATAACTTACTGTGTAGTAATGGCACTGTCACTGTACTTTTCACAAAGAGCCATTTTGTACCAGTGAAATGTGCCCTTGGAGGCATTACTGAAAAGCCTGCAGGACAGGAGGCTCACTCCCTCATCTTGAAGAAATTTTCATCCTGTGAGCCTTTGACTGAGGTAGCTATGCACAAACTTAGCAAAATTATGTGCCCTCTTTTGTGATGCTCTTGCAGGGGCTGTAAATCAGCAGTGCACACACTTGACTAACACCTCACCTAATACCAGGGAGGCAAACGAGCGGGACTTGGCTTTTGCAAGAGGCCACAAGCTGCTGAGAGCAGCAAAGCAAGGACATTCTGACAGCGGTGCTGGCATCTCTGGAGGGCAGTGAGGTGCCCAGCTCTCACTGTGATGGCCAGTGGAAGTGCAGGCTCTCCTCAGCATCCTTCTGCAAAAACCTCTTGGCTCATGCAGCTCCAGAAGCAAAAAGCCTCCTTTCCTGTCTGCTGCATGAGAAAGGAGCAACTTTGAGCCAGAGATCCCTCCAGAAAGTACCTCAGAGCTGGGAGAGCTCAGCTCCAAACAGACATCCTCCCAAAGAGATTTAAAACCAGACATGTGTCCAGGCAAGAGGCAGCATGACAGATGCTTCATGGATTTTCTCATTGCTCCGAGTTACATTTTTGAGCCTCCCATAAGCTTTCCCTGCTGGGATCTCCACTGAAAACTTGGCTGTGAAGAGGCTGCAGCTGCGTGGGACTGCACTGATGCCTGGCAAAACCCCCAACTCCAGGGCAAGGATGCAAAAACCAGAAAGAAATGTAGACATTGCACTACAGGCACTTGTGATGTGCCATTTCTCTGCTTCACACTGCAGCAGCTCAGTTCTCTGGTGTTCCCAGAGACCCACCAAACCCTGCCAACATTCTCCTTTTCTGCTTGTCCACTGGTACAACCCAACAGTGTTTCTGCACTGCCATCAGCAGTTGTTCCCAGAAGAAAATCCAAGCCAATTTTGACATGTGTCCCACAAAAGAGGTAATTTTAACCACACGGGGTATGCTATAGGCAGCATTTACATTCGCACAGGCTTAAACAAGCAGAGTGCAGTTTCCAGTACATGCAGATCAAGCTGTGGTAAAAATTTAAGCTTGTGACACTTGTAGAAAGGAAGGCTGGACTGATAAGTGGTGACTCAGACAAGCTGGCACTGAGGAGCAAGATGACAGAACATTTAATTAACAAATTAACTTTCTACTCTCTTAAATAATCATTACAATCTTGCAAACATCCAAGAATACAGCGTTCATTTTCTACGTACAAGGCTGCCCCTGACATTTTTCCAAGCCTCACGTCCCAGTTTCCATTAAAAACAAGTTTACCTACTGCATCCTCAGATGTTCTGCTGACAACAACATTCTGCTCTGAGCACTTCTTTGTAGCTGCAGGACGTATTAGCCAATTCCTCTGAGTCACTTCTAGCGGTGTCTCACTCTATCAGCAGCACTGATTTGTGTGAGTGCCTGTTTGCTTGGCTGTCCTCCAACCACACCAGCTTTTTCTGACTAAATCTCCTGGTCTCTTTCTGAGCAAACAGGAGTCAGGAGGCTTGCAGAAAGACTTCTTCCTATTGGGAGAGGGACTCATCAAAAAATTCCTGGAGACCTTCTTCAGAACTGACTTGGAAGAAGGAAAGAAAAATGGACAGGGAAAAGAGAAAATGTCACTGTAAGAGTCTTAGCATCTTTGTCCCCTTATGAAATTCTCAACCTTCCAAATTTGGGTGGTGTGTGGAGGTAACCAGTGCTGACCCTGACTGTTGTAGCACACTTCCAGAAAACACACAACTAAAAGAAGTGGCTAAAGTTACAAAAAGGCATTTTTATGTGCTAAGCTGATCCACTAAGACACTGGATCAAAAAAAATCTGCCCAGACAATTTGAACTCCTGTCATGCTTTTTGGTCACTGTCTTTTCCCTGCTCCTGCACACAGCCCTTGCTTCCCATGTTGGAACAAAGATTTACCACTAGCAAATATTAAGGGCTTTTGGAAGAGATTTGTCTCCTGTTTCCCAAGCTGAGCCATTTACAAGGTCAAGCAGGCCCAAGCACCCATCTTTTTGTTTGAGCATCTGCTCTTACATCGGTCAGTCCTCAAACACAACGGCCCCAATTTCTCCAGCAGCCACCATTTGGGTAAAATAATGAGTGTCAAATGTTTAACAACCAGACGGGAGCATCAGCTCCGGGCACTATTCGGACAGGTCCCTTGGGCCGGGACCCTTCTGCAGCCCTTGCAGAAGCAAGTCACCTGTTAGTGCACAGGGACTGGTAACAGGCATTGAGCAGCAATTAACAGTTTGCTGAAGGAAAGGCAGCTGTAGCAGGTCCAGGACACAAAGGAAAGAGATGCTTTCCCTCCCTCCTGGGACAGGGAAGAAGCAGAAATCTCCGGTGATTTAAAAGAGCAAACAGCAGCCAGGCGAAGTACCTCGGGGAGCCCTGTTGCCATGGGGAAAAGGTGTCTTGGCCAGGAAAAGCAACCTTAGAAGAAGTAACTTCCCACCGGCCAGTGCTAATTCCCTGATGGACGCACTGTAGGGAAAATAGGAAGCAATCCCATCTCTCCGTTTTCCCCAGGGCATCCTTTCCATCCTCCGCGTCTCAGCGCCCCGCGAACGCTTCCTCCCCGGAGCTACGCTCTTGCTTACCGCATTACCATCAGCAGGAAAATCTGGGTTGTTTATTGTCCCTCTCAGGGAGGGCGATCCCGTATTAGAAAGATTAAGGTCAGCCTGCGAGCGCGTGACAGGATAATCTGCTGCGGGCGCCGAAGGGGCTGTGACAGAGCCACGGCGCAAATCCTGCCCCGCTCCGCACCGCAGCAGCTCCTGCCCGCCCCGGGCACCCCCGGTGCTGCTGCCAGGGCGTACCCCCACAGTCACATGCCATAAACAACACCCCGATGCCGAATCTCCACCCAGAGCCCTGCGGGGTCTGCATGACCTCCACGGGGTGCTGGACTTTGATGCTAATACCAGCCCACCCAGCCCTTTCCCAGCAAGACACAACATTTCTGTCAAAATATGCCGGTATTGCTTTGGCATCCCCTCCATCTCCCCAGAACTGTGCAATATGCTCTCCTGTACCTTCTGAACAGCTTGTAAGCCAAGCTCCTTTTCTAAATGTTAAACAAATTACACTGGAAAAGTCATGAATGATTCCAGTGAAGTGTGTGTGGCAGGGAAAAAAACCCTTTATTTTCTGAGAACAGCAGCTGTTATTTGTGTCCTAAAGGAATAAGCAACCCTTCTGTACATTTTGGGAAAGCAGAATCATGACTTTTAGATACTGTTGTTCACCTCATGAAACAAAAGGAAATTTAATTTCAGGCTGAATAAGGTAACTAAACACAGACCATATTTTAAAGCACAGCAGCATCAACAGAAAAAACCCCAAACACAAAACCCCCCCAAACCAAAGACTTGTTTCTTGTCCAGAATATTACTTTACTGCTGACTCAGGGCAGAAACATCAAGCTATTCTTACCCAGCCTGGTCATGGTCATTTTCTTCAACAGCAAAGCAGAATTTAAGTTTCTGGATGCTCAACAACTGCAGCTCACAGCATTTCTAGTATTTTGCAAGCAAAGCCACAGGATTTCCCTTGCACAGTGTCCTGACAAGAGGCCTGACAGTGCAAGAGCTCTGACAGTGCAAGAGCTGCCCGACATGCAAACCAGGTACACTGTAGGCAGCCAACACAGTGTCCAGGTATCCACAGTGTGAATCCCCTCTATGCTGGTGGTGGCTTTATTTCTTTGATAACTGATGGTCCCCACCCTATTTAGATCACCCTCTTCATCATCCTTTCCTCCACTGCCTCCACTCGCAGGGGAGACCCCAGCCTGCAGCTCTGGTGCACTCAGGGGCTGCAGCGCTGGTTTTTAGCAACCATTCTCTCTCTCCTGCTCTTGTTTCATGGGTGAGCAGCAGCTTTGAATGCTTGTCTTCCCTTCAGACACTTAATTGCTTGATGTATTGAGAAACTACATCTTAAAATTATTACGCAGCTCTGTATCACTAGGTCTCCATCTCCCAGCATCAAAACCCGTCATGCACAATCAAGCCAAAGGAATCTTTAATTGTGGCATCACAAGGAAAGAAGTAAGAACTCTATAAATTAAGAAAACTGCTCATATTGCAGCAAGTTCAGAATGGTTGGTACTTTTTGTCTCAGCCTTTCTTCTTTAGAGCTAAACACACTTTTCCCAGACCTGTCTGCTACCGATTTTCCACCAGTACCTCAAGTGAGGAAACCACTCTGTTCTTTCTCAAAAGCCCAGCTTTATCACAGATTCTGTACCTAACAGCGAGAAAAAAAGAAAATAAGTCTTAGTGTGTTTTTGAAATCAGCACAAATGCAATTAACATCTAAGTAAGAAAACCTCACTAAGTAAATCTTTATGTCTAGAAATCCAACCTGTTGTGATTCTCCTTTTCCAATCCCCCTCCTTGCCTCCCCTCTAAGCTAGCAAAGCCAGCTAGAATGATCAGAATGATGGTGCACAACAGTTGGCGCTTGGTGCACAAAATAGCCCCTCCACTCCCAAACCACTCCCATTTCTGAGGGCTGTGGTGAGATTCTGGGTATGCCAGGTATCTGCTTAGCACCAATCTCAGGGTCAAATTTTCTTTTAAGACCCACTGCCTGTAGAAAACGATGAGTTCGCTCTGCCAAAGGTAACTCGAAATCCAATCATCTCCACTATACAGAGAAATACAGGAGTGTCAAGTGAGAAAAAGGAATGGAGCCCCCTTGGAGAGAATCACAGCGACCGCTGAAATATTAATGAAGCTCTTTATTTGAGAGAGTCTAAAAAGGACTTTGAATAATGCATTGCAAGCAACGGTACATCAGCACTGGCTTTTTTATCTGAGAGGCAGCTGGCATTTTAAAAATAGACAACTTTCAACTTGATGGGGGTAGCTCACCAGTGGAGGAAATTATCCACAAATGCACCATCATTTAAGAGAACAAAGCAGACAAACAAGCAGAACACAAAGAAAGTTCATTAATACAAACGTTCTGAAGCAGTCTTCTTCTCTCAGCACAGACTTGCCCACCGTAAGCCAAACTTCACTATTGTTGGGTGTCTCAACATATTCTGTCCCTTAATGTCACCAGAAAAGTCTCTTTAAGCTACTCCACAAGAGGCATGGTCTGGCAAAATCTAATGACTGGCACTTGTAAACAAAAGAGATGCTCTGTCCCACCCAGGCAGCGCATTAGTTTCCAAAACTTATATTTAAAAATAGAATTATTAGTAATACTGGCTTTTAAATTCAATAGAAGAAAAGGAAGTGGGAGAAAATGGAATTTTAATAGGAATGGGCTGGAAAATAAGACCATTGGAGCTTGCTCTCCTGCACAGCTGACTGGACACGTGGAGCCCCTTGGCTTTAGGATTGCACTGAAGGCCCCACTCCCACTGCACAAACACCTTTAGCACAGTGAACAGACACATGGGATGCAGCCAGTGAAGTGCTTGGCTCCTTGGGGGTTCAGTGTTCACACTTATTAACAGCAATGTGACTGATGGACAAAGATGTTGCTGTCGCTGGCTTTGTGACAAGTCCTCCAGAAGGTGACGCAAGTTCTTCCAGCCAGAGAGGTTTCCTGAGTATCCTTGACATGCACTCCCTTTCCCTGCACAAAAAGTTTTAAAATACAGTCCCCCAGGTGTATCCAAAGCTGTGGGGCTGGACTCAAGGCACAGGTGACATTGTAGCGACAATGTTCATGGCCAATGCCATTGGCACCATTGATTTTTTGGTGAAACCACTGTGAATCTTGATGCCACCAAGAGTCACAACGTTACAAACCTGTTTGGGAAAGGGAGAAATTTCCCTCTCTGCCCTCAGTACCACCTCCTCTCCCACCAGTCCCTCTGGTTCTGCTCCAGAGACCAGCCTGCAGATAAAGGGGTTTTATGCCATGATGGCAAGCTGAAAAGAAGCACAGGGATGTCTTCCCCTACCCATTCCCAGGAGTTCTTCTATCCCAACACAATCCCCTCTGAGACACACTGATCTCACAAACTATCCTGCTCCCACAAACTATCTATTTCCCCCTTTGCCTCCGCCCACCAAAGAGTGGGGTCAGTGGGGCAGCAGCTCCTCATCCTGAGGCACAGAGATCTGAAGGGGGAGCAGAGAGGGGCATGAATAGGCCCCACAGTGAAGCAACAAACCCAGTGATACCCCAGAAGTGAAATGTCCCAGAGAGCAAGTGCACAGGGCCATAAAACAGTATGCCCTGCCAGCCTTATCTCCCCTTTCACCTTCCTGATTCATTCTACCTAGCCACTTACTTATTTTACTGCCCAAAAATTGACTGATTGGTCGCCTCAGTTACCTGTTTCCCTTTGCCCTTCTCTTTTCCATTAACTTCTGCCTTCCTTCTCCATACATCCCCCTTCTCTCTTTCTGTTAGCCCACCCTTTCTGCTTTGGCATCTTTGCCTGCACAACCAAATTTTGTCACTTGTTGGTGTCCGCATTTCACACAGCTAGAAACAGGCAGCCGACAGCACCAACACCCACACTCACTCCTGGCAGGTGAAGCTGCCTGAAGGAAGAAAAGCCCAAAAAAGACAGGAGGAATTCCCACCCCAAAGGCATTGCATGCTATTGTGGCCTTAGAGAAACTCTGAAAATGGTATTAGGGGGTGAGGGGCAGGGATCCCCGATGTAGCCTTGCTCCCACCCTGCACCGGGGGGTAAGCAAAGGGCTGCTGCCCCACCAGAGCCACCTGGCACCCCGAGACCAGCAGCATTCACTGCCTGCTGCTGGAGGACAACACAGGAGCACAGGAGGCAGCCCTGGGCTCGACTTGTTTGTTTTCAAAATGATCTTTGCCTTGCCTGGGCACGGGGAGAGACACTTGGACACCCCTCACACCACAGGGTGAGCTACACCACAGGCAGACTGCTCACACCACCACCTCGGGAATACCTGGGTGGTGCTGCCAATAATCACACAGCGAGGGACAATGGATCTGTTCACAGGGAGACTGTGCTGTCCTGGGGGGGTTAGTTGTGAATGAGGTGACAGGAGAGGCACCAGCACGCAGAGAGAAGTCAGGAGTGCAGCCCAGTTTGTACTCCTGACATCTCTGTGTGTGCTGGTACCTCATCTGATGCCATTCCCTCCTGTGTCAGCATGCAGTGCACCAAGGCATATGCTTTTGCACCTTACCTTACACTTTCCTTTTTTTTCACCTCTCCTCACCCCTTCCCCTCCCTTTTTTTAATGCAATGCAGCCTGTTTTTCTTTTTTCTTTTTTTTTTTCTTTTCCCTGCACACTGCTGAATGTAGGAAAAAGTCAAACCAGCACAGCTGAAGGGCAGAGCAGGAGGGTGTGCAGGGTGCGCAGTGCTGCCCGAGGCACAGGTGCTGAGGAGGGCAGGGCAGTCAGCCACACCAAGCATGCACAGTAAATAACTGCAGCCTCATTGGCAGAGCATTACAAATCCCAGATACAGCTGGCACAGGATGGATTTAGCATGGTTGTGCTACTCAGCATTGGTATAAACCCTCCATGCCCTGCAGCTGGATCCCCTGCCTCTGCAGTGCAGTTGCCCCCTCTCTTGTTTTAGCAGTTCCCAAGAGGCAGATCCCTGCCAAAACATAACTCTCCCAAAACGATGAACAAGGACAAAAGCACAGGGAAAACAGCCTCCAGTGAGGGCTTGGATCCCCAGACTGTACCACAGCCTAAAAGTCCCAGCATGTGGACTTCTGACAAGCTGGGCAGAGTTTCAAATAGAGGGAGCCCTCAAAGGGGAAGGAAGGTTTTTCTAAACCAACACAAAAACATATGGTAAACCTTTAAACTGGGTGAGGGGGAAATAGCAAAAAGAGAGAGAGATGGATTTCACCAGTTTAAAAAAAATGCAAAGGGGAAGGGCAGGAGCGCACGGTGTTTAGGATGAGGCATTCTCTGTGGAACAGGTCATAAATTCAGAGGGAACCTGCTGGTTAGCCAAAGAGAAGTATTAAAACCAGGATAACTGCTTCTGCTAGAAGCATCAGAAGCAGAGTGAACTCTGAACTTTGGGATTATATCCAGGATGTTCAATATCATTGCCGTTGTTAATATTTAGGTTAGATATATACACAAGTACCATTTTATCATTAAGTGTTTCAAGACAAACTGTTCACCATTTGCCTTCTACTTCTAAAGCTGGGAGCCTCAAAAGTGCAACCCAGGTGTGCTGTAGAAACACTGGCAGGTGTATCAGGAGCAAAGACATCTAAAACTTCATTACTGTGATATTTGTGAGCAACTATGTCCCTTCATAAAGAGAGTTTCAAAACAAACAATGCTAGAGTTTTTCTTCCTTCAAATACCTACATCATCAGATTAAGTTAGCTAAATTCTTCCAATTTTTCTGTATGAATCATCTTTCATGTATTGTTTGCTGGAATAGAAAGCATGGTAAAGTCTTCTGTCTCTACAGGCCTCCTCACCTTCCCTGACCAACTTGAAATATGCACTAATAATGTGAAAATCTGCATCTTCCTACAACAGGAAACAAGTACAAACACATATTACAGTCATCCTGTGGTTTTCTTGCCAGTTTCAAAGTCAGGTAGAAAACTCATGGTTCATTGTAACAGTGAGCCAGAGACAAGGCCAGCAATGGATAGTGTTATGACAAGGATATTTTCCTTCCTAAGGAGGTAATGAACTGCCTTTTCCTCTAGCAGTGCTTGCCAAACCCATACAAAAGGAACCTGCCAATATCTACCTGTCTGCAAGACTGGTCTATGAGGTCAAAGTATTATTATAAAGATCATTTTGCCTGTTGACTTGTGATATACACACAGATCTTTGAAAAGGACAGAAAGGTACCACACTTAAACTCTGGTGTGGAGTTTCGGGAGGAAGGTGGCAGTTAACTTTGGAATCTGTGTAAGCTCTACCACCCTTACATCATTTCTTAGGTAACTTGTCATGTCCATCAAGAAGAGATTTTATATATAGCAGCCTGTGTATGAGCAGCAGGCAAATTAGTCTATGGAATAGCAGGGGAAGCAACTTCCTCACCATCCAGCTCCTGCTCTCCCCACTGGAGCAAGGGGGGAAAGAGCAGGTTCCTCCTGCTAGAGAGAAACCTGACCTGGACCAAATCCATTTGTTAGTGGCTTTCCACCCCCTCCTTTCTCATCAAGCCACTAACAAATTAATGAGCTGTTTCTCAAGAGCAGAGCTTAAGGAGGGAAGTGCAAGAGAGAGTTATCGTTAAGTACTTTGATCCCTTCAACAGCTTAGGTACAAAAGCAGGTGTCCCTCCTTTGCTGAAGGAATGCCATGGCACATGGAGAATAGGAGAACCAGAGAATACCCAGTTGCCACCTCCATCAAGGGTAAGTGCATTTGACAGTTCTGCACAGCCATGTATTCCATATCTCCTGGAGAAAGTGGGGATAAACTTACCTTTCCTTCTCTTGAAAGACCAGCAGTGTGTTTCTAGTCCTGTCTCCACACACAAGGTTGTTGGTGAAAATGCTTTTAAGTGGATAGAGAATCTGACTTTACCCTAGATTCAAGCAAGTTTATGTACATGAGCCAGGGGGAGAAGAGGAATTTTCACTGCCTTACTTGGTTTCCTCTTCTTTCCCAGGGCATTTCAGAGGCATTCCTCATGGATCTTTTCCTAACACATTGCCAACATTTTCTGCTTATGCTCAAAAGACACGTATCAAGACAGTAGGAACTACGGTCACCACAGTGATGTAGCACTAGGAAAGTGCAAAATCCATAAGGCAAGTTGTGAGACAAATCCTTCCAGGCCAGGCTGAGAAGAAGGGTCTTCCCCTTGCTCAGCTGCCCAAGGACAAGGGCATATCCTGACAGATTTCCTTAGGTCATCTTCCTAAGATCTTCCACATCATTCTCTGGGCACTTGCAGTGTGTTTTATCTACTACAGGTTATTATCCTGCTGGTGAGAATGAAAGTCAGAGGGTGGTCAGGCACTGGAAGAGTTTGCCCAGAGAAGCTGTGTCTGCCCCAGCCCTGGAAGGGTTCAAGGCCAAGCTGGATGGAGTTTTGAGCAACTTGGTCTAGCAGGTGCTTGGCAGGGGATTGGAACTAGAGGATCTTTCAGGTTCCTTCCAACTCAAACCATTCTGTGATTCTATGGTTGTATCATCCCAGGACTGATATAAGCTCTAGCTGCCCTATAAAAAGCAAGGACTGCTTAGCCTCTGTCCATGCAGGGGAAGGAAAGGGATTTAAATATCAGAACCAAATGAAATGTTATCTTCTAAACTGAAAGCTTTTAGGACAGCAACAACAACAAAAAGCAAAAAAAACCCCAACAAAGTGATGAATTTCCCATGACTGTCTGATAGTGGATTTTTCAGTAAGAAGTTTCTCACATTTTTATTCATGCTGTGTCTTAGAGTCAAGAGGAGACAGGTACCATTATATACTGTAAGAGTCCTCTGAAAGGCCTGATGTGCCAAATTTTAATCACGTGGCCATGTCTAGGATCTCTTGGCCTTTTCCCACTGGCACCTGGACGAACATCCAATATAATACAGTACACAAAGCAAAGGTGGCTGTGGCTAAGCCTTGGTCACCTTAGCAGAATCAAAGTTTGGGCTCCACAGACTGTGTTTAAGATCACAGCTTTCTTCATTCATGCTTTTTCCCTGCCCCCTTGGAGATGTGCCCACTGCTACAGATGAAAACCAGGTTGAAGCATAGGAGATGCTGCCAGCCCAGCTTTAGGAAGAAACTTTCCCAGAACATGATCTCTGCAGGGCAGCCACTTTCTGACACATCCCCCTCCCCTCTTTGGCCTTTTGCCTATCATGGTACCCAAGTATTTTAGTGCAGGAACAAAGCTAGCAGGGGAAATATTGGTCAAATCATCTATGATTAATTCTGGTTTTCTTCCTTCAGTTTTGCATTAGTTACTCCATTTTCAGGCCATCCTGTGGTAGAGCACACATGGTAGCAAGATTACATCATGGACCTGGCTGCTGTCTTCTGTGTGTTTTCTCACAAGTACTTTTGACTACAGGATAAGCCAAAAAAAAAAAAAAAAAAAAAAAAAAAAAAAA
>NW_024580667.1:5049134-5140420 GCF_017639235.1 Corvus kubaryi
AAAAAAAAAAAAAAAAAAAAAAAAAAAAAAGAGAAAACTAGCAAGCACAGTGATTTTATCCAAGAAGAGGTATAATTTCAACATTATTGATCTAGCCCAACATGAACTTGATTTTTACATATGCCAAGACTTGGAATAGAGAATACCAAAAATCAGATCTCTGCAATTCCAGTGCCAGCTGTGTTTCCTCCTGGGAAGCATTCATGATGCAATCCAAAACACATATGTAGATAACACTGACTCCTACCCCTGTGATCCTTCCTGTCCTCGCTTGCATGGGCCATCTGTTACTGCTTAGCAGGCAGCCCCACTAGACACTTGATTGGTACAACTTGCTTGAAAAGTATGAAATAAACTGCCAGGAAAAATGGCATTAGGAAGTCTTTCCTAAGCAATTTACCATTTGAAAAGTGTAATTTAAACTGCACCACATAAGGTGATAAAAGAAAACAAAGCGTGAACTAAGCTGCAGAGCAATCTCTGTCCCTACATGATACCCACTCAGGGGGAAGGAGAAGTGGGAAACCGAAACCATGCTGTGGCTAACCTGAAAATTCTCTCTGCCTAAAAGCAGCATGGTCCAGGAATGCCAGAGAAATTAATTACCTTCTGCTGAGTCCCTGCTGAGCCCTTTGCCCTCTTGTTCACCAAGCCATAGGAGAGGATAAGAACAAAACAGTGACTGCCCTAAGCCATTCCGCTCTGCTCTCAGGCTGACCAGCTGGGCAATAGCCATTACAAGGGATTTTAGACGGAACTGCACAGGACCATCAGAAGAAAACCAGCCTGTCATTCACCCACTCAGATTCAAGATGCACGCTAGGATGAATGATCACATCTTTCCATGAGCTGTCACTGCCTACACCCACCAAACACCAAAATACACCTTAATCTAGGCTAGTGAAAAGCCTTAATTTAACTCTGACACAAAACCAAGAGCAGCCAGCATTAACTTCTTCCAGAAGGGTCTCACTGGGATGTGGGAGAAACCACAGGCTACAGAATAGGCTCTCAGCATGAACAAACTCCCTTCTACTTGAAGAAATCCCCGAATAAAATGTGTCCTCCAAGCAGTAAGTTGCCTGAAATCCTTTCCCTTATTACCTCTTCTAGCCTTAAATGGCAGCTTGGAAGCCCACACTGTGTTTCCCAGCACAACCTCTGCCCCAGTAGGTGCTAGTGCCCTTTTCCTGTGCTAAAGCAGAGTCCTGAAAGCTGCATCCCCACACAGATGGGAAGTTCTTTGTAGCTGTCTGATAACAATTTATCAAACAAAACTGCTAATAACTCTGTCGTAATATCCACTGCATGAGTAAACTAGAGACAAACTCTTCTTGAGCTAAGAAGTCAACCCAGTTCCTAGAAGCACTTGACAATCCCACTCACAAAATCTGGCAGAATCCAAAAAAGACAAAATTCTACATACTGGTCTTTAACCAGAGCTCCATGTCAGCAAAATCTTCCTCCATGTCTTCATGTCCACAGCAGGGTAAGAGTAAGCAAACCACCTTGTTCTGGAGGTCACCACTTAAACCTGATCCTGCTTGCCACACTTGGAACATACCGTGGAGATAACAGATCGCTGGCACTTAGCACAAAGAGGATGAGGACATTCTTAAGCAGGCACACCGAGTCTCCTCCATAGGGAATTGTGTCAACATGCTTGTGCCCCAGCCGAAAGATCTTCCAAAATAAAGGTGAATATCCATCTACAGAAATGTGTACCTCTTTCCCCGAAGGAAAACTATCCTCCCTATGCCCTGCATGACAGGATTTTTTTTTTCCCCCCCACAAAATGGCTTGCCTGATCTAGGAAGTCAGGAAAGTTGCATGGATCATTCCCAGCTGTGGAAGCTCACTCATCTGGGGCTTGCTCGCATGCACCAGCAGCTCACCTCCCTCCCCCAAGATATTGGGCAGCCTGAAATGCTTTTTCCAGAGCAAAAATACAGCTTCAGAATAAAGAAGCTTCATGGTGCATCAATTTCATAGCTCAGATACAGCCAGCTGCTCCATCATAGTCTGTCTCCACAAGCAGCATTCATTTGACTTCTCAGAAGCATTCCTATACTCTACAAGTAACATCAGGTAACACTAATTTTTAATTCAGTTTGCTATTCCTGCAGTTGAAATGATGCAGATGTCAAAGTGAGTGCTACAACATAATAATTATTACAGTTAGGGACCTAAAATAACTAACTCACAGCTGTGCCACATCTTAGACATATTGCCTGACTTGCATCAGTGGCTCAGTCCATCAAATGGACACTCCAGCTATTATTCTTTAAGGACTACCACTGGTAAATAAATCCAAAGATTTAGTTTTGCCCTAAGAAATTACACAGTGCTTCTTAAGAACAGAGAAAATATAACATACAGCTATCACTGTTGTAAAAAAATACCACCTTTTCAACATACAGGGTGCAGCAGGGGTCCAGTTTTTTCTGAATTTAATCCAGACAGCGTGCACTCTGCCATGCCCTCTGATGCCAGCCATAACACCCAGCATTTATTCATCCACCAGCTGGCTCATGTGTGGTCTTGCACTACACCATCTCATCAACACTTGAATAAGTCTTTTGCTCTTGTATTCTTTCAGTTTAGGCTTTGTTTTCATAGAAGCTGCAAAATTTTAAACACAATTCTACCTCTTTTAGGGTCCATCTAAGCTTCAGTGGAACTACCACACCAGAGGATCAAACATCTTCTTATAAAATGATTTTGTGCTGCAAAGCCACGGGGTAACCAAAGCAAGTCTAGAGACCAGAGGCAGAATTTGACTTGACAGTGGAAAGGGAAAAAATTTATCCTGTTGAGATATCCAGCACAAGAATGATAAACCCTCCCAGCCCCATGTCTGTAGAAAGTCTGTGGAATCCAAGCCAGAATAACTTTCTGTTTCACCAAACCTGAATATTAAGCACAGGTGAGTTCCAAAAACCATTGCCTGACTGCATAAGACAGTTTGGTCCTGTTTATTTCCCACTGCATTTAAGGAGAGCAAGATGATGTTGCAAGACATTTTACACCTTTCATATGGACCAAGCCAAGTCCATGTACATGTGCCCACCAACCAGAGCTGATGTAATTCTTCTTGAAATGTCCTTTTATTTGATATTCTTTTGCTTACCAGTATTGCACTAACATATGATGTAGAGCAAATATGTTTTCAAAAGGGAAATTTTACTGTCACACAGACTTGGGCTTGGGGCACAACTGATCAGCTGGTTAATGGTACTAGAAGAAAAACTGGGTAATTGGCTGTTCTTCAGTGATGAGGTGGCTCTTACTCTTACATCATTAATAACTTGATTGATTGCCAAAGAGCTTAGCATGAAATTCTTCTCTATATCCTTCAGATTTAAAGGTCTGCAATCTTACATATTTTTCATAATCAATAGTGCTGGAAAAATAGGAATTCACTTTGGTCTAACACCTGGCATGACACTGGAAAGCCAAGCACTTAATAAAATTAAGAGAAGAAATCAACTAAAAAAAAGAAGTGGTTGTGGTTTGGTTATATTCTTGACCATTTGAGGATTGCATTGCATTTGGGGGTTGCACTAGGGGATTGCATTGCTCTAGGAAACAGCCCAGCTTCTTGCTTTAATACTGGATATTCTTCATGGCACATGGATTAATCCTGTCTGGTTCCCCAGCAATCTGAGGTCAGTGAGCAATGGGGGAAGGAACACATTAAATCTGATACTTCTGTTAAAAAATAGCTATGGTGCAGCATGCTCAGGTTTCTGTACAACAGGGACCAGGTTTGTTTTGTGTTAAAGAGTATTACATGCATGTCATGCCAGCTCACAGAAACTGAGGCAACTTTTCCATATCATTCTGATCAATTCCATGAGCTGAAAATTCTCTCTACCACGGACATACCTATTTTGAGTACAACCATCTCTTCACAAAACAACTAGCTGTTGCTTACAAAATACAAAAGTCCTGGGAGTGGGAGGTTTTATTTTTGTTGCTGGTTTCAGCTGAAAATTACACAAGTGCTGGATGAAATACTGTGTATTACCACACTGGCTGGTCCAGCACATCCCCTGCAGTTTGTAATTTCACTGGCTGGTGAGCACAGAGGGACAGCTCACCCCACACCTGCCTGGTGGTGCTCTCCCTCTGGCCAGGAGGCTGCTGGCTGTCCCCTGGCTGTGGCAAGGACCACCTTGGATGGGTCAAGGAGCAATGGTCCTGTCTTGCACGTCTCTCTGGTGAGAATGCCAGTAAACACAGCTGAGGGTGGGTGAAGTCAGTGCTGAGCAGGGGACAAAGAGCAGTGAGCTGCCCTTTCCATGCTGGGAGGAGGCTTAGTGAAAGCATTGCTTTGAAGCTGGAGACCAATGGGGAAAGGTTGAAAAAGGAGTCTTTTTTTCCATGAGGAAGTATTTATCTACAAGGCCATGGGCAAAAACAACAGTTGCCCCATCCTGCTGGTGAGAGTTTTGCACGAGTGCTCTGAAAGCTGCGCAGGCATCCTGCACACACTCAGTAAATGCAGCAAGGTCACGCTGCCTCCTGGAAAGGCTGTTATGTGTCCCCAGTCCTACCTGCCATGACAAAAATAAACCTGTAAGGTCGTCTCCATGAACTACATTTTTTTCTTTTTAAATGGTGCGACCTTCTGTTGGAAAATCCTGATTCAATCCCTTTGCATCAGCTCCTGTTTTGTGAGAACAGGTAGCAAGGATACACCGAGGCTTGGCTTGTATGTTCCAGGAAATAATGGGGAAACATTCCTGACAGTCAGATCCCCAACATCTTGAGGTCCTGGTTCTTTCTTCAGGAGTTTTTAAATCGCACTTGCACAGTAAAAGCAAAACCCTGAAGAGTGCAGGTGATGAACAGATGGCCTATAAGTTGTTCTGGGATAAGAGAAATCAATTTAAGCCCCTAGATTATTTGACCCACATGATTTAACTCAGCAGTTTTCCTGAAGTATACTGGAAAGAGGAACTCAGTTCCAGGTAACACTCAAGCTGCTCTCAACATTTACAAGAAACTGCAGCTTCAACTGACTCAAAGACTCAGCTATACAGAAAAGCAGCTCTAGCATAGCATCAATGACCTGAAAACACAGGAAATTCAGAAAAAAGTTCTCAAAAACATGCAATAATATCAGCTTCTGGTTTCCTCTAAGACATTATTTTGCAGGTAAATTGAATCATGCTCTGTCTGCAATCAGTGCACACCACAGAGCAATAAATGCTACATCCAGCACAGGGCAGCTGCACCAGTGAAAATGAACCCAGCCATAAGATGCAGCCATCAGGGAGAGCATCAAGGTACTGAGGGTCACCTATCTGTATTTGTTTCCTTTTTTTGTTTTCAAAGGGAAACAGAAGTGACATGCACTTAATTATGTTCCCATTCCAAGCCTAATTAGAGCCAGTTAGATGTTAAGTACTATTGAAGTGAAACAGGAGGATTGAGTTTCTACCTATTCTTCTATCTATTCTGTTAATGCATACCTGGAAAGTGTCTTCTCTTTTATCTTAACCTATTCTTCCAGGAATGAAAGGCACAACTTTCATGGCATATTTCTGATGTGTTGGCTGTCTTTTGATGCAGTGGTGGCTACAACAAATTGTAATGAAAATGCTTTGGGCAGGAGACTATTAGGGAACGCAGCAAAAATCATGTGTTCTCCATTGCAGGAAATTTGCAGCAATCGTCCATCTCAAATAGCTTTTGGAATTGACTTGGACATGTTTCCATAATCTGTTATGTCCTCCACCTTTTCTTTGGCTGAGGTCAGGGCAGAGCATCCAGACAGCCCCAGCAAGCTGCACACTGCCATTCACCTTTGAATTATCTTCCAGCATGGACAAGAATTCCTGTCCAGGTGTATATCCTTGCAGACTGCATGGGCCTGCAGACCACAGTTCCCCATCTCCTCCACAGAATTTCACCTCTGCCTGGGCTCCAAGCCTCAGACACAACTTTGAAGCCTTGGTACTGCCCAACTGCACTGATGCAACACATGCCATGACACAGCCTGTGGTGCCATAAACTGGGCTCAGCTTCAAGTCCAGAAACAAAAAAAAGAATTTCAGTGCTACCTGGCATACTCAGGAAATTCTCATTTCTTTGAAAACTTCATTTTTTTTAGAATTTCCCAAATCACTAAGTTTTTATCACTGAGAAGACTACCTACATCAGAAATGTCAGGTTTTGATATAGCTCCCATTTACTTTCAGAAACATACAAAATGAGCAGTTTTTCATATTCTTTTGCCAAAAAATGCAAGAAATTTTCCAAACACTTCAAAGTTGCTTCCAGATGGAGGCCAACCCCTGAGAAACTCCGTCCAAATGATAACTGTTTTGAAAACTTATCAAATGACTAAATCAGCATGGCCTAGCTGAATCTTCAGTTGCAGGAGATGTACTCATGTCCTGCAGTAAGAATTTCTCATGTGCTGAGTTGCAAACGTGGTTTGCTGGTGGCATTTGGTGCCATTTGCTGTTCCTGTGCACTGCATCCTCTGAAGCATTAATGTGGTCAGGAACAAGGTCCTGAGGAACTTGTCAGCTTCACTGACAGCTTCAATCCTGTGGCAGCAGCAGGTCTGAGCTGATCATTCCTGTTCAAAGGCATTAAGGCACTGAGTGGTTATGTGGGTCAGATAGCAGGGGCTTCCTTCTCTTCCCAGTTTTAGGGAAATATAAATGCTCCTCTTTGTATGATATTTACAGAGTTTCTTTTTCCATCTCTTCCTTCTCTGCAGTACCTTTTCCTTAGGTCTGCTCCCAAGACCCAGAGACTTCTGCAGATTAAGTCCATCACGTCATTATTTGCCCCATCCCATTCTCCTAGCAATTAAACTCTTAAAAGGGGCTAATTTGAATACAATAATAGAAAAAGAACATTTCAATTTGATCCGTCCAAATCCACATTCAGCTCAAACCAAACCCAACCTTTCCTCAAAGCTCTCAGCAAATATCTCCCGATAATAAATGATGGCAAGACACAATTTCACCTTCTGCTTAGCCCAGGCTGTTGGTGGATGTGGTGAATCCTGCCTGGCTTTTGGGAGAAGGTCACTGACAGTATCACACAGTGATACTGTCAGCCACCAACTGAACTCAGCACAGATATTCAGGGAGATGGGAAAAGCAAGAAACAGAGAGAGAAGGGGGGCTGCTTGCTTCCTTTAAAGATTTTAGCACTGTCTCCATAAACACAGAGATGAAAAAAGCACATCTGGAAAACATCTTGGGAAACACCACGTGGAAATTACAGCAAAGTTAGTATTAACAACATTAATTTCCACTCTTTTATGGCAGCTCCTAAAAATCCTGTGTCCTACTCCCAGGGCTCAAAGAACCAGCTCAGCTATGAAGTAAAGATAATCCAGTAAAACACAAGTGTGCCATGCTTTGGAGTCCCTTCAGTGCAAGGGAAATTCAAATGCTTCCCTCTCCTAACCCAGAACTGTTACAGAGACAGAACATATCAGCCATCTGCCCACCACCATGAGAGAGAGCTAAGATGGAAAGAAGCCTGCTCTGCCCATGTGAAGGATCTCTTCTCCGCAAGATGATTAAACACTAATTAATAGAAATAAGCCTAAAGAAGTAACATTATGCAAATAAAAATGTCCATACAGTATCTGTCATCTGCTCCCCACAGTCACTTCTGGAGTCCTGCATTCTGTTCTAAAGATTCAGACGCCGAGGTTTGCAAGGCACTGAGACCAACAGGGCTGGAAAGTAAAAATTTGGTGGTTGCAGAACAGACTCAGCACTACAGCAAAGCCTCTGTAACAAGCGTCACTGGGCTTAAACAGCATGTGAAAGATTGAAGGAGATGTTTCTGCAAGCTTACATGCACAAAGAGCCTTTCTAGATATTCATCTATTAACTCACTGGCACGTAAATTTGTAGGACAGTTGCAACAACAGAAGAAATGATGATAAAAATCCAGAGATGGAGACAACTAACGGTACCAGGTAACCTAATTTCCCTCCCTGACAGCACAGGGAATTGATAAATAGACACAGAATCAGAGATAAAATCAGATTATTGGATCCATTTTAAATTCCCCTGGTTTACCTACGATAATTGCCTCCATTTCCTTGACAAGCAAGGCTGGAATGAACCAGCATCCAAGGACTCTACCGCTGTTTTCAAGGAAAACTGCTAACAAGGCATCCCTAGCACCTTTCCCTAGAATTTACATTTACCCTGTTTAGGCCACACAACAGGTTGCTCAGAGCACAAGGGAATGCTAAACAGCCAAATGTTTACTACACATACAGTGGTACTCCTCCACAGCCTCATTCCCTTCCCTGTGAAAAACAAGGGCTCCTGCCACTGCTTGGTTATGAATGCATCCTATGCCTTCCCAAATAGAATGGAGGCAACTTCAAGTCACCCATTATCCCCCTTCACCAGTCCAAACTGATCCCTGAATGTGAAAATGTCACCATCCTCAAACTACAGAACCGTCCTGATACAAACTCCAAGGTCAAGGAGTCGCACTTGCCGAGAGGCAAGAACAGCTCCACAAACAGAAAAGGATCATTTAGCCAACAGGCAAAGTCAATTATTCCATTAAATGAGTTGTACAATGCTAATTTGTACCATAAACACACAATTTTCAGAATGTGAAAAATCCCACCCAAAACCCCACTAAACTAAGCCAAGCTGGATACACTGCCCAAAGGATCTTAGAAAGCTGACTCTGGAGTTATGGTTTCAAACACCATCTTGCTGTTTTTTGGTTGTTTTTTAAATCCAGTTATTTATTTAGCCAACAGAGTTCACCTTGGGCTATGCTCACTAGAAAACACTATTATCTTTAATCTTTCATGTATATCATTATGAGAACAGACCAGAAAACAACTGACTTAAGGAGGCAACTGCAAGAGGTTTGTGCCTGAACAGTGGAGCACTTCAAATTTGTCGTGATGGGGGGATACTGTGCACTTTTGAGAGCATGGTTTTTCTGGGATTTCAGGTAACTACATGTGAGTAATAACACTTCTTTCTAAAAGTATAGCAATGTTGACTTTGCAATCAAGTGGAACCACCAAAAGATTGAGCAATCTAAGCCACATGGGAAAGCTAAAAATTTCCCAAAATATTTCCTTTAAAACCATCTGCTAACATATATATTTTAAAAGAATTAAAAGAAAAAAATACAGGCATGGTAAGAGGTATTTAAAAGACCAGAAACACGCAGGAACTAATGCAGAAGCACTGGAAAGAAGTTTTGGGGAGAAAACCGGTAATTCCAGCAACCCAGATGGACGCTTATAGGGGAGATGACTAATGCCACTAGTAACTCAAAGGGACATGCAAATTGAATCCCACATTATAATGCACAGCTCAGACGGCTGCATTTGAGGATGGGTCAGCAGTTGAGCCATAAATCTCTGCTCCAGAGCAGGCTGCCACACTCACTCTTTGTCTCAGTCATTTCCTGGAAAACAGCTTTGTGAGTCCCTGGAATGGAGGGGCAATGCCTCCTCCACCCTCCTGCCACAGCGGGAGCTGCCTGTCCCAACACCAGAGGTGCTCCCAGCACCCACCAGTGACCTCCTTTTGGGGGAATTCTGAGAAGATGGAAATGGGGAGGCGCTTCAAAGCAGGCACCAACACTTCCCACACCTCCCATCCCAGAGGGGCACTGAGCCCATCGTCCTTCCTGTGGCCATCTCCAGACTCCCTGACCTCCACACCAGTGACACCACATTCCCAGAGTAACTGGCTAAAAGATGAGGAACCATGTGAAAACACGTCATTTCAACCTTATTTAAAATCACAGCCTCACAGCCAAGCAGCACTTACCTGCCCCACCACTCTCCTGCCACCTGCTAACTTCCATCACACCAGGATGCACAGGTCTATTTTCAAAGCAATAAAAACTTGGAAAACCAAACTACCACTACTGCAAGTAGCTACCTTAGTTCTAATTTTGTCACATAGCCAAAGACACACCAAGTTCTAAGAACCAAACGGAGTCCCCAAAAACTTTGGAAGATATTCTTCAGATCAGTGACCCACCTTGGAACAATATCTGAATGGATACTCTACTTACACACTTTTATTACATTAATTGACAGCAAGAAAACCCAATTCCAGTAGGACAGCACACACAAAGCACTCATTTGAGTGCCGAGTGTCTCACAGGGCCTAGGATCAGAAAGTAATCACTTTGCTACAGTGCCTATTTGGGGCAACAACAAGCTTTGCATGGAAGACAAAACCCATTTTCCTCAGCCATGTAACTTTAAGGACAAGTGCATGCACCCTTAAAGCTCCCCCCCCAAAACACATTGAGGCAGGCAGCTAATCTGGCAACAAAATATATTTAGAAGGCTACAATGAAATATTAATTGTACACATGTTTTAAGACCAAAGGTTACTTAAGTACTAGATAAATACAAGATACTGAGGGGTGCTTCAAGGTTTCTCTCTCCTATAAAAAATTCACTTAGAATTCTAATCCAAAATTTATCTTCTCTTAAAAACAAGACAGGCTGTATCTTGGATTTCTATGCAAGCAATTTATGATACCCAAAAGGAAAAATAAAAATAGCTAACAGCCAGGCAGAGGTTTTATCGCCTTTTTTTAATCTACTAGTTCCAAACCAGATGCATTCAGTACAGAATTCTGATTAGGAAAAAAATGGTTGTTGAATTTTTATTACTACATCCCTTAAGGACCAAAAGCGGTAACCTTAGGCATCTGATGTGTTCTATGAATAACAATACATATGAGCACATAAAAATCTTGTTATCTCTGTTTATGGAATTTTTTAACCATGTTGATACATTTACAGAAAGAAGTTGGGAAGTATGGTGAGGGGGAGGAGAGGAAGCTATCAAAATAACAAATACCATTAAACAAAACCTATTTGGAAGGGAACAAGCTATGCAGTGTGAAATTTGAATGAACCGTGTCTCCTCATTATGGTCCTACAGCTCCCATGGAAGTCAGTGCAGCCTCATTTAATGCTTATGCTAAAAGCCTTCACCAATATACATCTGTCCCACAGATACAAATAAAATTCATATTTAACCCTGACAAAACATCGCTCGTTGGGGTAACATGCTGTGCACAAAGATTTTCTTATTTTATAAACAATGTAAAACACAGAGAAGTCCTTCATGATGGTTCAGAACAGCTCACTGGTTGCAAAGAAGCATCTTCTCCCCATTGCCTCACATCACCATCCATAGCCACCTGACCCAACAGGCAAAGAAAGGCTTGCCACCACACACCACCCTGTCACAGGATGAATTTCTGCCCTGTGTTGTATCACAACTCCATTCCCACAGCTAGAAAAGAAACCATACAAAGAGCAGCTAAGCAACGCAGAGCTTTCTCCTTCAGAAATCAGCTTACAACCTCTCCAAAAAATGTGGGAAAGCCGTCAGAATAAAAATTTACAAACCAGCCATTTGTGGTGCTGGCATGGTTTCCTTCTGGTATTTAGATCAGTCCAAGAAATAAATTTTAAAAATAGTTCCTCCAATAGAATCCTTCCCATATTTTCAGCTCTGAGAATTCACAGGGACTGGAGTTGAGTTACACTGACTCTGGAGCCAGCAGCTTCTAAGAGTACAAAAATCACCCCAGAAAATAATGGAGGTGGGCGGGGGGTGTTGAGGGAAGTCCATGCATCCCTCAGCTCTCAAACTTGTCTAAAGAAAAGAAAATGAGCATGCAGCCAGAGCACATCATATTTCTGCTCTCCTTATGGCAATAGCTGCATCCTGCTCCAAATTATTCTAAATGGATTCAGAGCTCAGAAAGGGAACAAAAATGTCAACTAGTTTTTGTTCTTCCTCTTAGCACAGAAGAGCTGATAAAGACTTAGAATCTACAAATCCTTTGCTGTCTTCTTCCACTGAGACCTGCCTAGGTTTCCCTAGTCTGGTGCCTTGAGAAACCAGATGCAACAGCAAGCATGAATCTTCATTCTCCTTTGATCATGGCCATAGGATTCTGTCTCCAACCACTGATTTCCTCCTCCTTTTCCAGGCTCAAGGAAGAGGACAAACAGAGACTCTGGCAGCTGTCAAATGTTAGGTAACTGGAAGAGTGGGCCATGCCCTTGGAGAAGATCAGGACACGCAGAAGCCTGACCCACAGTTCAGAGGAAAAGTCTTCTCAGCAGAGCATCCCACCAGCACAGCTGTGTTGCAGGAGCCCAACCAGAGCTCAGCTGTGTTATTTACCCTACCAGGTCCCAGCTGTCAACCTGGCCTGGCATCCTGACAGCCTACGGCACAAATGCCCTTAGCCAGCTGCTTGGCTCGATGTACAATTCTCTCTTTTTAAATGAGATTAGAGCTGGTGAAATGTGCTAGCTCAACGGGCGTGCTGATCCAAGTCCTCTGTTTACTCGGGCTACAGCAGATACAGAGATCACTTTTAAAAAAATCTGCGATTTTAAAAGATGCCATGAATTCTCCTGAGCTCCTGCAGCTGCTCATTCATCACAGGATGAAGAGGGGTTTATTACAGATCCACTGAGAACTGAGGACTGGAAAGGATGAATCTTGAAACTGTGGTAAGTATATAAACTTAGCCACCTACCTCGAGACTAATGTGAAGGATCTACTTGCCAACAAAAAACCCCAACAGATGATTCCGGCTTCCTATCCATTTCAGACACATCTGCTGACCCCAAAATTATTAAAAAAGAAGCGGGGGGGGATATGTTGAATATGGGGGGGGCATGAGGGGGGCCAGTAACACCGAGGTACTGCCATAAGTATGGATTAGCAAAATGTGTTTTGGTTATGCTTTAAAAAAAAAGCCTATGAAGTTACAGTTGAAACAGTTGAAGTCCTATGTTCTCTGTAAAAAATGTCAAACGTTACTGCCATGAATAATCAATTCTTTGTTTAGAATGCCTTTTTAAGCAGAAAGATGAGGATTTGAGTCACTGTGTTTCACAGGCGCTTTCCACAGCACAAAGCTACTAAACCGACAGAGCACAACCAGCTCCTCTGGCTAGGAAGTGACAAATGCGCCTCAGCGCGCTGTATCGATGATGTGAGGAGCAGGTCTCTAACTGCACACAGCAGGGCCATTATCGTATGTTGTCACCGTGTGCCATTAAAAGGTCTTTAACCTGCCGATCGCCGCCGCGATACGCGGCTCCTGCCGGGGATCTGCTGAGTAACAGGCCGGGACGCTGCGAAAACCTCCAGCCCCCGGGGTCGCCTGAAAAACACGGCCGGGCTGCCAGTCAGGCAATCGCGGCAACTCAATTAATGCATCTGGGTCAGGAAAATGGTTTGCGGGAGCCTGAGCCCGGTTACGAAACGCAGGCAGTGCGGCGGGTACCGCGGCCGGGGCGAGGGCAGCCCCGCTGCGCCCAGGTACGCGCCGGGGGCTCGGGGCGGCATCCCCCGCGCCCCGCGGATGCGGCGGGCAGTGGGGACACGGTCCGGCTGTGCGGACACGGTCCGGCCGGCCAGGGGAGCGGCGGGGAGGGGTCAAGCTATGGAGGCTCTCGGGAAGACCCCTACAACTTTCCCCCGCGAGGGCTCGGGGGGATGTGCTCGCCGCGAGAGGAGGCAAAAGCCATCATTTTTTATACATATATATGTGTGTATGTATATGTATGAGCGCATATATACGCGTGTGTGCATGCAGATCAATATTCTGGCGGATATGCCCCGTCCCCGCACGCCCAGCGGTGCCACCCCGGCGGAGCCGCGCTGCGGAGCCCCCGGTGCCCCCCGCCCCGGGCAGGTGGGGGCCGGGGGGTGCCGGCCGTGTCCGGCGGTCCGTGTTTGCCCGCTCCGCGCCGCGCCGCACTCACCCAGAACACGAAGGAGTAGATGATGAGGAGGGTTTTCAGACACGTTATCACGGGTTTGGTCTCCATTCTCCTCGATGCCATAATACTGAGATCCCGGCTGCAGGCTGGGCGCGGGAGGAGGCGGAGGAGGAGGGAGGGAAGGGGGAGGGAGAAGGGAGCGGGGGGGCGGAGGGAGGTGAGCTCAGCGCCCGGCTGCCGCGGCCGGGCTCACCGCGCCTCCTGCTGCTGCCGCTGCCCGGAGACCCCCGCCCCGGGCCGCCGAGGGCAGGGCACGGGGGCTCGAACATCATCTGCCGGGCTCGGCCGCAGGGGTGTCATTCACTGGAATTTCTCGGGGAGGGGGGGCTTGAGGTTTTGCAAGATGAGGTGAAAGACACCCCCCGGCCGCCCCCTTTCCTCGGGAAGGTGCTCGGAGGCGTTGCTTGGTCTGCTCAGGGGCTTGGGGATGGAGGCGCTGCACGGTCGGAGCTGCAGAGGGAATTGCCCGCACGGGAGAAAGTATTTTTCAGTATCACGATTAAAACGTGTTTTCCTGCGCAAGCTGCAAAGGTCTGGAGACCACGGCAAGGGCAAGTAGCGCAGGTTTGACAGTGCTCTGGTTACAGCCACACGGTCTGCGTGAGCCAGGTTGTACCTGAGAGCAAGAGCTCTGCACCGAAGCCATTTGAGGGACCGGGTCTCGTCCAGCTCTGCGCCTGTGACGTGCCTCTTTTGCAGCTTTAGTGCAGGTGACTGTGTGGAGACTGTAAGATCTGTGACCTATGAGCAGGGCATGAAGCTGGGGTGCTGCTGGAGCCTGGCCTCTAACCTTGGCTTCATGTCAGCCTCGAATCTGAACTCTATCCTAAAACTACTCTGGACATTGAACCCCAGCCTAAACTGATCAGAAACCTCATTCTTCTATGTCTTTGAGACCCTGGGCTTCAGCTGGAACAGACCTGGCTCAGCTCTGCCTGAAGTGACAACACACCCTGGAGAGAGCACACAGCTCCAGAGAGAGCCTGCTTCTCCTCATTGTCACGGCAGCCACCATCCCACTGGGAAATCCAGCTGGGGATGGACTGCAGGAAAATAACCATATTAGCCTGGGGATGGAAAATGAGCTGATCCTGCAGAGCCCTGGCAGCAAAGCAGTGGTGTGGGTCTCACCAGCCTCCTCTGGGCGGGAATAAGAAAAAGGTTTGTGAGCTGGCTGCCTCCAGGAAAAGCATGGCCAGAATGAGGGCCCATATGTGCCTTGGCAGCCCAAGCTGCTGCACCAAGACCGTGGGCAGGCACAGAGGGGATGCCTTCAGGGTTTTTTCTGTAGTTCACATTTTGGAGGAGGTTATGTGTGCAGGGCAGTGGATGCTGGAGCACTGCATGTCCCCCCTGAGTGGTGTCCCTGCACACCCCACAAACAGGGTTCTGAATTATACCTTTCATACCACTGCATTAAAAGAAAATCAACACTAAGCAGCGAATCTCCTCAAGCTACAAGAGTAATATAGTTTGTGCAGCTGAGACATATCAAAGTGATAAAACAGCCTTTGCCATACAAGAGACAGTTTTGAAAAACAGAGAGAGAAAAAAATGGTTCCTGAGCAAGTGTTTTTGTAATATGCACAAGTTTTGCCATGATGACTGCTGCAAGATTTTGCTGGGTTTAACTTATGACTTTCAGAGCTACTGTTTCCCAAAACAATGAAGGCATCTAAAGGATGCTTGGAGAGGGAGTATTCTGCAAGAGATACTGGGGTTTTTTTTAAGCAATCACCACTTTTGTGGAAAATTCAGCTGACAGGTGAATAAATCTTTATTGGCTCAGCCATTAAAATGTAAATAAGGGCACTAACTGCAAAAAATTGTATTGACACTAACAACAGTTATAAATATTCACTGTACAAAAATTACACTAAGATTTTTGACAGAAAATAGCTACGAGCAGGAGAATTCTCTTCCTTCCCCTCACACATGGGCTGTAGAAAATATAAATGCTGCTGTCACAGCACAGGGGACAGCAGCCATTTATTTCAGTAGCTATGGTTATACTTCCCCTCCCCTTCAGGTGTTTTTAAGAAAGCATGAAACAAACTATAATATCGATCAGAATGGATATATTGGTAGATGCTGATTTTGACAAAGGCTCACATTTTCTGCCAGTAGCATGTGATTTTAGGTCACTCTGTTCTGTAGTGCCTAATTTGAGATACACCCCCTGAGTCCTCTCAGAAGGATGTGTTGGGGATCTAAACTGCATGAGTGCTTACAAAGCCTCCCTTGATAGTGCTGTTAAAACTTACAGAATTTTGCACCAGGGAACCAGAGACAAAACAGATGTGCAAGAAGAAAAGTCCACATCAGGAAATACAGCTCCTTTCTTCACAAATGTCAGGCCCTGGAAGGGACAATGTCCTGAGAACTGAGAAACAGAGGCTCCATGATATCTTCACCTGAACCTACAGTCTTCTCACAAGGATGTCTTTGGAGGATCTCTGAGTGCTTTTGGCATACAGTCAAGCAGCATATATTTTATTGGATGTAGATGCAAATTTTGGATTAAAAAATGAGAATGTCTGAACAGAGCTGAACAAAAATCTGCCTGATTACAGCAAATACCATTAAAATATGACAAGAGCTCTGAGCCATCAAACATTTTAGGCTTAAATGGATTACCGAACAATTGCTAGCCTTTATGTGTGGCTTGGAAGCACATCTACCTCTTAAAATTATTTTTATCATGGTTTTGCAGATTTGGGAGGGCAGATTCTCAAGTATTACTTGAACGAAATCAAAGCACACCTTTCTAAAGCAAAATACATTTTCAGTTCTGTAATCCATGTTTGCAAAGTTGGGAACAAAATTGCTCTCCCCACAGAGAGAACATTCTTGTAGTTATTCAAAACAGGACATTTTTGCCTAACTGTGTCATTTGAAAAATTTTTCTTTAAAACACTAGCAGTTTTCGGGGGATTCTTCTTCAATCTGTAGGCTCCTATTTCTTCATAATGCACAGGGAATATCTTCTGTCTTAGTAAGTCTGTTTGCAAAGCACCAGTCTAGAAGGAGTTCCTTCATTCCATGGCAGAGCATTGTACCATAGATAGTGAAAATGAGGACTTCCATCCTTACCTGAAACTGACCTTGGCTATTTGATGGTTAAATAGAAACTGTCTGGGGAAAGTGGTGGAAAGACATAAAGGTCTCACACCCTTCTGCAATTAAAGCAGGTGAGAAATGTGGTGCTCTGTTCTCTTGATGTCCATTCTGGCCTTTCCTGGATTTGCTGTGGTGCTGTTGAACGTAAAGGCTGCAACCTCTGCTGTCCTTTTTTGGGCATTCAGGCTTATAATCCACACTCACTTCATCCTCCCTGGAGAGCAGAGGTTTGAGGGGTTTTTTGTCCTTTTCTCATTGCCCCTGTCTCCATGTGGTCTGCCAGTGGCTGTCCTCAGCTGGTGGAGCCCACAGCCTGTGTCAGTCCATTGCAGAGCAACAAGCTTTGTGGCAAAATGCCGGAAGCAGGAGGAAAAATGAGTGTCTGATAATTTTGTTACACTCACGTGTCTCAGGTGAGTTCAGGTAACTCCGTACAGGTCCCACTGACACCTCTACACCATAATTCAGCTCTAAGAAAGCAGAGCTCTTGCACAGCAGCCAGATTGTCACGTGGCTGGTGGCTGCATGCTTTTGGCAGACACATCAGTGGGACCAAGCTGCCAGGCCCAGGACCCAAAATGTGTCTGCTGAAGATGCCTCAGGCTTTATAGGTCCCCAAGGAGGAGACGTGGGGTTACAAAGCCAGTGCCAGAGAATGATTTCCCAGAAAAGATTCTGTCAGGAGATGAATGTAGTGTTGACAAAATCAGCCAAGGTGTTTCCATTTACCACCACTTGGAAATAAAGGGCCCGTCTCCTGCAGGACAGGCATAAAGGAGCAAATATAGACATCATCTTCAGTAGTTTGGTAACAGGTATGAGTTAGCATGTAATGCATATTTAGCACCAATTCAGCATAAAGGGCTCATGGGATGGCTCTGCAGTATTGAGATCATAGTGCCACCTCAACCTGATGGACAAGCAGTACATGTTTGCACAGGAAGAAACAGCAATGCTAGGAAACTTTCTTAAAACTTTTAAGAGTGTCTTTAGGATGCTTTCTAGGCAGCACATCATGCATTATGAATTATGCTCAGTTTATGCTCTTATGTTAGGCCAAAAAGAGATGTCCTTTATCTCATTTCCCTTCAGAGCAGACATGTAATATCTGGCTTTTATCAGTAACTTTGATACAAATAAGCTTTTCATAACTTTTCCTATTTCTCAGAAAATGCCTTGATTTGAAAGGGAAGTTTATAGCTGTTTTGTAGGTAGGTACTTCTCATGGCCTGTGATGACTTTCCTGATTACTCCAAAGCTTTGTGAAGTGTCCTCTTGAAGGGAATGAAACATAAATACATTTGTGACTAAGCATAACTACCACAACAGGACAAATTAAGATCACCAACATTTACAAAGGGAGGGTGGAGGACTTCGAAAAGATAAGAGGTCAGAAAACAGATACACAAAGAGCATATAAATACACAAAGAGCATGTCTATATTATTTCAGGAGAAGCATTATTACATCTCCAAATGATGGGAGTTTTGACACATAGAAAGAAAAATTGAGCCATACCATTTTATTACCTTCATCTTTAGCAATAAAGTGACAATTAACCCTGCACATTTGTCAAGTCACTCAAATTTATTTGTCACACTGTATTTTCTCTGCTTTTTTCTTTTCTTTGTAGTTATGAATAACAATACCAGATTCTGTCCTGGTGTCCCTGGATTACCTGGACATTTTCTTAAGGTCAGTAGATAATTTATAATAGCCTTGGGAGGAATTAGGTAATTTCTTCTTCTGGAAAGATCAATGTGAGGGGCTAAGAAACATCTATGAGGTCCCGCTTCTCCATGGTTTTCTGTTATTTAGCTTCTGTCAGGAAGCGTGGTTGGGCTGCACCTTAAACTGTGAGCACCAAAGCATTCAGTACTGCTTGCATTTTCCTCCCTTTCCTTTCTTGACTGTGCCATTCGTTTCCACTAGACTTCTCCTTTGACTGCCCTGAAGCAAATGCAGGCAGAACTGAGGATCTCAGCCTCTTCTCCAGCACTGGCAGAAGTTATCCATTGTCATCGCTGGTCTGTGAGTGTTTGCAGAAGAAGTAGGGGCAGGAGAGCAAATTCCAACTTTTCTGTTCTGCAGCAATCCCCTCGGCAGATGCAGGGTCCTGGCTGACATGGAAGTGTCTGCATATAGTGTGGTATTTTCTGGGCAGGGTAAGCCTGGCCACCTGCAAGGACCTGCAAGGCCCTGGACCTCGTCTCTGACAGCAATCACAGGTAAGTACATGGGGGAGGACCCTATCCTCTTGCCTGGGGTGCTCCTACTTTTGTTGCCCCAGCTGCAGACTCTGGATTATTTGTGTCAGCCCTAAGAGCCCTGCAGCAAAAGTGTTCACAGCCTTTCAGCAGAGACCACTCCAAACAGTTACACAAACAGTTACACTTTGGAAACAGGTTTGAGAAAGCTTCATTTTCCCTGAGGCTTGCTTTTCCTTGTATGCATCTCAGGTCTAGTTCCAGAGGAAAGGAAACCATAGCCTAAGTCTTGTGCAGCTATTTAAGCAGAAAAGGAATTCTGGATGTCCTCAGGTTATGGAGAGCAGGATGGGGAAAGCTCAGGTGTGAGACAGCTGATGGACCATGGACAACATGGATGCTGCTGAGGGAGGTAGGTAATGGTATGAAATGTGGTATTCCAGGGGACAATGTGAAAAGCACCACAGAGGCCATGGGAACACCAAGAGCTCTTTAATAAATAGCCACGCTCAAGGTAAGATGAGACAATGCACACAATGAAAGGAATTTGAGGTACACTGTATGAATTTTGAGCCAATGTGTTCTGTCTTGGTATGGTGTCTGGGTTTCCTTCTGCTCCTCTAAACAATGGCTTCTCTTCATGTCCTCAAAATAAAAGATGATTTTTAAAGCTGATGCGTATTTTACAGCAACATGCTAGTGATGAAAAGAGAGAAAATTACAACAAATTTATAGGCAACATGTTTTAGCAAATAGAATTATGCTATATAAAGCAATAATGTTTAAAAACCAATTCATTACAGGTAAAGTGTACAACAACAAATCTTAATACAACCAAAGAAACAAGATTGATAGAGCACATCTTGTGCCACTATAGGCAGAGTTCTTGACTTTTAAGGACAGCCTGTTGCATGTTGCATACAGGTATCTGTTACATGAGCACACAAAAGCTCTGGCTCCAGCTTTCAGGCCCAGCTGCTCATTGTGGAGCAGACTCCTTCCCTGTGATGCTGGGGAACGGGGCAGACATGAACTGCTCAGACGCTGCTTGTTTCTTGGACGAGCTGAGAGGTGCACAAGAGCAGCTCTTCTTCCCTTGCAGAGGATTTTCTTGCTTTGTGCCCCCATCCCTTCCTTCTAGAGGAGCAATCTGTTCCCTGGAGACACTCACTGCTTGTCCCTCTCAGGCTCCCTCAGTGAGCAGCCTCGTTTCCTCCACAACCACACAGCGATTTCCTGAGCCACTGGGCGAGGAGCTCTGCTCCTCTAAGAGGAGGAGCAGCAAACAGCTGTGTCTCAATTGGGGCCAGTCTGCCAAGCACTGCCTGTCTGACCCCCAGCACACCCTCCTCCCCTCCTGGGGTCTTCACTGCTTGGGCGCCGAGCCGGCCTGGCTGGGGGGTGCAGGTGTCACACCTTGAATCAAACATTTGGGAAGACACCTGGAGAAGCCGTGGTGAGGATGGAATGGCTGTCCTTCTCTCCGGAGGTGCCCTTAGGCTGGGCACTCCCCTCATGCCCTGCAGCCACTCCGCAGCCGAGCCTGTGGCCATGCCTGTGCTCCAGACTGGCCACACACCCGAGATGGGCCCGGGTCAAGGAATGCAAGAAGCACACGCAGCTTGTTCACAAAGCCTGCCTGGCACTGGAAACAAAGCACCATATGCTCGAGCAGCCGGAGCAAAAGGACGAGCCCAAGGCAAAGGGAGCCGGGAGCAGAAGGGCGAGGGAGGTGCACAGGGGAAGCACCAGGACACCTTGCTTCATGCTCCCCCACTCCTCCTTATGGGCACTGGGGGGTGACTCAGAGGTGCCTCCTCTCCTCTCCCCGCAGCTCTGAGGGGGTGCGTTCCCCACTTCTTTTTCTGATACCCTGCCTCTAGGGGCAGTAGGTGGCTACTCTATGGGCATCTTCCGCTTTTTACTGCTTTTGGACACTGTCACCGCCCTCCTCTTTGCCTTACAGCCTCCCCTGCTGTCTTAGCTGCAGGTGAAACCAATGGCAGGATCACTAACCTGGACAAGGAGATGAGGTCCTGTCCATGTGCCATGGTCCCAGCACAGAGCACGGCAGGCAAGCTCTGGTGCCACTGTCACTGACACCTGAGGCACCAAGGGTGCCTGCACTGCTGGCCTGTCATGCTGGGCCTGCTGCATCCAGGCTCAGACTGGAAAGATGCAGAGTTTTAATTAACAGGGAATCAGCTAGGGCTTTCCTTTTTAAGGATGCATAGTGGGGGCTGATAAAATTTTGTTTTGGTTTTTTGGCTTTGAAATGTGTGACTTCCATGTTTGTCCTAAATTGTATGTATTTGTTAACATTTCTTCTTTTCCTGGACAACCTCCAGAAATATACCTGTATTAGGAACTGAGAAAAATAGTTTATTGACTCATTTGAAATATTTTTAACCATGTCACTTGTATTCAATACTCAGTTTCATATAGGGAAAGAAAACATAAAACCAGGGCTGCATAAACATCACCACTACAACACGCTGTGGAAACAATCTCTGAAGAGCCCCCTGCGTTGTCCAGCTCTTCCTGGAGCTTCTGACCCAAGAATCACAGGTCAGCCCCAGAACATCCCATGTCTTCTTGCTGTCACGCTGGCCTCGTGGATGAGGGATACAAAGCGTGCCTTCAGCCCCTGGGAGTCGCTGCAGGTGTCCCAGGGACACTTGTGTGGAACATCCCCTGTGGGGAGGAAGAACTCAGCAAATCTCTTAATCATCACTTTGGTGCCTGAGAACTTACAGGCCTTAGAAAATGAACTTTGTCTGACTCTCCTTTTTTTCCATTTAGTGTTTTCCTTCCACCTTACATTTTACAGTCCTCTCCAAAGCCCAGCCCAGCCTGCAGACCTGCACAGGATCTTCTGTCCTGCAGAACAGGTTTAGGGAGGTTGTCATGTGGCAGTTCCACGATGTACATAAGTAAGGGAGCTACAAGGACTGCACATGTCACACAAAACCAAACTAAATTATAGGCTGCCTTTCACGGGTTTCTGGTGACTTCAGAAGCACAGCAAGGGCCTCTATAATAGTTATGACTTACTGACATGGTATTATTTCTGTGCAGGAGCAGGACAATGAAGACACAGGGTGGTTGCACCATGGAAGCAGTACCATAGGGAAAGACTTCACCATTTCCATGCAGGAATAAAAGAACAAGGCACACCTTTCTGGGATGTGTTTTGATGCAGTATTTGGTATTTAGTGCCTGGATAACATTACTGACCTTCAGAGCTTTGCTGTACTCAGTAAAGTAGTATCAAATAAAATACAAAGTTCTACATTTGCTTCCTCCTGAAGATTTTTCTGTCAAACTGGGTCAACTTCTAAGTAAAGCAGGAGATCATTTTAGTCTGTCAGCACTGCAAAACTAGCTGGGTATTTGAAAATTACTTGTATGCTTGAAAATGTTGTGGACTCTGGATTTGGCAGGCAATATTGTTTAAGATCTGATGGTATATAATTCAAAACCTGAACCTTTCTGCTTTGCTTAGCTTACCATTATTTTAGCAAATGTTTGTTTTGGTGGGGTTTTGGGGGTTATATGAGCAAATAAAAGCTCCATAATGATATTTTTTCCAATACTGAAAATAAAAAATAAGCCAACATCCCCCCAGTTTTTTAAGCAGTAGCATTTGCCACCTTTATAAAAACTCTATTATAGGCATGGAAGCAAATCATAAAACTGCTCTGCCCAGATCTGCAGGGGAATCAAACAGATGGCAGATCCCACTGCAGTTAGGATGAAGATTTCATAGCTAGATAGACAAGAGAATAGTCAAGGTCAGTGATTAGGTGAAAACTGTGCCCAGATTTTCTTCAACTAGGAGCATGTATAGCCTTTCTCACAAATTTAGAGGAAATGCACCAAACCCAGAAATTCTTTCACAACCAGGATCAAATGCCCTCAGTATAAGACAATATTGCAACAGGGGCAGAATGTGCTTGCTTAACTGGCATTTTTAAGATTAAAATTAGAATTGAAACTATTTTTTCCAAATTTATGCATGTATATGTCAGTATGTATTTTTAAATTCTGTTAAATCTGCAGGCAGTCATACACCAGATTGTAAATAATATTAATTGTGAATTTTGACAGCCAAAATGATTCTCAAATAATGGTTATTGTTATTCAATCAGTTCTGGGACCAACATGCATGTAGAGCTCTTGGCAGCTGATTTTTTTTTCTCTGTGCTTGTGTCTTTTATGCCCTCACAAATGTCTGAATTGAGAAGTTGTGGCTTTAAATGGAAAATTTCCTCCCTGATTTGTTGTGTTGTTTTAAAAACAAAAACCCCAAGCAATTTAGTTTGTGATATACATCAGGCTCAGCTACACAGATCTGGAGGCTGTATTTCGTTTATGTCGTTAGTCTGGTTTTAGTTAATTTTCACTTCCAGATGTCTCTTGTGCATGTTGGGTTGTTTTTTTTCTTGTGGTTAACAGGATATAAATTACCTTGATAGGACAGAGCTGTTTGCTCTGTTTTACTTGTTTAATTTCTGGATACGTTTTACCGAGCCCGATCCCTCATCATCACAGAATAGATTTTACTGGCTTCGAACACAGATTTTATTACAGTTATTTACTGGCATGAAATATGCACAGCTCAGTGAAGAATCACCCCTGCAGTCTGAGTGATTGTTTTTTCTTTCATTAAGAGGGCACAAAGACCTGCTCTGGCAAGGGCTGGGTTCAGCTCTCAAAGTACTGAGGAACACAAGGACTCCAGTCAGCCTGGCTGAAAGAACAAAGCTGTGGGCTATTGCTATGAATGCTGGCTCCTACTTGCTAGGTTAGGGTATTATCTAAGAGCAAACAATGCCAGGTGGCTTCATGTTTAGTATCTGCCTTCTGTGACAGGCAAAGGTTTTGGTTTTACTCATTTTCAGTGAAAGAGGTGCTGTAGAGCAGCAACTTTAGACCTGCAATGGGGTCTCTGCCAAGAAAATCACTCCTGCACTGCATCATCTTCTGCTGAATCACTTCTTGTCCTGAGGTTTCCCTCTGAGGGAGTAAAGGACACTGCCAGTGTCCAGGCAGCTCCTCCAGTTTTTTCCCTGCAGGAGTGTCTGAAGACGGGTGTTTGGGGTGCAGTGGTGTCACTTGTGCCTCAGTGGACTTGAGCAGATCCCCACAACATTTCTTCAACTACAGGGGGGTCAGGTGCCTTTGCACGTGGGTATTGCTGAGTTATATAAGGCACTGCAGCAATCAAATACTTCCTACTGCTTTGCCAAAGAACTGCTGCAGGGACACTCACACCTTGCGCACAAGGATTGCAGCGCACCTTGTACTTATCACTGGAGGCTTTGAGAACTTAAAGAGGTGAGATCCAGCAATCTCAGAAAAAGCCTGAGAACTGGTCCTTCAGGGAGAAAATCTGAGTGGCAGGGAGAGCTCCAGGCCTGTTTTCTGCTGCCATTTTTCCATTGGTAGCACAGGGGTAACTAACATTCAACTCCAGGCCATCAAAAAGAATAGAAATGCTTCTAAAATTTTCCAAAGATTAAAAAAATACACAGAGTCATTACTACTGCTTATCTAGCCAAAAAAAGGCCCTGATTCAGGGGCCTGCCTTTTGCAGTTACCATCTCCAGACAGTCCTTGGTGGGACAAATCAACTTACTGCAACATTTGCTTGATTGAGGGACCAGATGCAAGTGCTTTTAGGGCATCTTCCTCCTGCTGACCAGCTCACATGAACACAAGTGGAGGAAAGCAGTCACAGAGCACATACCAACAACCAGCAGCACAGATGCACGTCCCACCTGTTGTCACTGAGGTTACATATTAATGGTTATTCAGACTTGCACTGACAAACACACTATTTTTGGTTTTGTGCTAGTCAGCCGAGGTCCTGAGCTCCTGCTGATCAAGGATCACGAAGGAGACGATGCAGCAAATGAGATTTGTATGCTGAAAGTCACTCGTGCTTTGAGAGCCTGCCAAAAATAATGTTTCAGAGGGCATGTATAACACTGCCAAAATCAAGCTGATGAATGGGCTTTATCATTGAATTTGGATGCAGAATGAGGGTCAAGTTCGGAACAGTCTAGCAATAGGCCATTCATGCAATCTAAGCAGGATGGGATCAGGGCATTTTGTAATCAACACTTATTAAAGCCCTGTTTTATTCCAAAGTGCAGTAGAAAGAGGGCAGAGAGAAATTAAGTCTGGAAGGTAGATGACAAGAGAAGTTTAGGGCCATATGGTGCCAGGCTTATCTGAGTTTTTGGGAGTTTCCTCTGGTTAGGCACAATAAAACAAGAAAAGGAAATGCTGATAGTCTCTTCAGAAACTGGTACACATCCAGGAGTGTGTTCTGCAACACTGGTGTTTAGTCTTTTCTTCCAGTAGAATTGTTCATGGTTAATATTAATTCAAAACACGGGGATAAGAAGGGGGATAAGAAGTCTGTAGACTAAATGCTGCATGCTATTTTGCTTGAAGATGTGAGGAGTTTGAATTTAAAAAATGAGGCTTAATTCTGAAAGCATATAGCCTTGCATTTCATTTTTTTTTAATTGAGGAATTTTATCTCCCTGGGTAACATGCAGGTGGTATAGCAAGAAGTGCACCACTTTTTCCTGTGTAGAGAAAGGTGGTGAAGAAAAGCACAGATCAGGCACAGAGAGTGTCAGGTCTTGACTGAATACCCTCCCCTCTTAGCTTTTGCTTTTGGATTCCATTTACGTTTTTCTCTTTAACCAGTAGGTGCTTTCCCACTGATTTTGGTTAAAAGAGCTTGTTTTATGACAAGTTACTGTGGACTGAAGACAGTTTTAACCAGTTTTATAGTCAAGGACCTTGTGACCAAGAAGAATATCACATTCAGGTGCACCATGACAACTGCTGAGAAGAAAACTGAGGGTTACCATAAGAGGCAATGCTGCCTAAAGTAAACACCAACCATAGTTCTGCTAATTGCTATTACCTTATGAAAAGTGCAATATCATTTCTAGCACACAAAAACAACAGCGCATGGAGGTGTGTTGGGAATGCCATGGACAATTCAATTAAAATAACTGGAGGTGTGGTAATTGTTGCTATAACCTTCTGTGGTTTTTGTGACTTCAGTGGTATCTTATGCCTCAGTCATAAACTCCTGGAGTGATGACAAGCCACTTCAAATCCATAGAAAAAGGCCCAGTCCATGGCATGGAATTATATCCAGATGGAAACATAACAGGCAGGTGACTAAGAAAACCATTTAATGTAAATTAGTTGTTTGTACCCAGAAATCTCATGTGAGAGAGCTCCTGATGCGCACGGCTCAATGGAAGACAGATAAAATAAGAGAATAACAAACATGTAATTAAGTAGAGTTTACAGCTGAGGCTATCTGTCCAAAATCATCTGCTCAGTGTTGCCATAATACCTAGTGATGGACAAATCCACTCCATTGTATCTGGACATACTGGTTTAATAGATATTTGTCAGTTCTACATCTATGCTTATGTTGCTAAATGACTCGTATGAGGCAAATTAAATCTCATGGCAGAATATTACATTAGAAACATTAGCTGAGCCTTACAGACCCAAATAATTGCAGAGCTATTCCAAGTCACGAGTGATGATTTATACCTATCTTTTCATTAATTTATTGCCTGCCCCTAGACTGGAGAGTTGCTCTTCAGGAAAAATGTCTCAGTTAAAATAAGAACTGAACTCTGGAAGACAGAGAACTTTGATTCAAGATAGCAAAGAAGGTAATAAGGATTGAAGAGTTGCAAGTGATGTATTAGTTTGCAGTTTGAATTCAGCTCCAGCAGAAATCTTGCTAAGATACCCAATTCTCTTTCCACACTTATCTCTGGACAGCAGGCTGGTAGCTGTCCTTTTCATCCAGAGAGGAGTCAGATTTAGAACCATGTAAATAGTTATCAGCGTCTCCCTCTCCCAACCAAACAAGTCCATCTCAGTGATTGTTAGGGTCAAAGCTAGAGTGGGGCAGTGCACATAAAGAGTTTGTACTTAGCTGCATCCTCCTGCCCAGCTCCTGCTCAGGCACCTCATTCTGGGCTCCTGCTCAGGACCACAAACAGCTTGTCTCTGGTCAAGGACTTCACCACTTCTCAAGAATTCCTCCTCTTCCTCACCACTGCCAGGCATCTGTCATGTGAGTCTGGACTAAAAGTGTTGGTTGCTTTGTTCCCTGATCTCCCTGTGCTTCCTTACATTCTCCCAAACACCCCCTGCCCACACAGTGAGGGTTAAACCACATTGGTACCAATTCCTGCAGCGTGGATTTGTCTGTGTACAAGCACTGATGAACAGTCCCTGTCCACATTTCCCTGTGAACAAACAATGGCAGCTCAAATGTTTGCTGAAACACAAAGGGATTTAAGCCTGGCTGAGCAGGATCTCTGTGTGCTTAGGCACAAATATTTGATGGGATCTTTGTCCATCATTTTCCCAGCTAATTTCCAGCTTTTTACTTAACAGATTATTTAATTGGTGACTCACTGTCAGTGTCTATGATCAAAAAACACTGATAGTCTCTAAAGGGAAGTATATTTCATTCTCCTAGGCCACACTGAGGGTGATGTTGCAAAGCCTGGAGGGTTAAGGCTGGCCTTCATAAGAGGGGGAAGAAGAGATGGCTATACTTTCATTAGACAAAGAGGTCACATTTTTAAAGGTCAGATCTCTCATCTTCAATTTCCTAGCTACTACCCAACCAGTGCTTTGAAATGCATTGCTGCTCTAGCTGTAAATAACAAAACCTAAATTTAGGCCAGTTTATGAAGCAGCACTCAACACTACAGTTTTCATGGCATCTCCTCTTTTGAGACCTGTAAAAAGCAAAATTATCCCAAGAGGTGTTGCCTTACAACAGGCATCAGAGTCTCTTAGAATCTGAGATTGGAAATGAACATCTTGGCAATGGTGAAAAGTGCTTTGTGTTTGGAGAGCAGCAAGTTAAATGCCTAGCCTGCATCCATTTTTCCTGCTTCAGCTGTGCAGCAGTGCTAAAAACAGCCCAAAACACCGACAGCTTGCCTGCTTTTATGAGTTCAGGTTGCCCTAATTTATAGGGCTGTATGTGCATACATATGAGCAGCTACTCTGGGTGAATGGGGTGAAGAGCTCCACCTAGAAAAACTGGAGTGTGTTTTTGGGCTGGTACTGGCTTAGACAGACATTGGCAAAGGTTGGTTAATGCAGCTGCAAAAAATGTGGCTCACACACTAGAAAATAGGACTGTGATGCATTTGGAGTAGCCAGCTGTGCTTTATGAATAGGGGAGTGGGTAGTGCTGCTGGACAGAGTACAGCTGTGTGTGCTGTGTATGGGTAATGTGGAAGAGGAGCCACATGCATGGACTTTGCCATGGTAGGCAGGCTTTCCTTTGGAATGGTCTAATGTAGCCAGCTCAGTGGCCTTTTTTATAGAATTTATCAAACTGAATAATAGACCAAACATAAATTGAAAGCAAGCATGCTACTTAGTTTATTTACAAAGCTAATAAAAATGCAAAAAATACAGTAATCAAATTATGTTCTCAAGTAAAAATGAATCAATAGATTAATAGCTTCAAAGTGCTTCTGCACCAAATTAACACAATAAGCAATCAAATCAAATGATGAGGCTGTCAGTTTCACTCTCAGTCCTTGTCACTAATGAAGTTATGCTAAGAGAATCAGAGGAAGAGTTGTTTTCAGACCAAAAGTGTCTGGCATCCTACCCAAAACATTCCTTTCACTCATCTGGGGAGCAGAACAGGTTGTACCACCTGCTTGGTCTGGACTTAGACCCTTACCAAGCAAGAATGAGAGAGGTGAGCAATATTCCTCTTTCAACATAAGTAGTGCTCAGCTATCCGTGTGTAAACAGTGATTCTTGCCATAACATTTTTTAAAGCCCTGTAGCTGTTTCAGGGAGATGGGTGTCATTACCAGTTCCCCTGTCCATGCACACAGTTTGGGGGATAGTAGATCCACCCTCTAGCACAGGTGGGTTTGCTAAATATTTCATGATGGCAGCTTTAGAACAGCTTTTGTCCTCAGCAGAACTTCCTGACTACCTCAGCGCAGGCTGACATAATTTATTTTTATGAAGCTGTGAAAGGTGTTTCTCCTTGAGCTGTACACAAACATTCATTTGTAACTAGGGGAGGAGGGTGGCAGGAGAAGGAGAGAAAATACTTGGACTAAAGTTAGCCTGGAAGAGGAGCAATTCAGTGAGGAGCCTGCAGCTGTGTCTGGGAGCTGGGCAAGTGCACTCTGGCCTGTGCTGGACCATCCCCAGGAGCCAGGAAAGTGCCCACTGGCCCAGGCTGGATCATTCTGAATCCCTGGAGCAGAAGTGCTCAGATGCCACTGGATTCGCTGCTGCTGACACACAAATTAACAGGAGGCAATATGGGGAAAAATGGAGAGACCTGGAGAACGTATTCCTGAACAATCCCCAGGTAAATGTGCACTCGGAGAGGCTGAGCTTTCTGATGACCAGTGTATTCCCTTCCTGAAACAAAACTGAACCCCAGTGAGTGTTGGGGACAAGAAGGGCTGGGTTTATCCTCTATAGAGAGATGCTGAGAGAAACGTTTCTGGGTGTTTCTGTCACTAAAATATCTCACTAGGAGAGTACAAAGGCAGATACTAGTGAGTTTATCAAAAGAAAGATCTTTCAACCCATCAGGGAGCAACAATGTGCTGTCCAAGGAATATGAAGATAAGCTACTCTAATTTCATGCTGTGTTATTTTATTCCATAAGACAAACTATTACTTGCTTTCATAAATTTATAACAGTGACCATACAAATTATGGTTTGATGTCACAGTCAGTCTCTTGGCTTAGCTAGCAGGGGAGAGGAAAAGGTAATTGCAAAATGTACAATGACAATAAAACAGTAAAGCTAGGTGGTTATGTTAGCCATTATTTCTGATGTGTGAATGTTTCCACTACAGCTAATTTTCGAGAGGAAATTGGAAATTTCTTTTAAAGAAAAATCCCTTCTGGAATCCTAATAAGGGCCCGAGGAAATGGATGGTAAAGCCTCATGTCAAGTTGGGTGAGCAGCCTGAATGAGTGGTAGCAGGGAGGTTTACTGGGATGCCACTTCTTGCTTCATGACAGCTTCAAGGAGAGGATGTCAGTCAGGGATGGACTGTGACGAGAGCAGGCATCAGCCTGGTGGTCCTTGCTGGGGGAGTAGTTGGAGTGTTGCAGTCTTTGGATATGCAGTAAACAGACAATGCAAGAAATCAGTTCAACAACTCCTCTGAGCAGATCACCATAAGCAACATCAGAAATTTCTAGCAGACAGTGAGAGAGAAGCCCCCACATCAAATCTGTGTGGGTGGTTAGTGGGAGCACAGTGACCTGCTTCTTTTGGGTATTGTTCTAGAATGTTGGGAAGACACCGCAGATGACCTCTCTGGGACAATGGCATTGACTTTAGTACCTCTTTAAAGTGAAGATGAGCCAACAGAAGGTGGGTTGTGGTACAAAATAAAATGTTCTAGGGCATTCTGACTATTGAAGTAGGTGCTTGTTTAACATGGCTGGGAGTACTGTTATTAAAATAAATATTTGTTGCTAAGATACCATGTTAGTTCAATAGCCTTGAAATCTAGTTTGCGTTATTAGACTGAAGGTGCAGATATTTTATAGATATGTCATTGCAGGGATTGCAGGCAGACCTAGGAGGCAGGGAGGGAACTCCTCAAACACTAATAAGAAATAAAACAGCTGCTAGCAGCAGCTCTGACCTGCTATCCTTGGAAAGCAAGCAGCTTGCTGAGTGGGAGGAAGAGCAAGAAGGAAAACAGTGGTAAGAGAGAAGGGAGAAAAGGAGCAGGATGAGCCACAAGGGAAGGGAGCAAACTGCCTGGTAAATGCCACCTCATTTAGGCTTTGTTCACACAAGTCCATGAGGAGGACTAGCAGAGGCAGAACCTGGAAACAGGGGTGTGGTCTGACAGCCAGAATCCCTCACCCTTACTGCAGGACATGCAGGGGTTTTACTTGAGTCTGACCCTGGACTTGTCCCATGAGCTGAGGTCCAATCAGTGGCTGGAGCACCACAGATATACTCCTACACTGTGTCTTCCAGAGTGGGCGTTGTCCAAGCATAAAGAAGCATCCAGATATTAGATTCTTCATCCAGAGCATGGCTGGGCACTGGAACAGGCTCCCCAGGGCAATGTTCACAGCTCCAAGCCCTACAGAGCTCAAGGAGTGTTTGGACAGCACTGTCAGGCACATGGTGGGATTCTTGGAGCTGTGTTGTGTGGAGCCAGGAGTTGGATTTTGATGATCCTTGTAGGTCCCTTCCAACTCAGAATATTCTATGATTCCATGATCCAATTTAGGTCAGCACCAGCCTGCTTTTTGGATCTCTAGCCCATGGTATAGAAACTTTTATTCCAGCCTTCCTAAAGCAAATTCTCTCTGCCATTTAGAGAGGGCAGAAGGCATCCCTAGAAGCTTCCAGATATTAAATCAGCATCTTTGATTAAGCATCTTTCTTTCTGTCCATTGATAATTTAAGAAATGAGTAGAAAATGCTGGATGACTCATTCCACCAGAGGTACTGCTTTTCTGAGGAGGATCAGCAGCTTTTTAAAGAAAAGGCAGTGGCATTAGCTCATCTTTTTCTTTGTCTTCCATCTCACCATATAATAAGACTAGGGGGTGGAAAATGTGCCTTGAATGAAAACAGCTTTGCCTCTGTGCTTTCCTCAGAGGAGATCTGGTTTTGTCTGATATGAGAGCATGCCAGCCTCAGGGTGGAGGGGAGCCAGGGAGGGAGCGTGAGGAATCCTCTGTCCCTCCTGTTGGCAGGGGATCCCTCTGCAATCCTTAAAGGGGGTAGCTCCCAAACCTCCTGGGGCTCAGCAGGAAAGCTAGCAAGAGGGAGTGTGAGTCTCATCTGGGAAGCAGCAGGAGGCTCTGTTCCCAGCAATATGTCAATAATAACAAAAGTAGTCACTGAGCAGGACCCAGGGTGTTTTGGGACAAGGCACTGACTGCCCTTAACTGGAGCAATTTTGCTCTTGCCCCTTCTGCTTCTGGCTCCATCACTCTCACCTTCCAACCAGAGATGAGTCAGGGTAACCAGAGAGATTCTCTGCATGTTCAGGTGTCTATCAGAACAGGTCCCAGGATTGTACTGTTCCTTCTCACACAGGTGAGCACCAGAAAAACCCCAGTCTGCAGATCTCCTTAACAGCAAACACTGGAAAGCTTAAAAAACATTAACCCTCCCCTGCTGGAGACTGACTCAAAAGGGAGAGAAAGCACCAGGTTTGAGTCCTGGTTTCAGCCACAGAAGTCCTGGGGGAATGCTGGCACACAGGAAATTTACCACATATTCTCCCTATTTCTTGGTGCTTTAGCAGATGATATTAACATCTGTATTTCTCAAGTCAATGTATGCAATTCCATTACAAAGGGTTTTGTCAGATAGTAACCCTTGCTGTAGCATTTTAAGGTGTTACAGCCTCCAGCTGCCTGCTCTGTCCCTCTCTTCAAAGTCACAACCTCTTAAGAGTCAGCAGAAGGAGACGTGCACCCACCTACATCTGCTCTCATTCCCAATCCTACACTTTGAGGCCTTCAGCTAATGTCATGGATCAAAATTTGGAGCCACCAAAGAAGAGGTGACATTTCCTTCACCTTGTATTTCTACAGGGGCAATAACCTTTGCAACTAGAAGTGAGTGACAGCTGGATCTGGTCACACATTAAAGCAGTTGCTCAAGATTCTCAAAGCTCATGTGTGGCAGTCAGAACTGGCCCTAGAAGGACTTTTCTTGCACAGTAATACAGGTACAGTGATTTGAACAACACAGTTTGTTCTTGGGTGTGTTAGCTGTATCACCATTTCTGCTTTTTGTGCTCCTAAAGAAAGCAAAGCTGTATTTTATGAGCAAGCTAAACTATCCCAGAAAACACAAACTCTCGTCAGTGTAGCTGGATCTGCACCAGAGGCTTCTGCTGACACAGTTAAGACAGTCAAGGATTATTCTGCTTTTCTCTCCTATCAACCCACCAGGCTGGTAAATATCTGTTGTAGAGAGCAGAATAAAAGCAATCACAACGGTTTGTCTTTTCTATGGTGCTCCAATTTAAACAGGATCACATGGGCAGCATTCGTGGGTGCAGCTTTACTGCAGAGATCAATTTCAGCGCCTTGAAGAATTTGATCAGTGGTAATGTAGTCTGGCTTTAAAATTAGAAAGCCCAATTACAGTCAGGCTCTGTCTGCACAGCTTCTGCTTTAGTGGTTGGAGCCACCAGCCTGTTCATGTGAGGGCAGAAACCTGCTTGAGATGCCCCACAGCCAGCCCTTGAAAACAAAATATTTGAAGTCCACATGAAGAGGAGCACACAGTTACATGGAGCTGCTGTGCTGTCTGCTTGTATAACCATTTTTTACTCACAGAGAAGTGGTTCTGGCAGAATATAAATAATGCCATAACAGTTCTGAGAACAGTGCTGAAGGAGAAATATGTGGTTTAGCAGGGATGGCTAGTGAAGCATTTATGTCACCTCCTCGCAAGGTGATGGAAATATTGTATTATTACTAACCTATCCGAGGAAATGGAAGTCCTCCATCATTTTCCTTGTCCCTGTGCTTTAATAGTGAGAGTGGTGTACCATATGGTGTCCTCTACAGGCTAAGAATCTGTGGACAAATTGCTAAGTTCATTAAAGCCAAGTAGATAAAATCTTGATCCTACTGACTTCAGTGGGGCCTGGATTTTACTTTATGTTCACAAACTTGCCTGTGTGTATAAAGTCCTTTTGTACTGTGCTCTGCTCTTGTGTAATAGTTAACTTATTTCCCAGTATTAATGTTTAACATAGATTTTTTTCTAAGAAAAGTGGTTTTTAATGTAGAGCTAATTGATTCTAGCTCTGCCCTGAGTTGCTGGTAAGTGAACCATAGTTCCTTTGCAGAGGGGTGATGCGTGGGGGTGTTATTATCTGACCCTGGGACTGGGAGGCAAAGAATCCACTGTGTCATTGCCCACCACTCCTACAGCTGTTTAAAGCAGCCTGCAGTAGTGGAATGTTCTCCCATTCCCCACTGGTGGTAGTCTGTCCTCATCTTCCAGTGGAGTGAAGGACAGCCCATTTTGCTGACCAGTGGAGATGATGTTCTAAGATATTTCTTTCTCATTTGCTTCTCCTAGAATTCCTCACTAGTCCCAGGCATTTCACTTATTGTCCCTCCCCTTTTTCTCAAATTTTTAAACCAGGGATAATATTTATACACTCTTTCAGCTGTTATGATGACTATTAATTACTCTTCAGGCACTGCTCTGAAATTAATGCATTGTGCAAGAATTAAGTGCAATTTAATTATTGAATTTCAGAATTATTTGACTCTATGGGCTATTTTTGACTCTTGTTTCTTAGTCTGTATAGAAAACATACCTATTTCTTTCAGTCTGCAAAAGTCTGTGTTAATGTCAAAAGGTATATATGACTTGAAGCTGGGTATTGCAAAAATATGATACTTTCTTGATGCCTAGAAACCAGAGTAATATTTGCACCATCTTCTACACCCACTGGTACACCTTCTCTCTTCCTATCTCCTCCCCTCCTTTCTTTGCACTGAATAGTGTGGTTTTCCCACCAGTTGCTACATTAAACCTACCTGAAGGTTCTATCTATCTGGAAACAGCTTGGTCTTAAGATTAACCTGCCCCCAATCTTACTTTCAAAACTCATTCAATTTCTGTCTTCTAAACTCATGGCAATTTCTTAATTTCTTTTCAAGCAAAGGAAAATAAATTCTGTTTTTTTAGTGATTTATGACTGAAAATCTTTGGGGATTTGGCTGAACTCTATGTGCAGGGCTCAAATAGAGGGTTTGTATATTGTCAGATATGTCAGTCATGGTTGGGCTGAATGGATGTTACTTGGTCTCTGTCTTCACTGACTGATGACATGGATTCTGTGTGTGTGTGTGGTCATGGAAAGAGGCAGAGAGCTGCATTTCTCCCAGTTTTGTCCTGCTCCCTCAGGAACATGGAGAAAAAGCAGTGTCTGTGCTGCAAGGGCTATGGGGACCACCACTGAGGGAACTGTATGGCTGGATTCCCCATGTATTTGCTGCACTCCCCATTGTCTTTATCACACCTCCTCTGCCTGATGCGTGCTGGGTTGTTTCCATGGTCTAGAGAAGAACAGCACTTACTCTGTGAGGAATTCAGAAGGATCTCATTCCCCATGTCTCCAGCAGACAGGGAGAAGAAGGTCCTAGTACTTGTAGCCAGCTAAAAGGAAAAAAAAACCCTTATACTCCAAAAGCCATAGGAAGGATTTAGGGGAATGGATGAGAGCTGCATGCTCAGGTGCTCGTCTTTAAAACCTGGTAGGATCAATGTTCAGACAGAAAAAGGTTGTAATAAATTTCTCGACTGGATATTTCTCTTCCACGAACAGTTTTGGTGAGTCTACAGAGGCTAACTCAAGAAATGCCCATAATTTCTCAAGTTCTCATATCTGTGTGTTGCAATAACTCTATTCTGGGAGTATTGGGTAATATCTGAAAGGCTCAGTGACCACCCTCTGTCAGACAAATAGCACAACTGCTGCAAATGAATCTGAGGAAACGGAGACCATTGTGTTTATACTGGAGTGGAGGGAGGACCAGGAGTCTCCTCAGACTCTCTCCTAACCCAGCTGTTGCCCCTGAGATCCCCCTGCCTCAGGGGAGGCACGATTCAGGATGCCATAGAGCCTTCATGGCCTCAGGCAGTATCTTTTTCCAGTGGAGCTACAGGAAGAAAATATAAATATAGAAAGTTAGGAAATAATACAGAGCCATCAACCAGTTCCTCTGACCTAGTCCCTGAGGAAGAGGCCAGAGAGGCAGACCCAGATAAACAACCATTGCTCCACCCTTGTCTTGATTTATGCACAAAGCCAAAAGTCAGTTATTTTTGGTTAAAAAAAAAAAAAAAAAATCTGTACTATATTTTTTGTCCCAGAAAAGCCAAAATACCTGGAAAGGGCTTTCTTCTCTCCACTAGAGGGGTGGTTCTGAGTAGGCTGAGAATGGCAAGACTGGGGAGAGGAAAAGCCTTTAACATAGGAGGAAATATAATAGGAGGAAAAACATGCAGAACTGATGGCAGCCAGCGTGGCTTTATGCTTGTAAGGAGAAATGCATGGAAAAGACAAGAACAAAATAGGAGACAGAAATAGATGGATACTGTACCCAGCAGCTACAGAAAAAAACCCAGTACTTTAAAACAGTCTGTCATGCTGGTAAGATAAAACCAAGCCAAAGGGCTTTCCACTAGAAAATGAAGGGATAACCTGTTGAGAAGAGGGTGTCTTGGATGGCATTGTATTCTTTTCTTGGTATGACAGTTCCTGTGTTGAGTCTTGAGGTATGAATCATGCTGCAGAAGGACAAATAGTTAAATGGGTCTGAATAATTAAGCACATCTGAACAGAAAGGAAGGAGTGCTGGAGACTGAAAAATGGGAAATTGTCATTCCACAGAGAAAAGGGTTTGAGTAACAGTCAGAGCGAATCTTTATACATTCCCAGCATGTCCATGCAGCAGCTACAGCAGTAATGTAGTAATCAGTCAGAGTCAGGGTGCATTTGAGCTGTTACAAAATACATGGTTTGATTTGGTTCCATACCACATCTCTTCTGCTGTTGCTGTTATGGTTTTCCATCAGTATATAATATTCTGCTGTAGTGGATTGAACCCGAGTTGATGGACTATATTTTAATAGCACACTCTGGGCAGCTCTGTGCTCTGCTGAAAACACAGTATTTAAACAAAGAACTTTGAATTTTTAACCCATTCATATTTAATGGCTAAGATTATTGAATTTCCTGTAGCACTTCAATAGTTTTCTGCAGAGGTCACAGTGGCCTTTCAAAAATAGGCAGTATAACAAGTTGGTCCATTATAATATGGCCCCATCTTCCAAAGTCTGGAATATGGCAGCTGAGAAGTAGAAAAGTAGACAACACCAGGGACTTTCCCAGAGACTTTTTGAGGGGTCAGATGTCAATTATTTATAACACAGGCAGAAATGTGCAGTGGTTATTTCTTCAGCTTCATATTGGTGCCTGAGTGGACTCATTCACTGTTTGCCCTCAGTCCCAGCTGAGTTCAGCATGACACAGAGATGGATTCATGGGTGATTCCAGCTGGAGCACACTGTCCAGCCCACTTCCCAGACACCTCTGAACTGCTTTCTAGTCCTGAGCGTGTAGAGGTTACATATAAAGAAAAATACAGCCATTCATATCTGGCATGCTGAGGAAGCTTGGAAGACAAACCCTCTGACTCGGGCTGCTCTGCCACTGCCATGGCAGAGCCACGAGCCTGTTCCAGCTCCTGCACAGCTGCTGATGCAAATGCCCAGCAACAAGGGTACCAAAAGCTATCATTAGCAGCACTTAAACACAGAAGTTTGGAAGCAGCATAGGGAAACACAAAACCTCTGATTGCAGGAAGCTGGGATAACGTCCTAGCACCCTGGGAGAAAGCAAAACCCGTGTTCTAATATCCCCTTTCAGAACAAGTCAGGCTTTCAGCTGCTGTGGTGACATGTGGCTGAGGATGCCATTAATAGAGAGGGTGTGACATCTCACTGAAGTCTCATCTCCAGGCTGAACATAACTAGGTGAACGTGTCATCTGCAGTTAAACAGGATAAAAGCAAGACTCAGTGTCAGGATATGTTCCTGGATGGCACAGTCATGGAAGTGACCACCTGTCAGCTGTGCACATTTTGGGAATGTGGCAGCAGGTCTTCGTCAGCCAAGAGAACACGTGACAGAACATCAAACTGTGGTGCTGTAGACATGCCTGAAGCATGACTAAGAAGGGATGTCCATACACAAACTTAGCACATTCTGATTCATCACAGGGTCAGACTTCTTTCAAATCATGCGGTGCCCCATTTAAAGTAATTTTTAACCAATTTTTTAGTTCTTGGTAACCCTGAACTTCTGGTTTATGTGGATGCAGCTATAGTTTTGCGAGGCAGCAACTGTCCTGTCTATCCTCTTTGGGCTTTCCATTTTGTACTGATAAACCCAAAGCAAAATCTCATTAGTGTCTTCTGAAAATAGTTCACAGAGTTGCGGTTTCCATCAGAGTGGCTGATTTTGCATTCTAGTCTCAGTGAGCATCACACAAACCATCACAGGGGCTTGGCACAGCAATACTCACCACTTCCAAGATGATTTGCCTGTCAGGCACCCATGTAAATGGCATCGTGTCTGTGATAAGCAACTCTACCCTCATTATCCTCTCTTAAAAGCCTATACCACTTTCTGATTAATTCAAGAGGAGCGGATTAGGGCCCTGTCATTTTACATTGCTTAATGCTTTCCATTACAAAAGACCATCATGATGTTTCACCAGAAGCTTTCATATGTTTTACCAGGGGGTGAGGGGAGCTGGATTTTCAGCAGCAGCACAGCCTTTTGGCTAAAAGAGTGAAATTCTTGTTAAGTTTTTGTGAAGAAGTATATTGTCCCCAAAATATCACCCTTAATTTTAATCTTTGGGAAAGACTTGCTTCCTTGCCAGCCATCAGTTTTTTGAGGGTGGGCTGTGGCTGTAGCAGAACCACTCACTCCTCTTGAGATGCCTCTGCTGAAGCAATCAGTGATGAGAAGAGAAGCAGGCCAGGGGCCTTCCCTCTCCCTGTACAACCAAACATTATTCTGAGCCCTGTATACAGCAGCAGAACACCTTCTTTTCTGGGGCACTATGTTAAACACCAGCACTCTCCCTCCTCCCCCTCCAGCTGCTCACTCCCCGCACTGCAGGGCCCTCCTGTCTCCAGAGGGTAAGCAAGGAGCGAGCTGACCACAGCAGTTCCAGGTGTATCCATTCTCCAGCCTGGAGGGGACACTTGGGACTCAGTTTCATTGTCCAAAGTCAGCTTGTGCTGTTTCAGACATCCTCTTCTCTCCTGCAGATTTCTCTGGGGCTGAAGGAAAAGCAGGAGACCCATGATCTTCTGGAGAGGTGGCTGGAGAGTAAGTGGGGTTCCCTAGAGTGTGTAATACAGCTCCAGAGGTCCATGACTAGGGAATAGATTCAGATGCTCCTCTTTATCCCCACTTTCAGACCCTTAAACATACCTATCCCCACTACAGGTACCTGCAGGTGGAGTGAATGTCTCAGCTCCTGTTACTGTCACTGGAGAGCCATTTAGTAGGACCTGGAGAGCTGTGAATTCACCAGACATCCCATTTTAGGGAAGGCCTGTAGACCACAATGACTACAGTGACAGTATAGGTAAGTGTTTCACATGTAGACAGCTATTTCAGCACCACCCAGGTTTTGGGGTCTGGGTCTGGAGCCAAGTCCCATCCTCTGTGTCTGTGCCTGGGGTTCAGGTCCTTCTCACAATGGGCAGCAGGTTGCTACAGTTACATATAATTTGTTCTTCATAATTTTCCACTCCAGGGGAAAAAATGGGGAATTACATTAAAAAAACCCTGAAACATGCAAAAAAATTTATGTTAAGAAACAAGTTGCAAAGTCAGACACTTGAAAATTAGAAGTTCTGTATGTAGAAGTCATTCTGCAAAACATAATTCAGTTACCTTTTGAATATATTACAATTTTCTACATTTTACAACATTATAAGTTTTTCGTATCTACTTCTCTCTTCATTTTGCATTTCAAATTACTTTCCTCCAATGTTTAATGATACATTATTAATATAAATATAGCAATACAAATGTATTACAAATGTCTCTGTACAAAAACTGTATTTATTTAGGCTGCATAGTCCAGCACTTGAAAGCCAGGAAATGCCAGATGTACACACCGCAAGCACAGCGAGATACATTCTCTATCCCAGAAATCTTGTGAATCAAATTAACACAAGGTGAACCATCTGCCACAGGGATAGGATGGGAAGACAAAAATAATAGTGACCAGGACATGTTACATAACCTAGGTATGAGCACTGAGAGAAAATGAGTGATTGCCTTTGGTTTCTTCTATGTGGTTTCAGGAGACCTCTTGGCCCTGATGCTGTTGACATTCCTGGAATAATATTCTGCATATTTCACATATCCCTGGATCTTCTAAAATGACATCATCAGAAGCAGTTTGCCCCTGGGGGCTCAGAGATGCCTTCCTCCAATACTTGTTAACAGACACATTCCTGGTGTTAGGAATTTGCAGCATTAAGTGCGAGTCCCTCTAGCAAAAGTGCTGCAAGTAAAAAAAAAAGCAAATTTCATGTTACAGAACATGACTCTGGGCTCCAGGGTAAGGGTAGCCCACCCTGAGCCCATTGTCCTGAAAAGCCAGGGCTTTGCAGTGCAGATCCTGCCCTGAGTGGCCTCACATCACTGGGAGCTGGCACATACTTGGTTTAATCTTCTTCTTCATGGTCAGTATCATTTTCAGGGGGGGATATCTGAGCATGGCTGTGTGCAACAATCCTGAACGTTGTACGCAGAGCTGTGATCCCATTCTTTGGGTCTTTGTGTCTAAATACCTCCTGCTGGCTCTAGTGACAGAGAATGACACTGACACTGCCCAGTATCCCCACATGGAATACTTTAGACATCAAGGACAGAAAAAAGAGGAGATAAAATAGAATTAGGTTCTCAGTTTGATCTCCTTGCCAGTTGTTCCACCCGATCATTACCTCTGATACAATTCCTGGTCTCTATGTGATGCCTGTGTTTTTATGCTCATGTGAAAATATCTCAGCAATAGGAATGTAAAAAGAGAGAGTAATGTGATTCCATGTCCCTTTTGCTAGACGGGATGAAGGCCACTCTTTTGCCCCAAGTGCATCCTTCTCCAGCAGGCTCTGTAGGGCATCCCAAGCTGCTCTGTGCTATAGGTTTCTGATGTAGGTACTGGTAGAAAAGTAGGCTCCTGAAGAACCCTGGCTTTTCAAAAACTGTCTGGATTACTGGTTCACCAATCCATCTGCTTGTTCAGGTTCCAGATTTGTACCTTTTCTGTGGGATCCAGGGGTATTTCCCAGCTTCTGGACCTGTGTGTGTGCCCTCTTCCCACTTCCAGACCTGGGCCTGAATCATGACTTGGATATTTGTCAGCCTCCTGTCTCCACATTCCAAAAGCCTGCATGAGCTGTCCAGAGAGAAGCAGTGACACGCATTCCCTGTATTTCTCTCTGAAAGGAGAGCAGGCCTACAGGGCTCACCACAGGGCCAGCATGGCCTGTGCTACCTGAGTAGCACCCAGTCATGAGCACTTCAAACTCTGCACAATCTGTTCTCAATTTCTGGTGCGACAGATGATTCATAACACAGAGCAGAAGAATAACTAAATATAAATGGCAACTCTCACCATGCTGCTATTAATCATCTCAGGGTATTATTGTCCCACCACACTCCTCCCACTAGCTGACACCCCTCCAGAGTGTTAATGTCTCATAGGCTTGTGCAGCAAAGGGGAGCTAAACACGGGTGAAGCCATGTCCCTGCACATTTGTAGTTCTTCTAATAACCAGTGTTCTCCCTTGCTACTCCTGGAATCTCTGCAATCCACTCCCCACCCACGTGCCTGCCATCTGCTTCAGGCTTTTTGATGGTGTTGCTGTACCCATATGAGAACAACTGCACACAGCTCATCCTCAGAGATGTGTCGAGTGCTTCTTTCTTTCCAGTCTGGAAGGAGGAACTGTGGGAAGGGTGTGGAGATCTCCTCTTTCCTGGTTTCTGAGACTTTTGAAAAAACATCTATTCTGTAATGATCATAACAAAATGCTCTTTTTCTTTTCTTTTATACACACTTAAAAGCACACCCCTTGCCCCGATCTTTCTTTGGAGCATGCAGTTTGTTGCGGTACTCTTTCTTGTTGTTAGTATTGATCATTATAGTGTTTCCTAAGTTTCCTTGTTCCAGGAGGTGGAAAAGCCCACCACTTCTCTGACCTTTAGAAATGCTTGCTTTTCTTAGCTATGAGCATAACTCAATGTGCAAGATTTAAAAAAGGGTGGAAGAAGATACATCTGTGTCGGTTTGTAAAAGTGGGGTCAAGTGGGTGGAAGAAAGAAATTATATGAATAGAGAGGTGTGAATTTATCCTGTTTATGCTGTTTCTTGTATGTATTCCACCCTGTCTCTTGGCCTGCACAAGAACAGGCAGGTCCACACTTACCCTACATGGCGCCATTAGCACTAGAATGTTCTCTGAAAACTTTAATTACACTAATGACGTCAACCCAAGTTACCAAACAGAGAGTTCTGTAACTGGGGGATTTTTGTCTAACTAATTGGCACTACTTTTGAAACCACCCCTAAGTCACCCCAAAATGTCATTAGTTAAAAATGGGATTTTTTCTCTGTTTGGCACAAAAATGGAGGAAGGCGTGTTCTCACTGCAGGTGTGTTGGAGATCCCCTGTGGTACCTTCCATTACGTCAGTCACCAGGAAACTGCACATTTCCACACAGAAAAGGCTACATCATTGTCAGTGCTGAAGCAGAATGAGGGAGGGAAGGAAGAAACAGCTTTCTTTTTAAACATGTGTATATCTCAACTGGCTAAAATGGCTTTAGAAAAAAATGCAGAAAAAATCCTTTCCTTAAGAGACCGAACCAGAGGAATTGCTGAGACAATTAGTCTGAGAGTTCAGAACTGGAATTACAAATTCAATAGAATACGTCCTGGAGACTTCACAATGGAAATATTGCCCTATAAGTGCTAGTAACATATTTACCATTGCTTTTTATCCAGGCCAAAGAAAAGTGAAGGAAACAAAAAGAGGGAGTGAGAATAGAAGGCTAAACACTTCTGTATGATGTAATGTTGTGATGTCTCTCCTAGCTGCCAACAAAAGCAACACTTTGAGTTTTGGCTGATAATTCAACTGGGAGAATTTCAAAGCAGTTTACTGATTAGCAGAAGAACAACTGTAACATAAATAGTAACACAGACTAAGCAGAACAATAGAGGGAGAAAACACAACATCTCCATAAGAAAACACTGGGCATCTCACTGGCAGCCAATTAAGTGTCTGGAGTACAATAGTCTGTCCCTTACCTTTGCAGCCACCACACCCAAGAAACACAAGCTTCAGAAAAATGAAACAAGGCATGAACTGGGCAGATCATTCACATTCCATCTTCTCTGGGGGTGCTTGGAAATGGACCTTTCTCTGCCTCCTGAACTGATGTTGCAAAGCAGCAAAGCTTTGTTGTTGTTATCCTTTTGTGATGCTTCACATGTATTTTGATATCTGCTCTCTGTATTTATTCATTTATACCTGTATTTTTTTGCTTGCATCATCCTCATCATCAATCATTTCTACCTACGAACAGATTGTGTCCCCATGGCTCTCTGGCTGCCTGGCTGAAAGTCTTCAGGTGCAATTGTTTGTGAGAAGTGCTTCTGTGAAGAAAACCCATCCTGCACAGGAGGGGAGGAGAGAGGAAGGGCAATGTAATATATTTCCTCTTTTGTTGCTTTTGCAACCCATTGATCATTGTTAAGATAAGTGATTTTTTTTTCCCTTTATATAAGTTGACAGTGTCCAGAATAGAAGATGTGTTTATCATAAACTTGGACATGTTGGAGACATGAGGGACTTAGTGGTCTCTAAGACTGTCCCTTGAGACAGCATTCCTAAAAATCCATTATTCTTTCCAGACCCTTGTAACAGCTAGTGAGCCTTCTGCTCTACCTTAAAGAAAAGCTCAGTGATATTTCTTTTACTTTCCTTCCTAGAGGTAAAAGTGGCAGTGGGAGACCCAGGCTGTTTTCAGCACATGCCTAATATGGGAAAAATCAGACAACTCCAGAGGTTTCACCAGAGCAGTTTTCTCTCAGCTCTAATCAGTAGGAATGGGAAAAGAAGATATTCGCCGTTGCCTGCTGGGTCCATTGTTTTTCTTTGTTAGTGAACTACAAGATCTGTGTTCATAGCACAAGAATGCAGCCAACAGATCCTAGACACACCGTATATTTCTGGGGTTTAGCAACCCATAAAAGTGGAGCATAGCATGTGATTTATCTCAGCAAATGGCTCCAACTGTTCTCAGGAACATATTTTTTTCATCAAAGGAGGTGTTCCCTAGTTTAAGTCCTGATTTGAATCTCCTTGCCCAGGGATATATTTACAGAACTAGCTATAAAATATTACCCACTTCATAAAAGCATTTTGAATGCTTTGTTCATGCAGCGACTCTCCCATAACCATTGTTTCTTCCCAAAGGAAACTAGCAGGATTATTAGTAATTGCTGGATTATCAAACAATGCACAACTTCATTTTCTGGCCTAAGCAAGTTATTAGAGTTTCATAAATGCTCAGTCATATGCATTATTCTACTATGCTGACCTGAAGAGACCATCAAGGAGAAGGCAAATGACCCATAGAGGGACAGAAAAATATTTACATTCCTGAATGATCTGGGACTTCACTTGCTTGCTGCCTGTGGTGTTGCCTCTCTCACGTGTGAATGCAAGGGATGGCTGTCCCCTATGTCCCACAACATATTGATAAGAGAATGATGACAAGCAATAATGTTATAAATACCTGACCTTTATCTTGGCTTGGTTCTAAGCAGTGGAGTCAACCTTTACTCATCTGCAACCATCTAGCATGGCTGTTTTATGGTCCCTCCCTTCTTCCTCTCCCACCAACTTTCTTTTTTTTGCCTCTGAAGCCTAAATCCTGGTATGACACTGAGATGAAAAATCTTCAGGCTGGTCTCCATCAGAAAAAAATTCTATTGGTCTTCATAGGCCTCCATAAATCACTGGGTGGCCTTCTCCCTTCCAGAAAGGAAATCGAAAGAGGAGCATGACAGATACGTATTTTTCATTGTTTAACACTTAGTTTTAACCAATAGGTGAATGTATCAGAAAGACAAGGCAGAGATATTTTAGAGGGATACTTTTTCTTCAGGTGGAAAATGCTGGTTTGACAAAACTGAATTTTTTTACTGGTACATATGGTTTTCATTAAAATATTTGCAGAATATGTTGGAATATTCTGGTTTTACCTTTTGCTACAGCTTTTATGTTACACTGTTATTTTACATAAATGCAAAATGAAGTCTAGTTTAATAATCCCAATGGAAAAAATTTGACTTTAGTGTTTGAACATTTGCCCCCACAAAACAAAAAAGAATCATTGAAAGTCAGTTTTATTTATGATTCAGAATGAAACCAAGTTTTGAAGCCCCGCAGCTTTCCTGAGGATGGGATTTCTGGTTTCTGACTGCCCGTGGTTTTGGTGCAGCTGTGAGACAGACGGCAGTGCTGATTATGGCACAGAAATGAGACTGAAGAGGTGCAGGACACGACATGGCCTGAGGTCTCTGCTCTGTACCACAGCATCCAAGTGCCACAAAAGCTCCATTCAGCAGCATCCCTGGAAGATTTTTTAATTCACTCTAGTAGCTTTTTCTTTTCTTATTTACTGTTGGTGGGGGTTATTTCCCTTTGTTTTTTTCCCTCTTTTTTTCTTTCAGGGACTTTTTTCGTAGTTTTGTCTTGCTTTTTCTCTTTTCTCTCTTAAATGATTTGGTGAGTGTGATGCTCTCTGTCGGCAGTCCATATGTGGGCTAAAGAATGAGGAGAGATGTTTTGCCCTTGCCTAGGGGTGGGTAAACTGCCTAAAATTTCTTCCTGGGAGACATATTTGAATCCCTGCAGGAAGGTGGAAACATGGATGATATATGACTAAACTATTTCATGGCTTATGACTTTTATCAGCATGTAAATGAAAGACAGCGAGTGGCTCTTTCAAATATTCACAGTGAAAGTGTTCACTTGGCCACATTATCAAAAAATAAGCAATGACATAGAGATGGGGACACCGGCAGAGAGAGGCAGAGACTGGGATGCGACCAGTGTAGGAATGAGTCATCTGAAGATTCACTGGGGGATGTGATGCAGACTTACTTCATGACCCAAGGAAAGCAATTTACACATTTTCAAAGCAGCCATAAAATCCAGGAGCCCAAACTGAAACAGTATGAGAGGAATTTCTCTCACTGGAGATGTCCATATGTGGGGTGGTCATGAATACCCTACTTACAGCCAGGAGAAAGCAGTAGCTGGGCTTCAGGCATTTACCTCTTGGACTGCTTTGGATGTTCACACCAGGACAAAATGCATCCCACAGAAACGTGCCCAAGCTATCAGCAGTTCAGAGGTCTCGAGTTAGGTGAGAGGCTGCAGCACCTGCCCTGCAGCACCTTGTTTGATGCAGCTGCTGAGTGGTTGCAAACCCCCTAACCTCAGGTGACACCTGTACAATGGGTATTTTGGAAGCAAAGCCATTTTCTTGTGATCTAGTACATGGATCTTGCAAAAAAAAAAAAAAAAAAATTAAATCTAACAGCCTGGGTTTGTTTTTTTTTCCTGAGGAAAATATCCTCTCAGGATCATGGCGTTTCTGCTTCAAGATTCTTGAGTGTCAGGGCCAAATTAAAAATGAACTTAGAAATATGCTATTAGGAAATCACAGATACTGTTAAGGGCCTAAACCATCATAGAACATAATGCCTTAATCAAAAAGTGCCTTGTTTTTAGAATTACAGCAAGGGACAGGTAAGATCAGCATCTGTTCAGTCTGGCAGTTTCTGTGTCTCACAGGTTGCTATTTCTTGTATTTATGCTTAGCAACAAAACTGTTACAGGTCTTAAATAAAGAACTAGAATCCCTAAAACATTATAAGGTGCCAGAACAGAGAAACAGAGGATAGAGAAAACTCAGACAACACTCCCTACCCATTCTACCTATCTTTTCTGGAGTATAAAAATCTTGAAAAGATTAAAGAGAAACTTCTTAGTTTTCAAATAGCAATCCAGTGTCCTAATGTACATCCCAGGCCAAATTCAGCCCTTATGTAAGTGATTGGAACACTCTTGAAGTCAGGAAATTCATGAAGTCAGGCTTATGCCTAAATTTGGCTTCCTATATTATATGGGGGAGCTCATATGGGTTTTTTTCCCTTGGAGTAAAAATACCATTTTCAACCAGAATGTGATACATCCCTTCACAAATAATAAACAACTTCCCTGTGACAGAAGCTCAGCCACACCAAACTGAGCTCTATGCAGCACTCAAAAGAAAAAGAATAAAGAACTGCTACAGCCCTAACACACAAGCTGGGATGAACAGGATGTGTACCTGACTTCTGGTTTGAATTCAGCAGGCTCCTCTCTTCTAACAGAACAAATGGATCTTGCTTCCCCAAGCATATGGTAGAAACACATGCAATTTACATCCCATATGGGATCTTTCTCAGGCAACCGTCCGACTACAAAATGTCACAAGAAGTCACTTTAGATCCCCATTATTGAGAGCAGACACTTAGCATTCCCCTTTGTAGCACTATCCACAGCTCCAGGAGAGGTGCTTTTACTATAATTTTTATTTGTGCTCCATTACTACCTGCAAGTTAGAGACCATTGCAACGCCTCTGCCATCATACTGTGAAAAATGTAGGATTCCTTCAGATGCCCACGGACTAATTTAGCCACAGATGAAACCAGCTGGGGTGACACATAATGAGAAAGAATGGGACAGGAAAAACAACACTGCATGGTTATTGCATAGCATATTTTATCAACAAGTCAAAGCACTTGGAAAACAGGGTAAGCAAATTTATCCCTGTTTCAAAGGTGGGGAAAGAGAGGCATGAGCAGTTGACTTGTCAGAGCATGCCAAAGCAGTGACAGAGCTGCCATCAAAACCCCAGTCACAGGCCAGCCCTCCCCTCACTTTCACACTGCCTCCTCCTCGAATACTCATACTCGGGTCCCATTTAAAGAGATCACGTAATGCCTATGAATAGCTCAGGCACACACATGTAAATGTGGGGGAAAACACCACACAGAATAGGCCTTTTCATTTCCTTGGCCGCCTGCACCATCATGCTTAATTGGCACTGTTGTGTAGGCAGCACAATGGAAATGCCTGCAAAATGCAGATTTTAGAGACCAGTATCAGAAGGGCCTCCCTTCCCGATGAGGAAAGCATGTGTGCACTCAGTGGGAAGCTGGATATCCAAGAAAATGGGGCTGGGATTTCTGGCATTGCAGAGGATGCAAATCAACAGAATGTTAAAGTAAATAAAGGGACAGAAGTCTGGAACAGGAAAAGAGAATGTGTTTGATGTATTTATAAGGAAGATAGAAGCAGAAAGGGATAGAGCAGGGAAGGAAATTGCTTTATCAGTGCACATGCATTACGTTTAATGGTTTTCATACTAAGAAGGCCAAGAGGGGATGGATTCATAAATTCTCCTCACAGTGGACTATTACAAATACCATGCTGGGCACAGCAAGTAACTCAAAGCTGTGGAAATTCATCTTAGAATGGACCTGAAAGACAGGGAGAGTGGTCAATGAGAGACCTCCAAGGTCAAGAAGAATGGTGACGACTAAGGGAAGGGAAGTAAGAGGCAAAGGATGTTGATTTTTAGGCTAGAATGATGGCTTCCAGGTTAATGAATGGCTCTTATAAGCTCATAAGAGTATGTGGCTGGAATGCAGAGAGGATGAACAGCACTGTGAGATTCTCTGTTCAAAGGAAGCAAGGATAAGAACAGAGGAAGCCATTGACAAGAAGCATTAAAGGAATAAGAGAAGAGGAAAGGGGTCTTGAGAGGGACAGGACTGCCAAAGCCAAAGAAAGAAAAGGTTTCAGCAACATGATAAAAGTGATGTCACCAAAGCCAGGAAGGAGGCTTAGGACCTAAAGATATGGACTAGCTGAGAAAGAAGGGATGACACACGGTGTATGTGCCACCCACCAAAAATGCACAAGCACTGGGCCGCTGCTCATCCCATTTCACTTATCCTTGCACAGGAGCACATGAGAGAATTCTAGCTGTGTGGCAAAAACCTTGTCTTGAAGGACCTTACCTCTTCTCACAAACCAACCTTACATCATGTCCTTCATCCATCCTGACAGTGGCACCACTGTTAACACCACTGGCTTGATACGGCAGTGCCATGAAACCCAGATAACTGTACCATGTAAACCCAAGTGTTTCAGAGCACATCACATAGCCAGTCTCCAGCCAGTAATTTGTCTGCAGTACTGTCCCCTTAGCAAGAATTCTCAAAATCCAGAGAACTTGGTCTGGACAAGGAAATGCTCAGTGCAACCCTTAAATTTCCTGCAGCCATTAATCTAATGTTTTTCTTTTACCTCTTCTAGTTATCCTGGTCCTTTTTATTGAGACTACATTAAGTCTCAAGTATATTAAGTCATTCTGGGCTTTACCTTTAAGTTTGCATGCAGCAAGATTTTGATGTATGTTTTTAATAAATTTTCTTTGGTTTACTCCGGCAATAACTTCCCCACTGCCAAACACCTATGCCCAGCCTGCTGTCTTTCCATTCAGTCCAGTGAACCAGGTCAAGCCCCAGACAAAGCCTCATTCCTGGGAGGCTCACACTGGGCTATAAAACTGATAATGACATGAGGACAGTGAGCCCTGTGCTCAGACACAGTAATTGCTCAACAGTCCATAAGAAATAATCACAGTATATAGATAGCAGCCAGCACAAGGAGACCAGGGAGTCCAGAAAAACAAACATATTGCTCTCCAAAGAAGACCTCTAGTTAACCTTCTCTCTGCCTTCATCTAGACTGGAATTAACCTTATGAATTCAGGTAATTATTCTCTGCCCTGACTCTCTTGCGAGTGGCTTCAGAGCTGTCTCCCTGCTGTCTCCAGAAGCAGCAATCCACAAGGACATTTCAGATATTAATTGGAAGGGAAATGTTTGCCAAAGGTCAGTTCAAGCGGAAGAAAAGCCCCTTTCATTGTGGCCGGGGGGAGAGCAGAACAAATAAGTATCTCAAGGGAGGCACAGCCAGCCTTTGTGATTTATTTGGTAGAGGGCAGGTGAGAATCAGTGAATCTTCCCCCTCTTTTTTACCAGCTTAACACATTTCTAGCCAGGACATAGGTCACCTCAGCACAGTTCTCATGACTGTCCTTTTTTTTCCTACACCTATGCACACACATGATAAATGACACTGCTTATGACTTCGTGGGGATTAGTGCACAGGAATATTTAAATAAATGTTTGGAGTGGCTCATATCACCTGCTGATGGCCAGCAACCAGTTTAGTGCAAAATGGCATCCAGAGGCCAGAATGGCATTCCTCTTGGATTTTATGTGAGATCACAATCCCATTGGGGATGCAGAGACTGAAGTTTAAGAAGAAAAAAGATGGGAAATTATGAAGGACACGTTGAAGGCCTCCTGACAATTCAAGGCAGATGCAGGAAATACATCACAAATGATTTTAGCAAGGTCTTCTGCCACACTGGAGATGTACCTCTTAGCCGTGCAGACATTTCTCTATAGACTCAGACACCTCTGGCAGCCCTCATTCTGTTCCAGAATTTTTTTATCTCAGACAAATCTAGGATTACTTTTCTCTTATTTTTGTGGTTACAGACAATATATGACATAAATGGAGCATCACATTGCATTCATTATTTAAGAGTAGGGATGTTTTCCTTAAAAAATTTTCTCATTTCAGGCCTTTATTCCTCACTGTGTTGCATTCCTGGGTCCTGGGAAGCTGGGAGATGCATTGGGGATTCTAGGACTGAGAGAAGGGAATGGGCAGAAGAATTTGATAATTCTGGCTGTGTTGAAAGTCTCTGAAGAACAGAATGAAGATCTTGGCTACAGGACAGTCCCCTGCCAAGCACCTCAGTGCCAAACACTAGAGGTGGCTCCAGGGTGATCAGACCATGAGCCCAGGTTTTCAGGCAGCCACGGACTCAGATGCTTGGGGTAGGAGGATCCCCAGAGTTGGTGGGAACTTGGGTCTGTGTCTCCTCACCAGGTAAACACCTAGGTTAAAGAACACATACTCTCTTCAGTAGCCTACTGAAAAAACTCAAAGACAAGTAAAATTTCCTGAAAAAACCTGAGCTCTACCCTGAAAACCTGGCTTGGCAAAGTGTTTTGATACTGCCACAACTGCAGCTTGAAAAACTGCCCATGGTTTTTACAGAAGTTTTGCTGCAAAGAGTGTTCTCCTGCTTAAGAATTTGCTTAAGCATGTCCTGTGTTTGCTTCTGCAAACAGCCCCTGTAATACAAGTGCCCCGTCTTCATCCTGGTATTGGACAACCAGGCACCTCTGTGAGCAATGGCTCTCCAATCACTGGTTGAAAAAGAGGACTGCTGCAAGGAAAGGCACTCACTACCTCTTTTGGAGACAGTCCAGACATTTAGGATGTAGAGGCTAATCCAGTTAAGCCATGTAAGGCAAATACTCTGCAGATCACCTTTTTCAGCTGCCTAGCTAACAACCTGCAAGGACCTCCTTTATTTTTTGTTTATTAGCCTTTGACACCTGTTTCTCACAGGCAGCAGTAATCTGGAGACAGGCAGTATGAGCTTGCTTTCAGAGATATTGAGTGCTTAAGGTCCATGCAATTTCTGTGAATTTATTTCTCCTGAAGGTTAGGTCCCAGGTCTATAAATTAACCTCGCAAGTCAGCAGGGCTCTGATTATTGTTGCTTGCAACATACAGTGTTCAGAATAAACATGCCTGTGATCCTTCTTCTGTCCACCTCAGCAATGGGAAAGAGTAGGAAAACCCACCATGGGCCTGAGCATCTGCAGTGAGCACTGGAAAACAGCTTTGTCCCTTTGCAGAATGGGGCAAATCCTAAAAGTTACAGGTGAAGCAACTGCCCTGCCTAATTATGATGATCTCACAGGGCCCTGTCTGTGGGAGGGATGCTCTCACAGTCATCCACAGTGAAACTGTGGAGTTCTGTCGAGCTGCAGGGACAAGAACAAGGAACCAGTGACTTTTTCCTGTAGTCAGAGCTAAATCCTTGCAAGTGGCAATAACTGACTGGGTCCACCATTCAGGATCCATCCTGCCTTTAGAAATCTCTAATACAGGTTGGACTTAATGCCCTTTCAGAACATCAGAAAAGCTTTTCCTTGGCAGACCCAGTTATTCCTGCTATATGGACACCTGGAAGCAATTTGTGCATAGTCACTCCAATAGTCTTTCAGAGGAATTTATTTAACACTCTTTCCTGAGTCCTTAATTGAAGTCTTGTGAATCCTAGTTACTACCTGAGCAAACCAACAGTGTTGCTGGGAGAATAACTATAATCTCCTGGTTTCCTTTTCCCAGGAAGAGAACTAGTAAAATAGATAGTTCTGCTGTACTGAAACTTCCTATAGCTGTTTTTGATTGCATTGTCCTCCCTTGTGCTACAATAAGAATTAAATTCTTCTCTCTGGTGCAGTGCTCAGATTCTCTCCTACTGGGAAGATGCTCTGTAATGCCCAGTGATTCACAGCTCTGATATTTCATGTCTAATGGAATTATTTCTGGATGGAATTGTTACCTTTCCTGAGAGACATTCATAAAGCCGGTAGGAGACAAATTATATACATCTTCCCCTATCTCCTCCACAGTGCTTCTCAAAATCAAGTTATTTGGCTACACTTTTAAAAGTTCCTTCCATTGCGAGACCGTGTGAGAAATTTAAAGAAAAACATGGGGTATTGAAATTACACAAAACACAGGAAGTTCAGGGTTACAAATGGGCTTAAGAAAGACCCAGCTGTGTCACAGCACAGAGGATTGAGACGGGGGATCTGAAAGCTCTCTCTTCTTTTTCTGTAGACCATATTATCAATAGCTCTCCATTAGAGAATTATATGCCTATAAGGCATATGTATAGATCACCACATGAGATGTGTTCTTTAATTGTTGGATTGGGATTAAGACATTTTATTGCTTGAAGTCAGTCTGAGGTTTAAGTGTTTTAGACATCCCTATGGTTCCTGCCTCTGGTCCCTTCAGAGGTGGCTGTGCCCTGTTGCAGGTTGCAGTGCCCCGGAGGAGCCCACAGGGCTGCTCTGCCACAAGGGAAACGCCTTGGAGAGATATTAGTGCCATTCCTCCTCTAACACCCTGTCTTCAGGAAGCCCCAAAACTGCTCTGGGGCTGAAGTCAGAAATCTGAGCTGTGGAGTGGGTCTTGTAAGCCTGCTGGTGAATCATGCAGGGATCCTGTGGTGCTGGCAGACATTTCTTTTCAATTAGTTAAATTCCCGAAGTACGCAGATATATTTCAAGTGATATCAGTTACAAATATTTCAGTCTGCCCCAGGACAAGTGCAATGCACCATCTGTGGGGCCCCATTCTCAGGGTTTGCAGGACAGGGACAAACCTGCCCCACTGAGGCTGCCCTGGGGTGGCGGTTCAGCCCCATGGCACAGGGGGTGCTGGGGCAGCCCTGTCCCCCAGCAGGGCAGGAGGTCGCAGGATGTGATCACCCATCCGTGGGACAGTGCTTTGCAGAAAACCCAAGGGCTCTGCTGTGGCTGAAGCCCATCCATGGGGAGAGCACGCCCCAGGCACGCAGGAGAGCCTCCTGTGTGACCAGAGCAGTGCAGATCCCATCCTTACACCAGCAGAGAGCATGGCTGGCTGCTCTGCCAGAGGGGACATGTCAGGAGAGCACTCTGACACTCTCATTTCTAACCTAAGCCAAGGTTTGTGTGCAGCTGCCTGTACTTGGACTCGTCAGGGTCCTTTTTCCTGTGTATGCACTACAGGGTTTCTCATTTCAGGCGTTTGAGGCTTTCTTTCTTTGTTACCCAAACAAGAACAGCCAGCCACAAGCACTGTGTGTGGCACAGAACCCAGGCAGCAGTGGCTGCAGTCTGGCAGACACAACCCTTTGGCACAGCGACACCCAGGCCACGTTCACCTGGGCACAGCATAGGGAGCAGGATGGGAAAGTAGGCCTCCATTTTGGGCCACAAACAGAATTTGGTTTCTGTCACCCAAAACAGGTGTTTTAACCCCACGTAGTTGGCATTGCTGTGATCAGCCTGGTCTTTATCTTCTGAAATAGGTGTCCCACACTGTGGCTGCAGAGGGGCTGTGGATGCATGGCCCAAACCTGGGGGCATGGAGGGGTTCCCACCTCTCAGGACTGGGACACACCCACCCCACACACCCTGCATCCCACCAGTAGGGAATTGGCCACGTGAGCAGCAAGGGAGCCATGGGGCGCTTCCCCTCCAAGAATCCAAACTTGCCAGGAGTGGGACCATGGAGAACATTCACCTCACCTTCAGATAGTGGGTGGGCATATCAGGTGAGGCTGCTGGACAGGACAGAAGTCAGTCAGGTGCAATACCATTGATCTTGTTGACTGTGAGATGGAGAGGAACCTGTGAAGTCCCATAACTTCAGAGGTGGTGGGACAGTGGAACAGGTTGTCCAGGGAACTTGTGGGTGCCCCATCCCTGGAACAGTTCAAGGCCAGGTTGGATCAGGCCTTGAGCAGCCTGGCCTAGTGGAAGGTGTCCCTGCCTGAGGCAGGATGGTTGGAACAAGGGGATCTTTAACATCCCTTCCAACACAAACTGTTCTGTGACTCTATGACTCTATGACCTGTGTGGGTAGTTTAGCTTTCTCCCTCCAATTAATATTACTCTGTGCTTAAATCACTAAGAATGACCTGCATTTGCCCTGCCAACTCTTCAGTAGTCTTCTCCAGCTATCACTGTTGTTCCTTATAGTTGGAATCAAGTTTTGGCTCAACTAAGTAAACTTTGATCAGCAAGGATTGCAGATCTTGGTGCTCATCCCTCTTCCTAGATATATTGTGCTTGTGTTGGAGCCTACTTTGCATGAGTGTAAATCCCCTGAAAATAGGCCCATTAAAGAGCAGCAGCATTCATTAATCCTCTAGCATGTAATGCCGGCCAGAAGGAACTTTCCAAGGGATTTGGCAAGGGCAGGCAATGCTTTGACTGTGGCTGTGAAGGATCTGTGGTCTGAATGGAGGCACCTCAGATTTCTTGCCTGTAGAGAAAAATTGTCTACACACATACACATGGAAGGGATCATCAGCCTTTACATAGGCCACAGAGGTTTGGGATTTCTTCAAGAAGTTGGTAACAAGATTGTGTAAGAATCAAATAGCCTTGCAAATAGCTGTATCCCATTAGTCATGAGAGCAAATGCTGGGCTGAATTAAATGTTGATTGTGGCTTATGAAGTGTCTCTGTACACATAACCTTGGGCAAGACCCAGAAATTCTGGGCGCTGCATTTGAAAGGCAGCTGGCTAAATAACCATGGCAAAATAATCAAAAAAGCACTGTTTATTTGCTCAATACATTAACCAAGTGATTAGCTGAGAAATGGGAGACCCAGAAGAAAGAAGAAACCTTTCCCTTTGTGTGAAATTTGTTTTTCAGACTTTCCACCAGTATTACACATTCCTGGAAAACAAAACTAAGCTCAATATATCTCAACTCAGCCATGAAAGCTTTCCCCAGACTGAATGATCAGCTCAGTGCATTGCTCAGATCTTCGTGCAGCTCTTGCTCCTTCTCTCACAAAATTTGAAAGGCAGAGAGGTAATTATGCATTACTTACAGCCCTGTCTTATGAGGGGCAAACATTAATTCAGGAGTTCTAGAGGACTTCAGGCAACCAAACCTCGGTGTGTCCTTGCTATTTAGTCATTCCTGTATTTCCCTTTTAGCAGCTCAGACTTTCACAGGCGACTGATTCTGCTACCAGACAATGAGTAAATCTGTTGTACTTGGTGTCATTCCTGATGTAAGCTGGCTCACATAAAATATTTAATTCTGTTTGAGAATTCTTACTTTGTTCTCTCCTGGTTGTCCAGGCTCCTCACTCAGTCCTTCCTAAGTTGCACTAATCATTTGCAAATTCTTTCCGCAGGCCTCTTACCTGCTGTAGTGACTGTGTTCTCTTAGCCTTCTAGTACACTGGGAAAAAATGCTCTTCTTTCTCCTTGAGAAAATTATAGGGAAGCTTTCTGCCCCTCTTTCTCTACTGAATCTCTAATCAGTGTTAGATCACTTTTAGGACATCATGCACTGATAATCAAAGAATCCTCCCACTGCTGTTAATGTGCTGCAGAACAAGTATTTACAGAGTCTGTGAACTGCTAATAGGTAACTCTGTGCTTTTCTTTCTAGGCATAGGAGAAATCCTCTATGGGCCATTAATATAGTGAGGGAGTGGTTGCCAAAGCACTGGATTTGGGGCCTTTTGAGTTGCTGTAGAATGCCCTTGCTGGCTACAAATTTCTGCTCCAGGTGCCCCATCGGTCCTGTGTCACATTTCCTGGGTCTGTGCAGATATCTCCCAAGACTTCCAGCTGTCTAAAATGACATTAGAGTACCTCTGGTCTGCTGTGGTCATCTGGGATCAGAGCTAGATTTAGTACTAGCTTCAGATCTGCATCTGGACTTTGGGCACCACAGCTAGTATGAATATTCTCTCTTGGGACACAGCATGACCTCAGTGCCTGCCTGTGTGTGAGGTCTGGATGTGCCTGCACAAGCAGGAGCACACAACCAGCCCTGCAGGGGGGAGGAACAGGACAGGGGGATCAGTCCACCCCTTGTGCCTCTGAGCAGGAGATGGATTAGGCTGGCAGCTGTCCCGACCAGTGCAAGGTCCTGGAGACAGGGCCAGAGCACAGCCCTACAGATGTGTGGGGTAAGATATTGGACCAGGGGATTATTGAATGAGTCAGATGTGGGTAAGACTTGATAGACCTGAACTGAACCTGGGCTGTTCTCTGGGTCAAACCAAAGAGCAGGACTTTTGTGGAAGGAAGGTCTGGGCTATCAGGAGTCAGGCAGGAGCATCTCTGTAAAAACATGGAGAGAATAACACCCTATCCTTCAAGTACACTCAGCAATGAAAACAGCACTCCTACTGATTAAAGCATAATAAACGTAATGAAAAACACTGTGAGCTATTAGTGACTGCTCCCTGTTATACATTTGGTTTAAGTCCTTTGAATGCTGATAAACTGTTTTCCCCCGTAGAAAATCTCCCTACGTTATTGCTGTTTCCCTTACCACATTTGCAGTCATCACTGGTAAATTCAAGTAATGAATTCATGAGGAGTCTGGATGGCATAATAATGCTGTCTTGCACACTACCACAGCTACCACCCAGCAATCCCAGGATGCTTAACCCACCCAAGTGGATTAATCCTCACAGTGTTGTTCTGCTGTATGTCAAGGCAGTGAAAGTCCCTACAAGCATAACAGAAACCCTTCAGGGCACCATATTTCAGGGTCCATGGGGCAGAAAGTCTATTTGGTACCAACCCAATGGCTCTAGAAAGTGTCAGATCTGCTCTGTGTGCATTGTGCAGACAATCTACATATGGTCCATAAATCTGCCCTCCTGGGATGTGTTTGGGTCCCCAGCACACAGACTGGGTATTGCACGTGCAGGAGGGTGTAGGAGGTTTGGTGATTCCACACAGTGGTCTAGCACTCAGGATATGTAAAGTCCACCCAGTACTTTTAAAAAGCACCAGAACAGCTCATGGTGTGAGCAGTTTGTGCAAGACAGAGCAGGGACTGTCATCCTTTCCTGTATATCTTTACAGAGAAACAGGATGAGGTGAAATTACCCTCCTGAAGATGTTGGACCCTCTTGCTCACATGCTATGCAGCAGCTCTATGGACGTGTTATAAAAATGTCAAGGGGATTCAGCTGTCTGGCATCCTGCTCAGATTCCTGGATACAAAAAGAGTCAGCAATAACCAAGATGCACATTAGCTCTAATCAGAGCACTGAGAATCAAAAGAGGAGCAGGATTGTTAAACTGTTCACCAGGAAACATTTAGCAACACAGCTTTGGTATCATAAATGTGCCTGACTTCACTGCTAATACATTGAGCAACACCATAAAACTGATATTAATGTGGTTTTTATGAAAGGACCAGCAAAGTGAGTTGTCTTACTCTCAGACAGAATGAAAATCAGGTCAGTAAGGATATCTTCAATTCTGAGCACATGAACCGCTCACCACGTCCAAGAGGACCAATCACACTTCTGCATATCTTGCTGAACTGGAATCTAATTCAAAAAGCAGGACTTACTGCAAACCAAAATATACTGTATTCCATGCATTTTCCTCCACATGCTGAACTGGGAGGTAAAACATTGATTTCTAGCACATACCCTATTCCTGCACCATTGATGCAGTTATATCTCTGCTGAGGTGTAAATGTTCACTGAATTATTGAAACCCTTGTAATGTTGTAAAGGAAAATGTTAATCTTAACGAGACACACACAAATGCCTGCAAAACCAAGAAATCAATTGTAAATAGATAGGAATAAAATGTATCTTTATTTTCATTTCCATGGTCTGTGTGGCCTTGCAGTGAACTCCAATTTAGAAAGGAGTTGAATAATGTTTTGCAGCTGGTCAGAAAATGCAAATCCATTTGCAGAATTTTTTAGAATATCACAGACACTGTCCCAGTATAACAGTGGGAAAAAAAATCAGTGTATTTTTGAAACCATTTAGAAACAACAAAGAAGGTGTTTTTTAATGCTTAACTCTAAGCTTTGCCTGAAATATTAAATGCACACACCTAGCCATCACAAAAACTACAAATGTCATGAATTTGTTACTGGGAAGGATTAGCTGAAATGTACACTGTGTTACAGTGTACATCAAAATGCAGCAAATTATTTCTGCAAAGGAGCTGTATAAGTTTCATCATGTGGTCTCCCTCATGTTTGCTCAGGAAAAAAAAATGGAATATTCACTTCTGTAGCCAAAATTCTGTTTTGGGGAATGACGGTCTAGGGGAGATAGGCACAGAATGAACCAGGTCCTTCTGGCTGTATCTCTCTGCTGTATCCAGCTCCGTGGAAACTGCTCCATTCCAATTTCACAGCAATATCCCCCTGCACCAGCCCACAGGGATGTCATGGAGGAGGATAATGCTCACAAGGTCTCTATATTTTTGGTGTCAAACGGGAGTGGGATTTGGATGTTGGCTGGAGAACAGAAACAGGAGCCAGGGCACCTGGGAAGTGCAGGCAGCCAAGGCAAACTGCAGCACTGCTTCTCCACACACACTTCCCTAGATGAGCAATTAAGGGACAGGTTTAGGGAGTTTATGTCTGTCATATTGCTGTTTGGAATCAAAAGACAAAACTTTCCAAACAATATTGAGAGTGGTAAGAAAAAACCAATTCTTTAATGGAAGCTTTCAGGTGCACAAATATGGCTCTGCACATGCCTGATACGGTATTGCTACAATTTTTATAAGGTTAAATAATTAGTATATCTAGCAGGTACATCCAATTGGAGATCAGTTGCCCCAGTAACCCACCCTGGGGTCTGCCTCTTAGCAGTTGGTCCAGGAGGTTGTTTGCCTTACGTGTTGTTATGTCTCTCAAATTCTGGTGAAAAACCAGGTGTCCTCGTTAGAAATTCTCTTCTTGAGAATAAGACTAAAAAGAATTTCAAGAATGTGTTAGAAAGGGTTAGCTTATTGTTCTAAAATGTGAAAGAGGGCAGGAGAAGCACTAGAAATTATACAACTATATATTAAAAATCTACAAAGCTACAAATATATGAAAAAGCTAAAAATCTTCAGGCATCAATATCACACAGTGCAAGCCCCACCACACCTGTAGGCTATGCCATGCCTATGCTGCTGGTAGACCCAACCATTAAGGTGCAACCTTGGAATGTTTTCCGTGATGCTGACCCCTAAAAAGCAGAGCCAGCTTGGAGCATCCAGATGAAAAGCAGCTTCTGCAATGGTTTTTATTGTCTTGAACATTTTCACGAATGTAATGCAATATTATACAGCTAACTATATGGTTCTATTAAAAAATCACTCATTGCTTTGGTCCTTTCTGAAGAAAATCTATGTGCTTGCAGACCAGAATATTCTGCTGATGAGGAATATTTTTCTCCTGGCAGGAATTCAAGCATCAAAATGTGGGTTTTTGTAGCTGTGGTGAATAATCTGTCAGCAGGGAAACCATGACAGCCTAGAGGAGGAAGAAAAGAAAAAAAAATCCAATCACATTGGAAACAGATACTCCATAAAAATAAATAAGGGGGAAATATTTTCCAGCTCTGAAGCGTTGTGTTGAAAATTATTGTCCTGACAAAAATGGCACACTGAGATTTATTCACTAGAATTTCTGATGATGAATCAGGCAAAAGCTGAAAATCAGTTAGGAAGTTCTGTATTGTAGCTGATTGATTTTCTCAGTGTGGACAAAATATATTAATGGACAGCTTAGGAGCAATTCAGACAAGCATTTAGATCAAATACTGAGGCCTTTGTGGCATGCAGTGATGTATTCTCAGCTACTTCTAGGAGATTCTGTAGGTACCCAGACATCACATGGGCTGACTTGTGGATTTCAGCATTTTCCATTAGCATCAGTGAGAGCCACACTGGAATATGGGCTCTGAAATTTATACCAGTTTAGCTATACTTTCTGTAGTAAAACATGTAAATCCTCCCTGAGGTAAACAGTGTGCCATCTACCCCTCCTGCCCTGCCTGCCCAGCCTTAGGCATGGCTGTGAAATGGGAGTGATGGGACTGTCAGCTTAATAAAACGTGGTGTTGCAGAATCTCTGCTGTCCTTCCCATGCCTGTGCACGCAACAAGCACCACGCTTGCTTTGCCTTGACAGGGCATTACCTGGTTCACACTGCTGTGATTTCACAGCAAGGTCTGGCTGCACTTTGTTATTTTGGCCCAGCACTGGATTTATGAGGGTTCTCCAGGGGCTGTGAGCTTGCTGCCTGTCCTTCCTTTCCCATCATCCCTGCCCAGTGTGACAGGTCACCCCAGGCACACAGAGGTGGCTGAATTACAGCTGTGCAGCCCCTCAGTGTTGCACATTCGTGGCTGCACTCAGCACTGCTTGATCTACAGCTGAGCAAATAATCTATTCTTCAGTTTTCTCTCTGCGCTGAGTGGTAGAAAATACTATGTAAACAAGACCCATACATTCATTATTTTTATAGCTTGATAAAATACAAAGATGACTTTTTTTCTTTCCCCCCACCCCCCAAAAAACTGTGCACCTGGAACCCAAAGTAAAGGGTTTCTTTTCTTTTTAAAAAAGTAGTATTTAGGGCAATTAAATTGCAAAATTAAAATTTAAAATATGAGCCTTTTGTTGAATTTTAAGGCCAAGACTATGAATTTAACACAAATTTGTTAGTACTTTTCACTGTGTGCAATGTCTGAGATTTTAGTAAACACAACGCTCAACCCCTTATTTATTCATTTGGAGCACATCTAGGCTTCCTCTCAGAGCTATGACAATGCCATTTTTGTTTTTCTTTTCACCTCTGAAAGTTTTCACTAGCTTCTGTCAACTTGGTGGTTCTAAAGCCAAAAATAAATAATAGGCTACTGAGATCTGGCAGTAATTTTCTGAAATTCTAGGAATGCTGAGAGGGGAGTTATGGTTTATGTTAAATGCCAAGTGTCCTCTCATGGTTCCCACAGATCACACAGTGTTGCCCACAACATAACTTCTCAGGATCTTTCAAATCTTTGCTCTTCCAGCACTTTCTCAAGGAAAGTTCCCATCAGTGTCAGCAGCAGCTTTTCCTGACAGAAAATAACTAGCTTTAAGTGTTTGGGAAACTGTAGTTTCTAGGACCAGACCCTGTGACCTCAGCTTTTAACATGTTTTAATTGAGAAGTTGAGTTAATCATTAGAGTAAATCCAGTGATTTAATTACCAAAAAAATAATGGTTCATATTGTAGATTTCACTTAGTGATAAAACCTGGGTCAAGCAACAGCAGATTATCACCAAAAGATCACATTTGTGCTACAAATATATGTTGCCTATAGTCAAAATTGTGATGTGCTCTGGGGCGAATTTGAAACATATGTTTTCAACATTTACTATTTATTGTGAAACCAGGCTTAATTCAAGCCTGTAATGTAAGGCAGAACAGAACTGACCCTAATGTCCAACTACACTTATCTTCTCTTTTTTTTTTTACCATAATTGTCCATTTTCTGTTTTCAGCCTCCTGGAAAACCAATGACCGTGGAGAATAAAATACTTCATCATCAACTTCTTCAGGTTTTCTGGGTAAACAATGTAAAAAAGTCCAGTTGGAAGCAGCAGATTTTGCAGTCTGTAGATTAAAAAGCATATAAAAACAAAGATGTAAGTGAGGACATTAGTAAAGTCCTTAACTAGTAAAAATGTTAACAAATTTTATATTAACTCCCACTCTGGTTACTTGGATGATGAACTCAGAAGAATTCCACAGACTGCGAAAGAATTCCTCATCTGTGAATAAGATGGAATATGTCCATGCAAGTCTGTAAGAGTTCAGTGCTGACTTCACAAAGTCAAAAAGTCACTCCAATTTCTCTGACTTTAGAAGGGGAGTGAGAACGCCTCTGCTGAACATGTTCAGGAGCTGGGTCTCATTGGGAAGCTCTGAAAGAGGCCAAGCCATGTGGAGTGTATGAAATAATTCAAACTTTGTTATCTTTGAGAGTTCTTTAAGCTGGAGGAAGGTTTGCATCTGAATTTCCATGGCCCCACTAAAAAACCCCCCAAATTCATGCTTTGTTGATGTTGAATCTGATAAATGCAAACTGTAAGAATGTAAACAAAAACCTATATCTCAGTTTTTACCTGCATTGTAATCTGATAACCTTGAAAGGCCTTTAGTCTTTCTTTCTTTTCCTCTTCTTGTCCCATGCTTATCCATGTGTCTGTAACTAAGACATTGGCACCGTCTGCAGCTTCCAAAGGGTCTGTTGTGAGAAGTAACTTGGTGCCATGCTAATGTGAATCAAATAAGGAAGATCACTAAGACAAGGAACTTCATTTATAATGAAAATAAGCTCTATTCGAACAATTCTACTCGGCTGTTCCTTAGGCTCCTACCTCTTTGGAGTTCTGTTCTGCTATTTTAGTTATCCCAAGGTCTGGTTCAAAGCCCTAACAAAAGAAATAATAGGCAACACATCATGGAACATGTGTAATATCTTCACTATTTAATAACACTGCTTAAAAACCTACTGACTGAACCATTTGCCATGGACGAATATGTTTCAGAACTGTAAAACTTGAAGAAATTATGTTGATTTTGTTGAAAGTTTATTTTGCAGATAAAGTGGTGGCAAGTGTTCTAAAAACGTAAGAAAAATGTATTTTGACAGTCACAGAATTAAATTCATACACAGTATTTATTTTTTTGGTTCTAAACTGATTAAAAAAAATATTTTATATTGTATTACAATGCAACATTCTAAAATGCTGCACCACCAATTTAAACCAAATGAGATGCAACACCTCCACCCATCTGAAAAAAGCTTCAATTTTTTTTTGGTGGGGGAGAGTGCATTGGATGACTTTGTAAGGCTTTGTCAAATGGAATTGTGATCCTCCATGATTTATACTCCTGTCATTAATTCCCATTTCTGATGTTGGACTCAGCAGAATCACTCCCGCTTTGCATCAAAATAACTGGATCAGGATTTTGGTTCTGATAACAGGCACTCACGATAGATGTGGGCACCCCCAGCTGGGGCCCTTGAGCAATGCCTGAGTGTTTGAGACAAGCCTGGGGGAAGTTTGCCTTCCTTTCTCCATGAACATGGTTTTTCTTACCCTGGGAGTGGCAATCCGCAGGTGCATTCCCAGCTTAGCAGTGCTCGTCATGAAGGACTGGAGGACGTTGTTGCCGTCCCCGATCCAGGCGATGGTGAGTCCCTTCAGCCCTCCATAGTGCTCCTGCCAAAGCAATCACAAGCTCTGGGGTTATGTTCTGGAGGAGCTGGGCAGGCTGATGGGCAAGAGGAAATGATCAGACAGCTCTGCACAAAGGCAGCTGGCTACCTTCAATGCTACCTGCATGGACCACACCTGAAATTACTGCTCCTGCAGGATGGTCATGGAGGGAAGGCCCCCCATGTCATACAAGAGGGCCCAAGTGCAGCTGCTTCCCTTCGAGAAGGACACGTTGGAACATAAGCCAATGGTGAGGCTCAGGCTGAGGGATTCAGCACCAGACACTAAGTGATTTTAGCATCACTGATGTACAGCTGTTCTTTGGGATTCATAAACTAGAGGAATGTTAGAAACTACTAATTAGAGACTGTCCTAATGCCTGGAATAGAACACCTTTCAGCTTTCCCCCAAAATTGTAAAAATACCCCTACTGAGCTTTGCTCTGGCTTGGTTGCCTCTACATGCTGTTCCCTGTGGCTGTGGCCATGCCCTGGGAAGGCATCTTCACCCCACAGCTGCACAGGACACCAAAGGGCAGCACTCTGAAAGCAGCTGTGCCACGCATGGCCTGCAGCATTTGTTCTCCATTGTACAGCCAAAGAGCGTGGTAGCCTGTTAACCCCTGATTCTGTGATGCCATGTTCCCCCTGATCCCTGCCCTAGCCCTGGCCTCTCCCTTGGTTTCTCCCTGTTGGCTCCTGTACCCCAACCCCACCCAGGGACCGCCCCTGGGCCCCTGACAGAACCACCCCACACCCAGACCACGAGGTCTGTCTCTCTCTGCCTCCGAGGGCACTGGGACAAGATGTGAATAAAGCCATCTCAAACCCTCATGAGAGACCCTTCTCTGCCTTCTTTACCACCACTGCATTGTAACACTGCTGGCTGCCAGAGCCAACTCGAGGGGCTGTCCGAAATGGACTCCAGGATGTGACCAATTGCACGGCCCAGGGAAACCCCCGCTGTGCTCTCAGGGAGCTGCAGCCTGCTCGGCAGAGTCCAGCTGGTACAACAAAAGAGTGCAGGAATTTTTTTAAAAATGTGGATTATCCAAACTTGAAACAGCATTACAGAGTTAACTGTGGCTTTGTCTGATGGCACTTAGAGCCTGGCCATGTGCAGTTACTCTGTCCCTCCCCCCCAACAGATAAGGCCTAAGGAGGAACAAGAGTAAGAGGGGTTACGTATTTCCAGAGCAGGATAATTTGAGACTCCTTAATGAGCCTTGTTTTAAATATGCATGTTTATAGGCACTTAAGCTGATACCAAAATTTTTTGAAAGACATAACCAAATATTCCTATAAGCCTGCTCTGTAAAACTCCACCTCATGACTTGAAAAAATTTCTGGAGAGCCTTTTATTCTTAGTTCAAATCTGGGCCATGTTACGATTGCATTGTAGTAGCTGGAAGCCAGACAGCACTTCAACACTTTGTGTGGCATGATTCAATGCTTGTCAGAGAGGATAAGCATCCACATTTTACTGAGTGGCAACCTCGAAGGCAGTTGCAGAAAAGATGCCAAAAGACTGAACAGGAAAAAGGGCTGGGACCACCCCCTCCTCTCCTGGCAGCAGTTTCTCCTAAACAAATAGTTTGTGAAGTTGTTCCAGAACAAAGTTACTGGCATTTCTGCCAGAGATCACAATTTTGAGTCAAAAATAGCAGTACTCGAAATATGGAATGACATTAAAGTGCTGTAAAAATCTAAACATAATAGAGTCCTAGACTGCCCAGGCTCAAAGGCTACAACTATGGTATTGCAGAAATATCACTTTTTCAGCCAAAGTTTGTTAGCAGCAAGCTTATTGGCAGAGATTGGATGCAAGGAGAACAAATTTACAGGAAAACAAATCAGGACTTTGTGGACATGGAAGCTATTTCAGTATAACCATTCTGTAGGTCTCCAAGGATCTTTCAAAGTCCTTCCAGATCTCCTAGCAATGGTGCTCCTAGGAGAAGGCCGAACTGAAGCATTTAAGGTGCTGTTTCCATTTAGCGCTTAGTGGTAGTTGAGACTGGAACCCACAGCCAGAAGCAAACAAGACAGTCCTGAGTTCTTTTCATCTTACTGTTTAAAAATAGACATCTCAGCCTTAATACTCAAAGCATTGACTAGAGTCACAAATATACTGCTATGTTAAACAACTTCACCTTATTGCCAGCTGCTACTCTACATTAAAAGAAGCACAGTGCATACTAAGTACTTTCCTCTGTTTTCCCAAGCCACTAGCTGTTACAGATAAAATATGGAGTACTGGACGTGTCTGTATAACGATCCCTGATATGCGCTGCAAATTGCAAAGCCGCATCTGCAGTGCCTACTGGATAGAGTGGACATAGCTGAACTGATTTTAATGAAGATGTTATGCTATTGGAAGGAGTCACAGCAAGGCAGAATCAAGCTGTGTGTCTGCTAGGGGAACCTGTTTTATATCCTGTTCTAGGCTTTATGCTGCCACTGGTGCACTGCTGCTGTAATTCAAACCTCTTCATCTAAAGCCAGATCACTGTGACTGTGCTGCCTAAAAGCAAGCACACACCCTCAGCTTCCAGCAGAGTTGAGGTGACTCTGTTGGTCAGAACCCGAAAGCTTTGAGGCAACACAAAAGCTACTGTAAATGAGACACACTTCCCTTCCTGCCCACTCCCTCTTTTACAGTATGTGCTTATGCGACCACACAGATGAAATAGTGCTAAAAGTGTTTTGCCAGGATGGTAACACTCTGGATTAAATGAGAGCCTTTACACTACCTGCTAATTACCAGAGCCTTGGAAGTTATTTCCCCTTTGCAGCCCTCCCCAGTTTTTCCAAACTTTGTTATATTGATGTAGGCTTTACACCTGCATGGGTGTTCTGCAGTTTCACTCTATATTCAGAACATGACTCCTAGTAAAGCCACACAAAAAAATAACATGTTTAGAAAGTCTAGAGCCCTTCTCCCTTATGAAGCCTCTTTGGCACAATAGTAATTGCTGCTGTAGTGCCATAAAACTTGCCTTTGTTATTCTCATGAAAAATCCCAGCTAAATAAGTAATACGGACTTTACATTCAACTTTCTCACCCTCATGTTGCTTTTACAATGTTTCATTCTGTTTTTATCCAAGGCTGCAGCGTATCAGTGTATCCAACCCTGGGAAAAAATAAGCATGCTCAGAGATTGGACCCTGCTGTACGTGTGGAGAAGACTGGGTTAATTAACTAGGGACATTCGTGTCTGCCTCTGCCTGGACTTGCTTCCAGCGAGACTGAAACTCTGACACCATTATAGATTAATTCTGAAATGTTTGACCACAACTGTCATAACAGCCCTCAATTAAAACAAGCTTTTGAATAATGAATCAATAATCTGTCAAATTTTAAAATGAAATGCCGGCGACGAATCAAAGCTTTAGCCCTTTGGGAGACAGTGCAATCCAGTAAATGAGAAACTGGGCAAACTTGTATTTTCTGGCTCTCAAACTGGGCTTAAGGCAAATGCTGGGCCAGTTATCTTTCTTACTCCCACACTGTTTTTTGTAATGGTTATTGATACAGTATATTCTAGAGGATCAGGACAGAACTTAGCAGGGATTTCTAATAGTTAGAATAATGAAGATGATGATGGGGATGAATTTGAAAATTGTAATAATTTGAGGTCGGGGTCACACATTGAGGAGAACTTCAGAATATATTTCAGCCCTCTTCAAGCTGGGCAACACTCTTTGTTATGCTGTTTAAAAAGAAATCTGTGTATTTCTGATGTATTTCTTATGCTAACCATTGCTTTCTGAAAAAGAAAATTCCCCCCAGACCAGTGACATCAAAAGCTAGTGGCATATGGATCCACTCTAATTACCAGTCTGGCCATCCTGCAGTCAGTTACAAGTGAGCTGATTCGGCCAGTGACATTAATATCAATTGAATCAATGTCAATACCCAGGCTGTCTCTGGAATACAAATTGTGTGATGCTGCCCTCCAGCCAAGCTGAGCAGAGCAGAAGCTGAGCCACAGCTCCTGCCCAGGACACTGAGAGGCACCGGGTGGACTCAGCACGAGGCTGTTACACGGCGGCAGCACAGCAGAGGAGTAAAGGGGCTCAGTGTGTGCACACTACCAGCACACAAACTCACAGTCTTTAAAGGCCAAATCCCCAAACCCTCAAAATCAGGTTCTTTACATGTTTGCAACCATTTGGAGTGGGTTATAACTCGGTTCAACACAACTTTTAAGAAAGAAGGTAGTATATAAGCACGAAGAAAAACATTTATCTTGGCATAATAGAGGGCATTAACCCTGAGCACAGCATTAAAGGACAGAGCCAGCTTAGACTTCAAACGTGAGGGGATCCAGGTTGCTCAGGAAGAAGGCACTGGGCAGGAGGATGCTGAACCTGAGGAGTCTCACCCCAATATTCATAACAGGAGCACACTGTAGGATCTGAAAAGAACACCCTGAACATTTACAGGAGGAAAATTTGCCCTGAATACAGAAGGAGAATTCACATCCCTGAAAATAAACCAGCTGCGTTGTTTGGGGGGTGCGATGGACTATACTAAAATAACCATACTAAAATGCACCTGAATAGGGAATCAGAAGGTATAAGCAAGAAAACATTTTGACAAGACAAACCAGGCAATTTTGTAGTTTCAGACCAAAGACAAAGTACTTGAGGAGGATTCAAGAAGGCACATGACAAAATTAATAGCGTATAGAAAATGGAATAATAAAAATGTGCTGAGCATGAAGAGGGCCAGAGTGCATGTAGAGCTCCACTGGAAAACACAGAAGAAAAAAAAAGAAAAGAAAAAAAGTACATTTTGGGTATGTACTGACAGCAGGGAGGAACAGATCCAGGCAGAAAAATATTTATGGGGATAGGGAAGAGACATTTTTTAAAGAGAAATAAGCTCTACAAAGATTTGTACATTTAAAAGTTACATTTAAATATTAGGCTAGCAGTCTGTGCCACTATTGTAGTTTGCATATATGTATAAATCAAATAAACTGCCTTTGCATTGCGCAGAAACAGTCTAAATGTTATATATGGACTCTCAACTAATTTAAAGAATTGGTGGCACCATTCCGCATCCCTGTATTAATCTTCTTGCAGGCAGTACTTGGATGCTATCTTGCTGAAAATCCCATGAGAAGCTTGATTGTGGTAAGTAGCAACTAGACCTGTGTCTCACACCTCTTCAAGAGTTAATCTCACTTCTGTGACCTGGTAAAGTTCATTATATGATTAAAACGTTTTTTCATTACATGCCACTCCAGTCTTCTCCAACCCACTGTACAGTGCAAAGAGGAAAAGGAGCAGAGGAACAGGTCAGAAAGGGAAAGTTCAGGCAGTGCCATCAGCCTCAGAGAGCTGCTGAGAGCTCTCCCCTGCCTGCACCTCTCCCCTGGGTAAGAAAGCAGGAAAGTGTGTCAGCAACCAGCAGTGCAACATGCCCTTGGCATAGCCGGGTGGCCACCCAGCTGCCCTATAAAGATCTCCTGACAAACTTCTGGCTAAGGAACATGCTGGAAGGAATCAGGGAGAGATGGGTAGATGGAGGAAATTGTGCTCTGCTTATTTGGCTGAGTGTCAAAGTGCTGCAAATTTTAAAAGCCTTCCATGTCTGTGTAAAAGCTAAGCCATTCCTTGTGATGTAAGTGCTCACTTTGTCATGACACCTCTCCATGTCAAATACTTCTTTTGTTTGAGCACCAACTGTTGTGGACCTATTTCTTCATCAGGTAAAATGGGCAGGGGCACTCTTTCCACAGACATCCTCCCTGGTGTTTGATGCTGCAAAGACACCCCATGGTGTTGGTGCTGCCCTTGGTATTCAAACCAGGGAACAGTGCAGCCTGTGGGCTCATGTTCACCCAGAGTTTCTACCGTGGCTGCCCTATATGAGGATGCAATGGAGGAGGAGCAGAGGGTGCTCAACAGGGCGTGTACTCATCCTGCTGTTTCCTATAGGTTTGCCCCTAAGATCAGTGGAGAAAGAGATACATCTCCAGAAGGTGATTGAGGCACTCAGTGGTCTCTCTTCACTGACTGGAGGTGGAGTAGAGGGCAACAGCACTCTGAACCTGTCTTCTGGAGTCAGTGGCCTAGGTAAAACCAGGTTTAGGGGCAGAGATATCCATGGTTGTGTGGACTGTATTAGATTATTCCTGAAGACTGTTACTCAGAAGTGATAAAATGCTAATTAACAAGGTCTTTGCAAGACAGAACACCCCACAGAATACAACCAGAAGATTCTTCTGACTTATATTTGCACACAATGTGTATAATGATATTATGACATTCTCATTACAACTTACTGTCTTATGCAATATGAACATTGAGGCTTGCTCAATGTAACTTCACAAATCTCCCTTATCCTGAGATCTGTGAAGCATCTTAGTCTCAAGTTCACTGATTTTTTCTGGTCTCTTCACTGTGAGTATAAAAAATTTACAAAAAACCACTTAAAATAAAAAAGGAATTTTTGCCAAACACGTGAGTCTTTCAGTATTTAAGGTTTAAAGCATGAATACTTTAATATTACTCTCACTAGATCTTTCCCACATACTGAATGCCCCATAGCAAAGTCTCCAACAGTTGAGAAACACAGCTGAATGAATTAGGAAATTATTCTGCCCTACCATTTTCAAGCAGTGTGGTTTTTATTCATTCAGAAAGTAAACAAGGTCAGAGGAGTTCATCATAGTTGTCAACCAGCCCTGCAGTATAATAATCTTTTTTATAAGCCAGATCCTCAATTGATTGTAAAACCACATAGTCCTTCTGTTCACAGATAAACATCTGGTATTCTGTGTGTAAAATGTTATCCTGCTGTCAGATCCACTGTTACATTAGATAAAAATACAAAATACAATCTCTTTGAACTGTTCTGTGATGTGAGCAAAGTTTAAACTGGTTAAAGTGCCTGAACACTAAGCATTTGTACTGGTAGCATTAACTGGCTTTTCAAAACAAATTTGTTCAACCAATTTCCTAATATATAAATAGTGATTCCTTTTAAGCTGTCCATAGATTAGGGAGGAATCAAGAGTGAACTACTGAGTGTTTTTAAGTCAGTGGAAAAACTTCTGCTGGCTTTGACTGAGCCAGATTCTCATCTTTGTCTTAATATGTACAGCACTCTGTACCTTCTTTGAATTGCAGACTAATTCCAATGAAGTACTTCATTTTATGCTCAAGTTCAGTCCTACTACAGCTGATAGGACTACGTAATTGTTTTAAATTAAACAGGTCCTTAATTATACTGCTGGATGATGATCTCTTTAAACAACAAGCGCCATTTAATTGCTACTTTGAAAAACCTAGGGATGAAAGGTTTTGAAGATGACTTCCCCAAATACTTACTAAGACTTAGCAAAATAAAAAAGTTATATTTTTACCTGAAGAGTTAGGTAATCAGCTAAAATCTGGAGAGGATGGTGTAAATCAGACAATCCATTGATTACTGGGATCGTGGCTTCTTTTGCCATTAGGTCCAGATCATTATGGTTATAAACTCGAGCCAAGATTGCATTTGTCATGCTGGACAGCACCCTAGAGATGGCGGAAAATACTCAAGTCAAACATAATAAATATACCCCTGTTGCACTCTTCAGTGTGCAACACATAAATATTAATGAGAAATGGTAATGAATCAATATTTTTCAGCTATCTGAATAATTTATTACGCCTGCAGAACAGACTCAAATGTAGCCATTTAACAAGCTGCTAATAAGTAAGAAGTTTCACTTCCTAACACTATGACAGTAAGTAAATGAAAACTGCTGCTTATTTTATATCTTTTTCTCTTTAGCATTTCATTGTAGATGAAACATTGATGTTAAGCTCTCTGAACTAAGAGAAGAGATTGTGTGATACTGTAACATTTGAAGACTTTGATAACCTCAGAAGAGAGAAGGTATATGATTTTTTCAGTGTTTTAGCAAAGAACAAATGTAGCATTGACTGAATATTACAGACTCTATATGGTAGCCTGACTTTGTGAGGATCAGCAATACAGACCTGTTTTAGATTACCACAATTGTTTACTGATCTTAATAAACACAGAAACAGAGCAGGGTGGGGTAGTTGGCCTGCTTTCTCCTACCTACACACTTGTGTACTGACTCACATGGTATCAGCATTCAAGTAATGCCCAAATTTGAAACTCAGTGTGAGGAAAGGGATTGCAGGAGCCCCTGTACCACTCTGGCATTAACCTCATTTGCTAAAGTGTGAAAGACACAGAGATCAGCACAGTGTTCTCTGAATTTTTTAGATAAATTAAATATGGATTGGAACTCTTAATTTCTCTGCGTTTCTGTGTTTTAATCAGGCCCTGAAGCCTGACTTTGAAGTAGCATTTTGTGTGTTTTCATGTAATCTGTAATAGGACCTTAAAACAAAACGAGGGAGCACTGAATTAGAAGTGTATGGAAAAAATCCTTGCTGTATCTGCCTTCCTGATTAACCATAATGAATTCTTGCATTGCCTCTCGTGGAAATAGGGCTGTTAATACCACCATCAGCAAGGTCTCCTAATGAAGTCAGTAACAAGTATTTTCTACTGACACCAAACATTCCTCACACAAGCAAAACTCTTATGTGACAAGACTGCCTGTAGAGCTCTCTCTGAAGAAAAGACTGTCAATAGCAGCTACAAATGAAAAGGAGGAACTGAACAAGGTTTTTACTGCTTACAAAATACTGGAACAGTTGCTGTTGGTGCCTTATTTCTTCTTAGCTCACCAGATCCTTTCTCTGGGGGAAACCTGTTCTGAACCTGCCATCAGGGGTGTGATGCATGGGCCCTTTTATTAGCCATCTCACAGGTGCCCACCCTAAACAAGACATAGCCAGTCCCCATCAGTCAAGGAAAAGGGGCAATCACACTGGGAAATTGCTCATTTTCCTTATATTTTTTTTCCTTTAGGATGTCAGGACAGTCGATTTCTATTTGGCACAGCTGATCAAGAAATTAAAGATGGTTCCTTTATAGGATATGTCATTAGTGGAAATTCAGCCATAACCACCAACTAGTGAAAACTGCTGGACTTTCATCTTTAGTCTGTTGAAAGTAGATATCAGACTTATGAGACAACTGCCAGCAAGGCATCAGACAGTCCTGCCAGCTTTTCTAGATGCCATATTTTACAGTGGAAAATCACCTATAAACTGGCTTTATTATTTGTGAAATTAGAATAAAACTAAACTTGGGGGGGAAAAACACAAATAACCCTCACCTGGAGGTCTCTGATTACAGGGGAATGATTAAGTCTCCAGTAATTGAATCAGTTTGAAGGAAAATATGTAAGGCTAGAATTGCACAGGAAAAAAGGTCCTGAATAGATAAGAGTCTTGTCAAAGTGAAGTTTTGTAAGCTGAGAAGCTGTAAGCACAGGCTCATCAGGTGACCACATTCAAGGTTCTTATTTTATCAACCACTAAGTCTTTCTCTCATTTCATTCTTTTGCAAGACTGTGAGACTATGAACTTCAAAATCCCAGAGCCTGGAAATATGCTATATTGGAATACTGGGTACATTAGAACGCAGCATATCTCTCTTTTCAAAGTAATTTTTATTCCTACAGAGAAAACCTGGACTTTTTTCTTCAACTGTATCCTCTGAAGGGTCCGAAATGAAACACAGGGTATGGTATGGCAGATCTCTGAATTTGAAAATGGGACATTTGCATTTATTTTGTATAGAATACTGCTATGCAAGGTAATTTTGCTTTTGTTTTGAAAGTCTATTTCCATTCAAAAGCTTTAAACTTCTGACAAGACTACTTCACTGTTACTCATAGTCTCAGAGGGACATACGGTAGATCTGTTCTCAGCAAAGTAAACCCGTTCCCCATAAATGCAGAGATTAATGCCCTAATAATTCCAGTGGACTGGTAAAATCATCCTATGAGTTCTTCAGGGCTGCCACTGAACCTTATGGCCACTGAGCCTTAGTGATGCCCAGTGGAACTGCTCTACAGTGGGAAATACAGACACAGTACTTATATTTCATTTCAGGTAATATATCAGACATGCTAAACAGCACTGAAAGGCTTAGAGCTCCTTAATGGGTGGTAACTTTTTGCCACTGTGTCAGTGCAAATGTAAATGTCTTGTGAAGCATGGAGGAGCTGATTTATGAGCAGGTAATAAGTCACTAAAAATATGTTCACAGCAGGCTTTCAACCCATACCTGCAGCAGTTCTAATAAAAACTGTGACTTTTATAGATCTGTGCCCCTTTCGCTTTAAGTCTCAATCTCAAGTACTTCTAAGGCTTTCAGAGCCCCAGACACATGGCTGTAAATATTTGAAATACCCTCTGGGTCTACTACAGGCATTCTTTTTTTATTCTTACATTAACTGAATGAGGTTGGGATGTCATCTTTCATTCACAAGAAGCACCAAGGAATTAACACTCCAGTTTTTCTTTTGGGTAAACTGCTCAGCCTTAATTACGCAGTCAGTAGTACTTCTGCTAATGAGAGCAGGAATGGAGCAGAGCACCTGGGATTCTTTAAGGATTTGGGAAAACCCCCTGTCCACTGTAGCAGATGAGAGCTGTGACTCAGCAGAGGAGCAAAATCCTCAGGTCAGAGTCATAAATAGGGATTTGTCCTGGAAGTGCAAGCAGTGACAGAGAAAAGGGAGTTGAAGGCTTGCTTGGGAAGTGGGTATTGTAGCAACTTTATTCACAGAATGGGGATGCCTTCAGAATGGCTGGAAGATTTGTTTACTTCTATTTATTTCCTTGTTTCTTGTAGTTTATTGTCTGCCCTTTTCCTTTTTGCTTGTGCAAACAAAGGCCATTCAGGACACTGTAAACAAAAGATTTAATGTCCCTTTACTGTCCCATTTGGGAAGAAGAAGAAATGAAAACTGGGCTATACGAAGCACATCTGTTTTTGTGTCAGAAAACACCTGGATTTGCTGTAGGGTTGGCATCTGAATGGCAGAGAGCCTCTGGGTGACAGTCCTGCATGGCTGGCGGGACGATGATTGGAGAGGTTATTGCAGGGAAGCACTTTGGAAGGACCCTGACTGCATCTTCCCCCTTCCTGAAGATTTGGCCGCTGGGGCTCTCAGCCAGCTTTATAGTAGGGCAGATGAGGGCTGCAAGGTGATTAGAGGGATGGAGCACCTCTCCTACAGGGAAAGGCTGACAGAACTGGCATTATTCAGTCTGGAAAAGAGAAGGCTCTAGACTGACCTAATTGCTGCCTTCCAGCACCTGAACAGAGCCTATGCAAAAGATGGAGAGGGACTATTTACAAGAGCCTGGAGTGACAGGACAAGGGGGAATGGGTTCAAACTGACAGAGAACAGGTTTAGATTGGATATTAGGAAAAAATTCTTTACTGTGAGGGTGGCGAGGCCCTGGCACAGGTTGCCCAGAGAAGCTGTGGCTGCCCCATCCCTGGCAGTGTTCAAAGCCAGGCTGGATGGGATTCTGAACAACCTGGTCCAGTGAAAAGTATCCCTGTCCATTACAGGGAGGTTGTAATGAGATGATATTTAAAATCTCTTCCAACACAAAACATTCTAAGATTCTATTGTTGCAGCTTTCTCTGATACTGGCAGAGTTATGTGTCCAGCAGAGAGTGAGAGTTAAGTACTTTCAAGCCTCAAAGGGACTGAGATTTTTACTTTCTACCATCAACACCCATATGTCTTCCACTTCAGTAGTTAAAAACAAGAAAGGAAAATTTTAAATGTTCAAATGTTTGCTCTTTTTTCTTAAATTCTCCTTGGATTTCATCACAGAGAACAGCACCATAGTTCTCAAACAATCTCTCCCACTGACTGAGAACTGTGATATTCAGCAGAGGCAATGGAACTCAGCTGCCTGATTGCATATTTTGAATTGAGCCTGATGAGCTTGACACTGCATATCTTTCACTAGAACAATAGGGACCACTCAGACACTGCTAACCTTCCAACAGCTGGGCCTGGCTGAATCGACCTCAGGCTGCACAAGGGCTGCCTAGAAAACAGGATAATGCTAAGGGTGGATGAAGCTTTAACAGTTGGAGCGCTATGGAAAACAGCAGGAGCACCTGCAAAACATGACCTCATGTTTTGCCTGCTTTCAGCAGTATCAGAGGCACTGGAGAAAAACCCTGACCTCAGGTCCTGCCCACCACAGCACTGGAGATAGGCTGCTACCCATCCCTGCATCCATGTGGAACTGGGCATGATTTCGATCTTCCGGGGATGCCAGAAAGAGGAGGGAGCCATAGCCCAGCCTCCACAGCAGTTCTGACAGTGGGTACAGCTGGGAAGGAGGGCACAGGAAATCTGAAACTGGCTACAAAGTGCTGGTCCAGTTTCATGCTGCTGAAATGGGGAGATCAGAAAGGCCCTCAGTGCCACCCCTGTCACTGCTACTACAGCAGGCTAAGGCCCACCAGCGGCTGGCCTAACTAAATAATGTCTTTGCTTTTTGATTTTGCTGCCAGAGCAGCAGAACCAGAAGGTTTGGGTCTTGTTGGAATATATGTGCTGTCATCACTGGAGTTACACTACTACTGAGGTTCATAAAATGGTTTCATTTGTAAATGTAAGCCTAATTAACACACTATATGCCAAAATAATTCTCAGTGTGGGAAATGTTGGATAGCTTGAGTGAATGGAATAAAGGTTTACTGAGATACGGATTCTGTGAGCTGATCTGTAAATATTTAAGAAATTTGGACTACCTTCTTGCATTTTCCAGAAAGAAAATACTAGCTTCCAAAATTCTGCAAGACAGATGTCAGCCCAATCAATTACCAAGTACGATGTTCAATCAAGTGATATTTTACCAACCTTGCTGTATCTGTGAGACTCTCATTAGTGCCCACATGTATGTCTTGTGTTGTAAGGAAGGATGGATGTCCTCCAAGGAGAGCAAATCCTACAGTGAAGAAAAATTTAAAAAAAAGAGAAAGTAAACACCAGCACCTCATATTTACAGCCAAGATTCAAAATCTTCATGATATAAAATACATTTACAAAAATAAAAGTAGAACTCAGCAGGACATCCAAATGTTTCAAACACCTAATAATATACATGCTAAAATGCTGAAATAATTAGCATTTGACAACAAAGTTTCAAATAAATATGCTTGGAATAAACCCACTCAAATGTATGCCTTACTGAAATCCTTAGCCATGAGTTCTGATCTGTGATCACAGGGACAGTCATTCAAGCTCTGAGGCTACACATTGCCACAAGCATCACTGTGGCTCTCTGTTAAGAGCCAGGAAATCCATTCATCATGCTGCATTTCTGCTTCAAGGGCCATCCGAGTCGCCAGGTGTAATTCCACATCCTTGCAAGTATCTACATTATCTTTCATGTAAAGTCACTCAGGCAGAAAGCCCTAACCCTCCTCATACACTGTAGCAAACTTGAATTTGGTCTCAAAAGACCAAGTGCCTTAAAAATGATAATGTGAGAGAGAGAAAAGGAAAGGTCTCAGGCCCTGCCAACATCCGTCTACCCCACAGTAGTTAGGAATTTACAAGGTGGCCCAAGGAACTGGATGGGTTCGGTATGAAGAGTAAAATCCACGCCTGAACAGGAAACCATGGAAAGACTCGAGCATCATTTAAGAATATCAAACACTCTGGGGAACTTCAAAGGTGTCTGAATAATGTTTTGGATGAAGACAAATTACATGTTCCAGGCAACTCTCAGGTTCTCTCCTACCTTATTTTAGTTGCACCACCAGCAGAAAGCTACCACAAGCAGCCATCTGACACAGATACAGAGAAAACAGCTTCTTTTCATTAATATTTGAATCTCCCTGGCTTTGCCTGGTTTGTCTGAAGCCTCTTTCTACTGAATCTGAGTGTAAAGTCCTTCATGGCCAGACATTGGGAGGATGGGGCCTGATGGGGCTGTTTTATGAACTGTCACAGATGGTTTAGCATAAGCCTAGCACAGGTAACAACATCCTACAGTTGGGGATGTACAAAGTATAGGATTTGAACTGGGCTGTAGGTAGCATTTTCTGTGTGCTGGTGAGCACTTTCCACATAACAACTCCCTTCTAGCACAGAAATTGTCTTCAGGGAGACCTGGCTCTGTCACTAGTATTTATGATGGAGGAAATTTCCAGAGAATCTTAGAGTGGACAAAGCAGCCTTGTTGAGACAACACTGTGGGGGTGTGAGTCTTTTATTGTGACAAAAATCTAGAAAGAAGCCTGTCTTTATTTACACTGCCAGGAAGAGAAAGGCTGCATACAGCACAGAAGAGCAGAGACCCCCACTTTGTTTACAAAAATGTGATGTCTTGGAGATGCTGATGAATTTCATGCTGTTAAAAAAAAAAAAAATTAAAAAGAGAGGAAAAAAAAAAGAGAAAGAGAAAAGCAAGAAAATACCAGAAGAAAAGGTCAAAAGCTGCTCCGGCTTGTTGTATCCATTAGATGGCACTGCTGACAGATTCAGCACTGCAGCTTCAGCACGGTGGTTGTACAGGTCTGCCATAGATCAAAAACTTCATCCCACAGCTACTCTTTAAAAGAGGATTAAATCAGGACTGAACACTGAAACCTTTCACAGCTAAAACCAACAGGTACAGGCAACAGGCCTAGGCCCCACAGCTGAGCTGCTTACACAGAGCAACCCTTTTACTGACTTCCATCTCATTCCAGCAGCAGGGTTGAGGTGAGGTCTTCCACTTCGTGTCAGTTCATCCAGTCTCAAGAGTTTAAAATACAATAGATAAAAATAATACTGGAAATTCATTGTCTTTGGACTGTCTCAATTTCCTTAAATGTCAGATTAAAAGTAATGATGCTTTGGGTCCCATCTGAAGGACAAATTTCTGCTCCCTCTAGTCACTGTACACTTGCTTTATTGAATGGGCCCTTTTAAATTTCTTGTTTTCATTAAGGATTGCTCCAAATCTCAACAATATTGCAAGTCAGATACAGCCAAGTTTTAAGAATGAACCACCATTTATTCTACTATTACTTTTTTGCTGTTAGAAAGGACTGTCTATACATTTGTTTGTTGCTTTCACCTCCCCTCTGCAGCTCAGACACAAACACTGTATTTACAGGAAAGTGTATGCAAACTATACATTACAGCCAGTTTATTCAGTGCAAGTTTTTAAGTTAAGACCTCAAGGAGGAATTGTCGTTGGCAGTAACTTCTCTTTCCCAACTTCTTGTTCATATGCAATTATGTCAGTGATTTATTCCTGCAAGTTCCACACAATACAGCAGCTCTACATTTTAGGATTCTAAATGCATACATTTTGGTAGATGATTCACAGTCCAGGCAGGCTCCAATGGACATGTTCTGTTTTCTATAAATGATGGCCAGGTAAAAAAATGGGAATCTGAATGTTTATTCAGAGTTGCCAGATGTCAGGCAGCCCAGTCAGAGCTGCCACCTGGAGTCTGTGTACATAGAGGAGTCCTGATGTGCTGGGCTTTCTGCTCATGAACTGGCCATCTGTGCAGGGCCTGGGAACATATTTCCATCCAAAACTTTCCATCTGGAAATACAGGAGCTCTGTGCTCTACCTTTGTATATAGTTGCAGAGACAGAATCCCTTTCAGATTCTTTCATCCAGACTACCAGTAGAAAGCAAAAAAAATTATGACTTTTGAAGGTATGCAGGCACAATTTCAGCAAATAAACACTGTAATGCTGTGTTAAACTGGGGGATCTAATCCTCTTTGTTGTCACAACCTGGTCAAATCCAAAGCCACATGCTAAATATTTACATGAATCGTGGTATCTTCAACAAACTACTAAATGTTCATAACCCAAGTCCAGAATAGATTATTACCTCATGTCCACACTTCTCACTACTGTTAGTTTTCAAAATACACAGTTTCATGCCTCATGCTGTGGCACACTATTGACCCCACTTATGCAGACTCTTTCAGACAGGGCACGAATGAAAACTCCATCCCAGACTGTCCCTGCTGCATAGCACAAGTGGACCAAAATGAATCCTGTAGTTCACATGTTGGCTACACAGTTGTGGGGCTGTCACCAGGAGACACACACAGTCATCTTCTCAAACTCAAAGGAAGGATCTTTTTCAAAACTTCAAGACATATGGATTTGCATTTATTAATTTTCTCCTTGCCTGCCAGGACTTACAACATAGAAAGTATTTTTCCATTTAGACTGGTAACAAAGAACTCTCCTAGGCAGCAATTACAGAATATTCCTAAAGCAGAAGCAAAAAACTGATAAGCAGTTTTTACAAGTTTTTTTATCTACCCTTTGGAGTGGAGAATAAACTAAGTGTGCATTTGGCCCCTCTGTAATGAGACCAAGCTAAATAATACTTAGCCATTCCAACAGAAAACAGACGCTGTATCCCTGCCATGTAATACCATCCCCACTGCATTAGTTCATATGCTACGATGCAATTATGTCTGTGACTCTGTGTAGCAGTCTTGAGGCATGGCCATCATGTTCCTCTCACCCCACTGTGTAAGGGGTATGAGGTGGAAGTAACTCCACCAAAGCCAGTGGCAGTGAACCCCTGTAAGGCTGTTAAGATCTTGTATATTCCAGGACACAACAGGAGAGGGTAGGCTGAGCTTTCCTGCCTGCACTTCTTCCTCTCCATTTCTACCCTGTGAAATATTGTCTGCATTCAGCATCTGTGAAATGGTTGGATTTATTTATTACTTATTCACTGAAACATAACTGCAGCTGTATATTTTAAGAGCAACAGTGACAATCACAATATTTTACACCAAAGTTATAAAAAAAACAGGGCATTCACCTTTGTGCCATGCCTGAGGATGTTTATTTTACAAGTAATATATGACCATGTGAATAGTTCTGTTTTCAAAAAGTATGCAAGATTTTATGTAGAATGGGTATGGGATTCTGACTGTGAAGAGGTGACATTTTCCAGTGTAATAGCAGAGATGTCACATTTTCCAATAAAATAGCCAGTGATAGAAATAAATATACTAAGCTCACAGAACTGGATTTACTTTGCTACTACTCTATGGAAGTTACTTCTGGTTCTGCATTAAACTTATAACTTCACTACTTATCTTAGAAATGGTAAAATTATATGGGCTTCAGAAATACACATTAGGACAAGATTAAAGAGGCAATGAATTATACCCCAAGGAGCTGTACATTTATTCAGTACAGTTGCAATGTCATTAGAATAAAGCAGTTCAGAGAAACAGGATGTTGGAAAACCTTAAATATCAACTGATCTATTACAGTGTGTTATAAATTAATGTTTTTATAATCTTCAATTGAACTGGACACCTGGGAGAAATGCACAAATGTCACCCCTAAGTCAAAGAAGGGCAAGAGGAAGGACCTAGAGAACACAGCCTAAGCTGCCTCACCTCAATCCATGGGAAAGTGATGAAACAGCTAAGCCTGGACCCCATTTCTAGGCAGATTAAGAACAAGAAAATAATCAGGAGTAGTCAGCATGATTCACCAAGAGGAAATCATGCTTAAGCAGCTTGATAAACCTCTATGATTCTATGACTGGCCCGGGAGATGAGGGGAGGGCAGCAGGTTTTTCTTCCCGGACTTCATTGTATCCATTGACAGTGTCTCCCATGAGATCCTCATAGCCAATCTGTTGATGTCTGGGCTGGGTGAGCAGAGAATGGGGTGGGTTCAGAACTGTCCAAATGGCCAGACCCGAGCGTGGTGACCAGCAGCACAAAGCTGAGAAGCTGAGTTGGAGGCCAGTGACCAGTGGTAGTCCAGGGGTCAGTTCTGGATCCAGCCCTGTTTAACACCTGCATTAAGGCTTTCAGTGATGGAGTGTGGTTTCAGCAAGTTTGCTGATGACACAAAACTGGGAGGAGTGGCTGGTACATCATAGGGTCATGCTGCCATCCAAACAGATGGTGACAGGCTGGAAAAAATGGTCTGACAGGAGCCCCATGAAGTTCAGCAAGGAGAGGTGCAAAGTCCTGCACTTGAGGAAGAACAGCCCCATGTACCAGAACATGATGAGGGTCTCCCAGTTGGGAAGCAGCTTGGCAGAAAAGGACTTGGGTGTCCTGGTGGACAGCAAATTGAACACGATCCAGCTGTGTGTGTACCTTTCCAGCAAGGGTGGTGAATGATGTCCTGGACTGCACCAGACAAAGTACTGGCAGGAGGTGGAGGGAGGTGCTCCTTCCTTTTTATTCATCACTGGTGAGGCCAAACCTCAAGTTTCTGGATTTGGGATCTTCAGTATGAGAAACGTGGACATACTGGATACAGTTGGTACGTCCATGTTAACAAAGGGTCATGGAGAGGACTGAGGGACTGAAGCATATTTCATATGAGACGAAAAGCTGAGAGAGCTGGGACTTCACAGCCTAGAGAACAGAAGGCTCAGGGGGAATATTGCTGATGTATATAAACACCTGAAGGGAGGATGCAAAGAAGACAGAGCCAGGTGTTTTTCAGTAGTGCAGTGGGCACAAACTGAAATATGGGAAGATACCTCTGAACAACAGAAAATCCTATTTACTGAAAGGCTGTTTGAGCAACGGCATAGAAAGTTGTGTTATCTTCATTCTTGGAGATATTCAAAAGTCTTCTGGACATGGTCCTGGACAACTAGATCTAGAAGACCCTGCTTGAGCAGGGGATTGGACCAGATGACCTTCAGAGATTACTTCCAACTTCAACAATTCTGTGATTCTGTTTATTTATTTTTCAGTAGTGGGGTTCTTTATAGGCACAGGGACAGTAGGAATTCTGAAAAGACTTCCATGATGTTAATATGTCCCAGCAAACTCCTAGACATTGCACAGAGGAGATTTTGTAATTAGTGCTTTCCAAGTCTCTACCCTGTAATGAAATCCACTGATTTAGCTGTTCCTGAGAGTTGCAAGGTTTGTTTAGATTGATCTCATCCCCAGGACCTTGTCCTACAAATGAACTCTCTCAAGTTATTGAAAGGGCAACTCTTGGGAAGCGCTATTTGAGATGACTCAAGAACTTTATAAATAAACACTTCAATCCACTGCAATTGTCCACTTTAACTAGACATTAGAAAATTGGTATTAAATTATCTTGTTTAGCTAAAAGGAGCACATGTGGCCCCACATTTGTTTTGAGTTAGAAATTCCAAGGAGGGAGTCATTTATGTTAAAAAAGCAACAGAAATATATAGACTATTTGTGGACAGAAAAAACTTGAGTCTGCCTTTGAAGCAAAGTCTTAGGCTTAACAGACTTCAGACCAATTAACTGAAGGTATGAAGTTAATGCATAGAAGCTAAACTGCATTAAACTCCCTCATGGAAGCTCTCACTCAGAAATAAATTTGTTTTATTTCACTGGAGATTAATTCTCCCTTGGATGAGTTTATGCATTAACTCCCATCCTTAAGTTAATTCATTTGAACTTTCCTGAGCTTCCCCCTTCCATAAGCCTTCAAATGCCAAGGACTAAGCAGTGTTTCCCTCAGAATACAGAAGAATGAAGGATAAACAGATCCAGAGAATTCATTACCTGGCCATATACCAGGATGGCAGGCAACAAGAAACTGGACTGAAAACTCAGGAATTAAAAGGTGGTTGGTCTTCACAGAGAGGGAATGCACATTTCTAAGTCCTCATTATCTAGAGAAAACAGAAAGCAACAACAAGTCTGCTTAAAGAGCAGGATCAGCAGGCAAATGGCTGTGCCAGACAATACAAAGACAAATTCAGAAATGCTTAGAGTTAACATATCTGCTTCTTCCTTCCATTATTTTTATCTTCTCCCTTACAGCTTGTAAAGAAATGTGAATACTCAGCAGGTTTCCTGTCCCTTCACTAGGGAGAAGTGAGGGATGCTGGGTCAACTTAAATGAAAGAAGGGCGAGTTCTTCCTTTATGCATCACCAGTTCAGAGTTATTCCTTGCTATGATTGATTGAGTGATTGGTGAATGATTTATTTCAACAGTGCCATTGAATTCAGAACCACTGTCACGTAAATAAAGATACCATATGTACATGTTTTAGTGTTTGCAGGACTGTAACCTAAAAGAAAAATGTTCCAGTGCCTGATCTTATTAGGCTAATACCCTTGAGTCTCCATCAAGTTATCTTCCCCTGTAGGTAATCATGTTAATTTTTCCCCCCCGAATTTACATCAAGGCATTACTGTGATTCCCAGCCTAAACACATACTTTGAAATGTAACAATGGTAATGCATAATACATTAGAAAAATATTTGTTAGAGCTTGCACAAAATTAAATTTGTGGTGCTTACTGAAATAGATGTTAGGGAATGTGCATCTTGCCTGTACAACTAGGAGCTTACATCAGAAAAGCTTACTTCTGCCTGTTACTTTATTTCTGATCTACTGTGTTTTGGAAGAATTTGGCAAAATTTCAGTGACCAAAGCCATGTGCTTGTGAAATTAATAGGCAGGGTGAAATACAAATAGCCACTGTCCTTATTTTTGCTTCCAAATTTAGGTTTCTCCTGTGTAGAAATTGCTAAATGCAAAATTATGCAGTGTTTTTCAGTACATACTCAAAGTCTTACTGTGCCATTGCTCAGACCTACCTGTTTCTGCAGATAATCTTGTTCTTGTGCTTCTCTTCTCAAAAATCATGGCCAAAGATTTGCCTTGCATCAAAGGCAAATACTGAAACATGAAAAATGAAGGTATTTCAATTTTATAGTTGTTACACACTTTAAGGTATGAAATACTTCTTGCACATTTTAATTCACCATTAGAAAAGTTGCAAAAGTGGTTTTTTTACCTGTAGCTTTGTTCTCCTGCCCTTCAATAAATTTATTAGCAGTGGAAAGGTTAAAGGCAAAGAAGTAATTCTAGGGCCAAAAGCAACTGCATTTTGGCACTCAATTTGAGCCAGCATTAAGGAGAGCTCAGATACTAATTTAATCCCATGCAGGGTAGTGTCTTCCATCTCCTACATTTAGTGCTGCATGTACACCATGTGTGGATGGATGGGGTTAGCTGAAAACAGGGAGTTAGCTACACAAACCTGTTCAACGTTTCCACTCACAAAGTCCTCTGAAGTATTTAAAGAATATCTCTGGACACTTTACAGGAAGCTCTGATTTGTAGCTCATGATTTACAGTATTTAAGAGCTCAGGAGATTTTGTTTAGGACAAGACAGCTGAAAGGCTTTCTCACAGTACTCTTCAGAACAGTATTTATTTCAACATCTGAGGGACCTAAACGACAGTTAAATCATTTTACCTCTCCTTTGTGCTTTATCCTTTGTTTCAAATCTGACGCCATCCACAGCAAATACTTCAGCTCATCTGCTGTGTAGTTCTGTAGAGTAAGGAGGTCCCGACCTTTCAGATGAGCATTCATTTGAGCTGCAGTTCCGTACCTGCATGGAAAGAGCGAAAAATACATAATTTTTGCCATTCAATGCTAAACTGCACTCGTGCTAAAGCCAGTGAGCAAGCACCTGAAGTCTCTCCCACTCCCCTCACATGAGCCAGCTGGATCATCCTGATAGACTGTGTTAATTAGTTTAAATAACTTCTTCTGTCAGACGGGCACAGCATGCCACTATGCACTATATTGATGGCCACTGTAACAATGTTTCAAATTGTACTATAAAACGTACATTAGATGTATTTTCTTTTGTCTTCTGAGACGCATATGGAAACTGCATGCTGTCTGTCAAATAAAGCCATTCAAAAGCTGGTAAAGTGACTTATATGTAGACCCCAAAGCTGCCCTTTCAGGGGCAGAAATGGAATCCATTTCCACAGAAATGAATCTTGGTTCCGTTTCTCCCTCCTTTGTGCTTTGCGGATGAGTAGACACTTGCCACATTCCAACTCCACTGTCACAAAAGGTGGTATTCCTATAAATGTGTATGAAATCTCTTCATTACACTGGGGAAAAGGGTAAAAAAACCCAACAAAACTGCCTTACTGTACCACACGCACAAGAGACATTCTGGGCATGTGGTGTTTATTCAGTGTATTCTGGTCCCCATCCAGATTTAGGACTTCAGAATCACATGAAATTGGATGTTGATAATCACCCACAGAAGTTACATGATCAAATTTCCTCTAGCTTAGATGAGGCATCTTAATGAAAGTCTCGTCCAAACCCATGTTTCACAGGCTAAAGATTAACAAGGCATTTTGGCAGTTCAGCCCTTTCTCTGGCTCTGTAGTTCCAGCCCTCCTTAGCACTACACAGCCTACAATGTACTCTTGCTAGGGTTTTGCTTGGTATTTATTTTGCTTGCTTTTTTTATTTAAAGTTATTTATTTTATTTTTAGACTGATCTAATGAAATGGAGCCCAAAGCAGTGCAAAGAAATGGACTGAGTGCAGCTAATACTTTTCTATTTCCAATTGTACTTGTATTCTAGATTTCCCTTCAGCTCACCATTGAGACAAGGCTAGGATGCAACCTGCTAAGTCCTGAAGTCCTCAGCTAGGGAAATATGCCCAGATATACCCCTGTGAGGCACTGGACATGGTCCCACATGACAGCCTGAGCCCCACAGGGCAGAGCCTTGGCTTTGGAGGGTGGGCTATTTGGGGCATGACCCATTGGCCGGGTGGATGCAGCCAGGGACTTGGGGGCAGTGGCTCCAGGTGCAGCTGCAAGCCAGGGACCAGGGCTGTCCCTCAGGGCTCTTGCTCCGCTTGGGTTTTGGCCCATTCAGAGCTTTGCCTTAAAGGGCAGGAACATCTTTTCCTTGCTGGAAACTGCAATTCCAGACCATTGCACTGTGTGCTACGGATCACAGAGAGGATTTCCTGAGGCTCCCAGGGTGCTGTTTCTGCTGTGCCTCCCAAGGGAGCTGTGCAGGTGCAGGTGCCAAGGTCCCGAAGCCCTGTGGGCTCCCAGAGCAGACAGCAAATGTTTGTTTGCTGGACATTTTCAAGCACATTCCCAGCTCAAAGCAGAGGGAAGAAGAAAAGGGAAGCGAGTGTGTGGGCACTCATGGGTCAGTTAGTTTCTACCACAGCATGAAAAACAGCCCACCAAGATAAGCTACTGAAATCCACTCTTGAATTTCAAGACACTTAGCTGAAATCACAAGATTGGCTCTAATTTTCATTGTATATATTCTGAAGGAATATGGTTTTATAACTGGGACTTTTTCAATTACTTTCATTTTTCAGAACAGGGATTTGCTTTTTTAACTTATTTGGGGGAAAAATACAAACTTGTCCTGTTTTAAAACCTATGCAATTGCTTACTGCTCCCTACTCTCCTTTGCCTCCTTGTTTCCAGAGCAGCTTTGGGGCTGCTACTTGTTTTTCTAATTGCAGCCTGCAGTTTCTTCTAGGGATTTACAGATTATTTTATCTCAATTTGCCAAGCAATAACTTCTGTTCATTGGTCTTGTTTCACCATCTGGCATGATTGAGAAGTGGACTGAGAAATATTCACCACTAATTTCTCCACTGGAAGATAGTGAAGCACTTAAATTGGTTACCCAGAGAGGATTTGGGGTTACCATCCTTAAGTATTTTCAGGGCGTGGCTAAGCAAAAATATAGCTGCTCTCATATGGTGTTTGACAGGCTACAAGCAGAAAGTTGGACTAGAGATCTGCTCCTGACCTCATGAAGATCCTGTTTTATTGCTATGACCTCCAAGAAATTGGTTCCCTTCCCTGTTGTCCATATCCTCTGAAAGAGAGGCAGAAATGGACAAATAAATTCCAGAGAAGGAGCAAGAGACAACATACCAAAGTTAAAATATAACAGGCAGAATTGCAAGGTCAAGCAGTTTTGGCTTCTTCCTTTCTGGGCAGGGATTGCACAACTTTGGACTATTAGCACGGACTCAGACTTTAGGTTATCCTGCAGTATGAATCACAGTGTGCTGAGCTGATAATGCTCACAGACAGTGGTGACAGCTTATGCCAACATTATGGTATAATGTTTAAAATCCACCAAAAATAACAATGCTATGTGTGGAACTTAACAAACTGGATTACTTCCTTGGATAGCCAGCTTTACTACAGTTGTTTTCCAAACTTGCTTTTCTATCACCTCTGTTAACCAGAGAAATTTCGCAAGTGGTTGCAGTAAAAAATCCAAAATTCATAAAAAATTAACACCCAACCTCTAGGACCACTCTAAAACAGTAGCAAATAAATCATAGAACTCAGAAAACATTTGGTTTTCATATGATGTAATGTAGAAATGATAAATAAAAGTTACTTATTGCATATTAGGGTTCCTGTGAATGTGAAATTCCTGCACATTGTTTTTTAGAACTAATCACTTGTTATGTAACAAGTGTTAATTCTCTCGTTATTGAAGCTGACCTAAAACCATAGGAAACATGAAATTAAGTCTCAGCTCTAATATTTTAACCTGATTTTGGAGATGTGGCAAACATGAGAAGCAGCTTAGTGAAACGCTGTCATACAGGTACTTTCCTGAAACTGGGGGGGACAGGCACAGCTATGTGGGTGCAGAAAGAAGCCAAAGCCAGATCACAGAGGCAGGTCTGCCTGTTTAACTTTGAATCTCCCATCACACCATGCTTTTCCTGCACACCTCCAGAGTACAGAGACACAAAGAAAAGAGGTAGAGATTCACCTTGCAGCTTCAAGGAGAGAATTCCCCACCCATACTGGCCACAATATATATCTAAATGCAGAAACATTACCTGTACTTTATTCAGATAGTTATTTACTGGTTACAGTACCTGCAGCACACACCGACCTCAAGAATAAACATTCCTTCCTGTCTTTGCAGCTAAATCCCACAGAAAAAATTAATAGTATTCCACAAACATTAAAAGGGATAATCCTCCAGTCTCCTGAAGTCACAGAGCTTGCTGCCTTGTGAGGCAAAAGAACACTAAAAATGCAGGGAAAAAACCCCAAGAGCCTTTCTCTAAAACATTCACTCCTTCACAGGATTCTGCTGCTTTTGGCTCCAGGTTTCTGACCAAACACCACAGAACACCAGATAAAATTAAAGGATAAGCTTACCAAAATTGTTGCAGCAGCTTCTTGCTGGTCCCTGCTAGTTTTGCAATACTGACAAATTTCCTCACATTTAACAGCATTTTCTGTTTGCATTAAGACTTCTCTCATCCCACGAATAAAGTAACAAGAGAGGAAGGTGTATGAACCAGAGAGCGAGCTGTGCTGCTGTGCAAACGAGGGAAAACCAAGAACCAAGGTTCTTGCTCTGGCTGTCCCAGTCAGGGCTGGGCCAGGCTGGGGCTGACCCTGAACCTTTCCTTTGGTCAAACCCTACAAAGATTTCTCTAAGGGCCCATTGCACCACTTGCAGTTTGTGCTTTTCTGTATGGGCTCATCATGTCATATCATACCTGTGTCAATACCATTTTGCAGCTATTTTGTGTTAAATATTTGTACAGGAGCACGTGATGGTAGAATAAGGCAAAAGAAGACTTGCAGGATCAGCATGAGCAGGGTGGCTGCCCTACCAATGGGACTGTGGCCGTGGGGGCTCTAGCACAGCCCAGACAGGGACTGTTGGCTCTGGGCTGAGCCAAAATGAGGGTTCTGGGCCCATGGGTGTGGAACTGGGCAGGGCGTAAACACTTATTCATGCTCTTAGGGCCCTGATGAGAATGAAGTAGTGTTAAACAGTGTGGGGCCCAGAAAGCGAAATATTGCAGCCTGCCTACCTCCTTAGGCTAAACTGCTTGCGTATAATCTGAAGTAGGTCAGTTGCTAAATACTGAAGTGATTCCATTTAAGTTTCTACCCTCAAATATAATTGTCAGATAAGATTTTATGCCACCTGCACTGTAGGTGGTTTTGAAATATGACAATTACTTTCTCATTTCCTCCTCCCCATAAGGAGAGACGCACTAGTGTAAATCAAGGTGATGGCATATCTGTCAGAGAGTTGAAATTACAATGCAAAGAACTTATAATTAAAACATACAAAAGAAAAGTTTGACTTTCTGGGAAATACAGACAGCTGTGAAAACGTCATGCAGGGTGACAGCTCCTGGTGGGATTTGTTCAGGACCCTTCATGCTGAACCAACCCTGAGACACTTGGGAAATGCAGCAATCTCCAGGGGAATTGTCAAACAGAAGCAAAATCCAAGGGAAATTAATAGTAAGGGAATGGAAGAGAAGAAAGAAAATAGAAGAAAGAGAAGAAAGGGAAGAAAGAGAAAAAAAGGAAGAAAGAGAAGAAAGAGAAGAAAGAGAAGAAAGAGAAGAAAGCCAGGCCATGGTTTCCCTCTTGGCCTCATGGTTGTCTTCTGGCAAATGACTCTCATGACCTTCAAGCCCAGCCCCTGGGGGCTGAGCTTGTGTCATTAGTGACACTCAGGAGAAAGCAAATGTGGTTGAGGTGCCAAGGCCTCCAGTCTCATCCTGCAACCTCACAGGGAGGGGACAGTTCCAATGCCCCTTTGTCAGGCCACACCTTGTACTGGGTCTGGCTGAGCTGGAGTTAATTTTCCATTAGCAGCCCTTACGGTGCTGGGCTCTGCACTGGTAGCTGGAAAGGTGTTGATAACACACCAAGAGTTTTGGCTACTGCTGAGCAGTGCTGGCACAGCATCAACGCTGTCTCTCCACCTTCCCACTCCCCCATCAGTAGGTTGGGGGTGGACAAGGTCCTGGGAGGGGACACAACTAGGACAACTGGCTCAAATTAACCAAATGATATTTTATATCATGTGATGTCAGCTCAGATATAAAAGCTAAGGAAAGGAGGATGAAGGGGGAGCATTCATTATTTTACAGTATTTGCCTTCTGGAGCAAAGATGAGGTGCTTAAGTCCTGCTTCCTGGTAATTGGCAGGACATCACTTGCTGACGGGAAGTAGAGAGAAAAAAAGCTTTGTTTTTTTGCTTTGCCTTTGTGCACACAACCTTTCAATTTTGCTTTAGTAAGCTGCCTTCTCTCTACCTATGCTTCCTGTCTTATTTTCTCTCCTCTGTCCAGCTGAGAAGGGGTAGTGATGAAGCAGCTTGGGGGGCAACTGGTGTCCAGTGAAGGTCAATCCACCACATCCCTGTACAGGGGCTGCCTGATCCCAATTCCCACATGGACCAATTTCAGTAAGGTCCAGTGAGCAAGTGTCACCTACGAGGAAGGGAGTACCCAAGATTTACAGATACCTGCAGTTGAAAAGGAGCCACCAACAGAGGATCCAAAAAATACTTTAAAAGTTTTATTGGTAAATTATACATGTGGCATGTAAACTGGTATAAGTTAACTCATCTTCTAGTAGCAAGAGAAATAAAAGAACAATAAAGAAAAAATAAAGTGGGAAGAGAGAGACAGAGAGAGAGAAAAGGAGATCATCGCTCCTGGGACTAGTATCGATCTGGACAACAAGAGATCCGCGGTCCACAGGGGCACCACCTGGACACTGTGGGCGTCCCTTTTTATAGATAAGCTTTCCTCGGGAGCTCAGGGTGCAGCGCCGGGTCCGGGCTCAGGGCGCAGCCGGGTCCGGCCTCAGCCCCGCCGTCGGCCGCCCAGGGAGGTGGTGGAGTCACCGTCCCTGGAGGTGTATAAGGAAAGACTGGATGTGGCACCCGGTGCCACGGTGGCGCTGGAACGTGGGTTGGACGCGGTGATCCAGGGGTCCTTCCCAGCGCCGCCGATCCCGCGATCCCGTGATCCCGCTCCTACCCCCCCGTACAAGGCCTTTCCCCCGCGCGCCCCCGCCCT